>NC_084892.1:26375000-26690625 GCF_958979055.1 Alnus glutinosa
CTGCAGGATGAGGCTTCTTGTGATGACATCTTGGACTCTAGGGTATGGCATGTTTCTAACAAGCCTCTAATTCTGAGGAAATGGCAACCAAGTATGTGAAAGGCCTAACTCATGCAAACTAAGGGGTCTAAATATACAATATTTGGCACTCATCATATGCAAATCCTTAAACTCAATCTTACCTATGTTCCTGTTTGGGTTAAATTCTGTCATCTTCCCATAGAGTTTTGGGCTCCTACTTGCTTGGGTTATGTTGTGAGTGGTATTGGGAAGCCCTTATTTGCAGATAAGGTCACAGAGGAACAACAAAGGCTTTGCTTTGCCCGAGTCTTAATTGAGATTGATGTGCATTCGAATTGTCATAAAGAGCTAACCTTATGTAGCAGCAATGGTGAACATGTTACTGTGGGTGTTGAATATCCATGGCTACCTCCTAAGTGCTCTACTTGTGGTAACTTTGGACATGCTGCTTTTGCATGTGCCAAAAAAGAAAAAAGAAAAAAGGTGTGGGTGCCTAAGGGTCCTAGAAATGGACAAGTGAAGAAAACTAATCCTGTGACTAAGAAAACACCTTTGGACAGGATCGTCAGTAAACCAGATGGTGGTTCAAAGCCTAATAGTAAGATGGATAGGATTCGGCTTTTGAATTCCTTTGATGTTATAGGCAATTTGGAGAAGGAAATGGAAGAAGATAAAGAGGTTAGGATGAGAACACCTACCACTTTTCTTGAGGTTTTTGAGAAGGCCGTTTCTTTTTGAGATAAAGGGAAGGGGAAACTGAATGCAAGCTCTATTGATAGGGGCATTTCTCCTCCGTGTGTGATATGAAGATCCTCTCTTGGAATGTTAGGGGTTTTAACATGCCCCTAAAACAAAAGGAGGTTAGAAAGGTGGTTAGAAGGCTTAATTTGTCCATTGTATGCCTTGTTGAGACTCTGGTGAAGATTGAAAATTTCCCTCGAATTGTGGCTAGTACGTTTCCTGGTTGGGAAGTTGTTAATAACTATTCTAAGCATTATTTGGGGAAGATTTGGATCTGTTTGGACCCTGGAGGATATGTTTTGGAGCCTTATGATATACATGAACAAGTTATTACTTGCAAAGTTATATCTAAGGATTCTGGTGTTTCCTAGATGTTGTCTGGTGTTTATGGATCAAATTTTGCGACTGATAGAAGGAAGTTGCTGCAGGAATTGAGGCTGATTAAAGAGATAGTGGATAATATCCCTTGGCTTATAATTGGGGATTTCAATGTTATCCGATATCCTCAAGAGAAGTGGGGTAAGGAGGGATTTTCTTGCTATGAAAGGGAGTTTGTGGAGTGCATTTAACAGCTGGAGATTGATGATCTAAGTTCCTCAGGCTACTTTCATACCTAGACTAATAATCAGGTTGGTGAAGCTTTTGTTCCAAAGAAACTGGACAGAGTTTTATCCAATGGGGCTTGGCTGCATTCTTTTGGTAGCACTTATGTTGAATTCTTAGAGAGAGGGATTTTTGATCATTCCCTAGCCCTTATAAGTGTTGCTAGCTTTGTTAGTTATGGGCCTAAGCCTTTCAAGTTCCTTAACTTCTGGACTAATCACAAAGATTTTTTGGATTGGATCAGAGACGCTTGGAGAATTGATGCTGAAGGGTACTCGGTTTCGTTTTTATGCAAAACTTAAAGCAGTGAAGGATGTGTTGAAGAAGAAGAATAAGTAAGTGTATGGAGGGCTGGGTCAGAAGGTGTTAAGGGCAAGGCAGGATCTTGCCATGGCTCAAGCCCAATTTGTCTCTTCCCAAGGTAATACTGACTGTCAAAGGAAGGAAAAAGAGTGTTTGCACCTGTTGATGTCTCTTTTGACAGTAGAGGAGAAGCTTCTTAAACAAAAATCCAGGATTCAGTGGCTTAACCTTGGGGATGGGAACAATTCTTTTTTCCATAACTTGGTTAAGGTGAGAAATTCTTCTAACCTTATCAAAGTGTTAATGGATAATGAGGGAAACATCATATATGACATGTAGAAGATTAGCAATATGGCAGTCAACTTTTATAAACAGTTGCTTGGACATTCCAGTCATGAGTTTAATTCTAAGAAAGCTGCAAGGGTGTCTAATCTGTTCAAAAAAAAAATTTCAGTGGTTGCGGTTGCTGGAATGAGTGCTCCAGTCACTAGACAAGAGATAAAACAGGTTGTTTTTGCTATAAATCCTAGTAAAGCCCCAGGTCCTGATGGCTTCTCAACTGGTTTCTTCCAAAAAGCTTGGCCTATGATAGGGGGGACTTATGTGAGGCAGTTTTGGAATTCTTCTCCTCTGGTCAGCTGTGACGTCCCACATCACTTTTGAATAGGGATGTGGTTATATTTATAAACGCACCCTTCTTGACACAATGCGTTTTAAAGCTGTGATGGCTATGAACCTATCAGAACTCTGCAGTTAAGCGTGCTTCTGTGAGAGTAGTACTGGGACGGGTGACCTCCTAGGAAGTTTGGTTCGGGGGAGCCAAAAGCGAACAATATTGCGTCATTGAGGATGGGTCTTTACAAATTGTATCAGAGCCATTGCCCAACCTTAGATGGGGGAGTGTGCACATGCCCATGATGGTCGCCAGTTGGCACTCATTGGGATGCCAAGAATGTGGTGATCCCATGAGGGTCACCATCGGGGACATTGGGTCCCAAGAGGGGGTGATTGTGACGACCCATATCGCCTGTGAATGGGGATGTGCTTATATGTATAAATGCACCATTTTTGACACAACGCATTTTAAAGCCGTGATATGAACCTATCAGAACTTCACAGTTAAGCGTGCTTCTGCAAGAGTAGTATCGGGATGGGTGACCTACTGGGAAGTTTGGTTCGGGGGAGCCAAAAGTGGAAAATATTGCATCATTGGGGGTGGGTCGTTACATCAACTCCTTAGAGAGGTGAATTCCACCATCCTTACATTGATCCTTAAGAAGAAGAATGCTACATCCAAGGGGATTATCGGCCTATTTCATGAGGCAACTTGGTTTCTAAGTGTATTGCCAAAATTTTGGCTAATAGAATGATACAAGGGCTTGAAGAGGTGATAAGCTCTAATCAGGGGGCTTTTATCCCTAAGAGAGGAATTGCTGAAAATATGCTCTTAGCTCAAGAGGTGGTTTGTGATTATAATAAGGACAAAGGGTCTCCTCGGTGTACTCTGAAGATAAACTTGATGAAAGCCTTCGATTCCTTGGTTTGGGAATATATTCTACACTGCCTACATTGTTTTGGAGCACCTGAAATTTACATTGATTGGATCTGGGCTTGCACAACTTCTCCTAGTTTTACCATTGCGTTAAATGGTACTTTTGTGGGACATTTTTCAGGGATGAAGGGGCTTCGTCAAGAAGATCCTATATCCCTATATCTCTTTGTGTTGGCTATGGAGGGGTTGTCTCTTTTGCTTGAAGAGGCTGCATCTTCACGTCTGTTCAGTTTTCATCCTAAATGCAAGGTTGTGAGGTTGAATCATTTGTGTTTTGCTGACGATGCTGACGATATGCTTGTCTTCTCTGCAGCCACTTGCAATTCTATTTCAGCAATTCTTAGTGCTCTTGCTAAGTTTGAATCATTGTCGGGACAAAGAGCTAATCCTTCCAAGAGTTCTATTTTTATTGCTAGAGCTTCTTGTGAGGTAAAACAGTTGATGAGTGCAAAATATTGCATATTTAAACTACTTAATTTACATTAGTTAATTTTTTATCTGTGTCTTAATCTAATGTTTTGTATTAGATTTGTGTTTTTAGTGTTTTGTAGATTACTAAAGGAAAATGGCAGCTTTAAGGTAAAAAATGCAAAGCTTGGAAGAAAGCACACTTTGAGAAGACCTAGATGATGTGGTTATGTTTTACCAAATCAATGAAATGATTAAACCAAAATTTCTCTAACTGGAGTCAAAATCAGATTGGATTAAATTCAGATTCTGCACATGTCATAGTATTTTGGTCATTACTTTCCGTTCAAGTTTTGGATTAAGGTGAAACTAGTGGCGTTAGAAAGTTAGCTTAAACTAGTACAAATCATTGTGAAATAGGATTTTCCTATTTTGGACGTGTGTTATGCCAAAAGTATCCCGCAATATAAGAATGTAAATCTGGACAAATCCTATATATTTCGATTTGTGCTAGGATTGCTTCCTAATTTGACTAGGACATTGAAGTACAATTTTTATGGGATCTCTAGGGCTTCTAGGATTTGTTTGCTCCCTATGAATACACTGCTATGCCTCAAGAAAAAGAGGAGGAGGAGCTAAAGACCAGAAATATTTTCTCTTTTTAGTTTAGTTTTTCTTTAGGTTAGGTTTTATTTTTTTATTTTTATTTTTTTTATCGTGTGTAGCTAATTCCTCAACTAAGGTTGAAGATGAAGCCTCATCAATGAAGAACAACAGCACTTCCATATAAGTCTTTATTATCTGATTTTAGTTGGTTTAAGTTTTCCAATGTTTTACTTATTTTCAAGGATACATTTGATGATTTGAGATAATTTCACATAATTGATTGCTTGATTTTTATTATAAAACAATTGGATATTCCTTATGATTTATTCTACGGATACAATTGATGTTTTGATTTAAATTGGATATCTAGTTGTGATTTACAGATACACTTGATGATTTATTTTAAATTGAATTTCTTTTGTGATTTGTGTAGAGAATGGATACATAAGATGATTTTGATTAAATATTTGAAGCATAGTAATATATACCCAAAATTTTAATTGTGAGAACTTCAGATTAATATTGATGAACATGGAGGATGTTGTTATGAACATGGAACATGGAGAATAATTTTAGTATGTTCTTAGATGAAAACTGATGAACCTCCTTTCAAGTCGAGGGCTTGGAAAATAGACTTCTATCTCCCATCTATATTCTTATTATTGTTTAAATTACATCAAACAATGAGACTCGTAATATGAAATAACTTACGTACAATCTATTCGGGACTTGTAACCATGATTGAAACATCTTAGACATATGATCTTTTATTCAACAAATAAATAACAACTTGTACTAAAACTAAACTAGGCATACTCAGCTTTGAGTTTGTCAATTTGACCTGTTGAATTCAATTGCATAAACTATAATAGTTGCTTTATATCATTTTAGGGCCAATTAAGATTTCTGATCTCACGATATTACCTTTTTTTTTTTTCTTTTTTTCTTTTTTTTTTTTTTTTCTTGAGTCTTGTTTGTTGCCTAGATCCACAAGTGGAAATCTTATTGAAACTGTTCATATCCTGTCCATCATTCGGAACCATATCAAAAATCTAATGAAATAATATATATATATATATATATATATATAATTATGGGATCCAAGTTAGTCCAATCTCTGGACCACTCCTTATGCACTAAGGAAACGAGAGCCTTGGATGAATTCCCACTATGAATGGTTTTGAAAAATAATATAAGCATGTCTTTTTAGGAGCGGAAGTCGAAGGAGGAGCGGAAGTCGAAGCTCCGGGAACCGCGCGGCTTGAAGCCAGAGTCGGAGACTCAGGTCTTGCGGGTGCAACGAAAGTTGATGGCGCCTGCTCAAGTTCCTCCCTTTCTTTGGCTACTTCTTCTTGTAGCTTGTTGAATTCCTGAGAGAAGGTGTCCGACTCTCTCCCCGGCAGTGGATGAGTCGGTGACCCGCTGGGAAGAACTTCACCACCCTCCGTAACATCCATGCCGGAGGTAGGACCGGCCCTCGGACAACCAACCGGATCATCTGAAGAGGGCAAAGGCGTGGTAGGTGGGTGAAGGGAAGTAGCTGTAGTTGGATTTCGGCTTCCGGGGGGAGCATAAACTTTGGCCATGGCTAGGATTCGGTCAACCATGAACCCACTGTCCCGTTGGGCTTGAAGTCTCTTGGGCTCAGGACCCTCGTCGGTTTCGGAGGCGATTCTCTTCCCTTTTCGCTCCTGTGAAGGAGCCTCCGGTCGAACGGCCGGGCCCTCCGCGAGCCGAAGGGGAGGGCTGGGCTCAGCTGGAGAAATAGTAATCACGTCTTCGACCACCTCTTCGAAAGAGATGGGAGGTGAGTGAACGCTCGAGCCAGGGGAGGGAGGACCCATACAGTGATCTTGGGGAAGGATCGTTACAGCTGGAGAGGAATTCCCCTCCTCTCCCTCGGACGAGGCTTCGGCCACCTCGTCGATCTCCCTCATAATGGAGTCGTCGGAACCGATCGACGAGTCGGAGGATAATCCATCCGGGGAAGCCTCTGGAGCTCGGGAAGCCGGAGCCTGTGGGTGATGGACCTTTGAGGCGCGTGTCCTCCTGGGAGACTGACTGGCTTGCCCCTCGAAGCGTTCCCTTTTTGGGCAGCCTTTGTCGGAACCTTGCCCGGGATGGGTTTGCTGGTTGTCACAGACCACTCGGCCATCGGAGTCCCTCGCTTGTCCAGAATTATTTTTTGCTCTGGGATTTGGTACCCAAAGCACTCGTTCAGGCTCTGAACAGAGACGAGTTTCTCGTAGTCAATCGACGACTGGACCGCCCTGGCCGAAAAGGAGAGCATCACGTTAACCTCTTTAATTTTGGCAACGCTCAGCGTGGGCAGAATCCGTAAGTCGTTAACCATCGGCCTCCAGTCCCTGGGAACCCTTTGCGAATCCGGAATGGTCGAATGGGAAGGGCTTTCCCATTCCCCGGAAACCCGGAAGAATTGCTGTCTCCAGCCTTTGTTGTTCCCGTACTTTCGCTGGTCGAGGTAGATAAATATTGGATCTTGGCGTACCCGCAGTTCGACGGCCCCGTCCTTGGTAGATGGACGGTAAATGCTAAAGAACTAAGCAGCGTCCATCTAGGTTCCGAGGACCTGCCGCCACAAGATGGATGATGCCACCACGTACCTCCAGCCATTTGGAGCGATCTGGCTGGGGGCTACCCCGAGAAACGCGCACACCTCACAGACGATTTTTGGGAACGGAAGTCGTACCCCTGCCATGAGCATTCGCTCTGTCAAGGTGACTTCGCCCCCGGCGATTCCCAGCGCTCCAGGCTCTTGGAAGAAAATGTTGACAGATGGGCCGATATCGTAAGCCCTTCGAAGGGTCGCCTCATGTTGTGCCAACCAGGTCGATTCCAATCGGTCTTCCGGCGGTACCAAACGCACGGCCCCAGGTCTGACCGTCGGAGGGGGAACCATGGCCAAGGGAACGGGCTCGTCGGGAGCGTCCGCCTGGTTTCTGGGTGCTGGGTCTCTGCGTGTAATAGCCATGTGAAGGTCAGAGGGTGCAACAGAGAGAAGGGGACGAAAAAGCAAGAAGACTGAAGCAGAATAAGCGATGGAAGGAATGACCAGAGCTGGGGCCGAAGAGGAAATTTATAGCGAGGCCAACAGCGTCTGAAAAATGAAGAGGCGTGTAACCTATTGATTGATGGTGGCGAATTAATTCTGTAACCGGCGCGGAAGTCGAAAGGCCTTCTTGTCATCATCATTACGCCGCACATTAAGGCCCCTGATCCCTGACAAAATGCGCCTGTTCGGTGTAAGAACGTTTCCAGTCCCTCCGCAGCAAACTGGCCACGCTGGTGAAAGGTGAAATCGAATGTCCTTTCCCTGGGGCCCACCGTGGAGGCCTGGACACCCTCAAATTAAATGGCGGAAAGAGACAATCCCGGAAAAAGTGCTAGAATTCTCTTCCCCTTCATCAGGAATGGAGAAAGAATTCGGGGGGTAAGTGTTAAGGAATTTCCCGCCGTAACTCGAAATGGTAGAGAGATGAGCTGGAGTCTACAGCTACGAGCAGAGCTATTTGAATGAAGTGGGAGACTTCTCTCTAATTAATATTTTTGTCTTATTAATCGATGATCATTCGCCGCCGATCAGAGAAAGTAGGGATGAGCCGGCATAAACGCCTGGGTTCACGGGCTCAAATTAATTAAGGAAAAGAAAGGCATCTTCAGGTAATAAATGTTGACGTGAAGGATATTTAAGAGGGGTAGACATATAAAAGGTTTTTCTGATATAAAAAGGAGGTATCTTCTTCTTCTAAATATATATGCACTTCTTCTTTCCGACTAGACTTCTTCACCAATTCTAACTTGATCGTCGGAGGAGGCGTTGCCGGGACACCCCGACGACCCCTTTTGTTTTGCAGAAAACTTGAAGAACCCTTACTTGATTCTCACCGACCTTGTAAGCCGCGATACACCGTGTCGACCGGAATTCCAAGTCATCAGCTCCAGAAATTTCGTTAACATACACTAACTTCAAATCCTAGATCATATTCTCTAAGTGCCAAGTGCGCCATCAAGGGCCACTAGCGCTCCATTGTCACGTACACTTGTGCGTCCGGTTTCAAGAGTATACACAGAAGTGCATAAATTCAAACATTATTTATTTTAAACAATAGTTTAGTGGGAGTTTGACTTTTTAAAGGCCAATTTAAATTTCATTTTTTTTTTCTCATGTGAGACTTTTTTTTTTTTTAATACATATATTCCATTTAAATACATTCCAAAACCAAAAGTAACAAATATACATAATAATTTTAAAAATTATTTAACAAATAGGAGCTTTCATTTAGTGTTCTTGTATTACAATGTTCTATATATATATATATATATATATATATATTCTTTCTCTAATAACATTTATTCTTTTGTTTGTTTGTTTGTTTTTTTTTCTTCTAGCGGTTATATTTATGAATATTTGTCTCATTTTAATGATAATATTTTTAAAATTTTGTCTTTTTCTTAATGGTCATATTTTTTAAAATTTGTCTTATCCTAACAACCATATTTTTCAAGAAAATATCATATGTTTTCAATATAAATAAGACTATTTCCTCCCCAATTATAATTCACCTCACCTCAACAATTTTTCTCTATTTTCCATTCAAAACGAAAAAAAAAAGAGGAAAGAAAGAGGGAAACTTCAAAGTTTAATAGTTTTTTTTTATTGTTTCAGTGAGTGAGTAGTACTCACTATTGTTGGTGAGTACGATCCACTCACCAAATTAGTGAGACTGTTGGAGACTTATTTTGGATAATTTCAACAAATTTGCTCACTAAAATAGTCTTTTAATTTGGTGAGTTTACTAAAAATGCTCTAAGGCTTGAAAGTGTTGATGATTGGTGTAAGTGTTGAATTTTGGAAAAAATACAATTTAGCCTCCCAAACTACCGCCCTTTTCTCCGAATGACCCCTTAAACTACCAAAACATTTGAAAAATGTTCATTTTGGTGAAATATTCCCATCATACCCATGCCACGTTTCATTTTTCAATTAAAAAATAAAACAAATTCAAAAAATTCAAAAAAAAAATTAAAACAATTAAAAAATTTAAAAACTTAAAACTAAAAAAAAACTAAAATTTATTTTTTATTTTTAAAAAATATTGCGATCAACCGGAGGACGTACTACTTCTTTCCAGCATCGTCGTTGGGCACGATGCACGCCTGCAGCTCGGCAAGCTTAAGCTTGGCCGAGATCAGCAAGTTGATGATTGCGAATCGGAACTCGCCGAGCCGGGCTATAAAATCGCTCATCAAAGCGTTGTAAACGGACGGTGACCGGAGGGGTGTCGGGAAGATCCGGTCGCGGTTGGGAAATAACGTCACCCCAAACATCCTTCTCTTTTTTTTTTCTTTTTTTTTTTTTTTAAAAAAAAAGAAAAAGTAATAAAATTTTAGTTTATTTATTTATTTTTGAATTTATATTTTTTTTGAATTTTTTTTTAAATTTTTTTTGAATTTTTTTTTTGAATTTTTTTTTTGAATTTTTTTAATTGAAAAATGACACGTGGTAGGAGTATCATGGGGATATTCCGCCAAAAGGGGCATTTTTCAAAGTTTTTGGTAGTTTGGGAGACCAGAGTCCAAGCCTTGGTAGTTCGGGGGAATATCCGGAGAATGACTGGTAGTTTGAGGGGCTAAATTATATTTTTCCCTTGAATTTTCATTTTATTTATTTGGGTGGAAACTCATATTTTTAATTTTTCAAGGCAGACGTAGAGTATACATAAAATGTGTTTAATTAGGTAACAATAACAATTGCTCCATAAAATAACTCCCTATTTAGATTGATGTTGAATGCCCCTGTATTTCTCGCCTTAGAGCTCTTCAACTTCAACGAATTGAATTAAAATGCCGTCCTTATACCTAATTCAGTGAAAATATTGCAATTCTCAACTTACACACAAAATATTGAATCTATTCTTTAATTGTAAAGAAAAAATAAATTAAAATACTAATACAAACTTGTTAACAAATTTAACAAATAAATACTCCTAGCTATCACCATAAGCTTTAAAGTAATTGGTTTTACTTAGACAGCCCAGGCCTTACTGCAAAAAGAAATTGGTATCATATAAAATTACTCACCTGAATGTATTACCAATCAATTTATTGGTGGAATTTAATTACGTCCTATATATACCCAATGACGCGGATTTTCAAAATGAAATTCTTTTGATCTTGTTAGGAAGATCTCCTTATTATTTTATGAATTGTATTGGGAATTTGAGATGCTTTAATTTTAGACAATGAAAACACTAAAATATCATTATGATTAATCTCTTTAATTTTATTGTGATATCTGATACGGATTAGGATCCTTTACAAATTATTTGTCTGAATTTGAGAGAATTCGATGATTGTGATTTGAGTCGCTCATAGGACCCACCTGACCGGATAAGTAGTTGATCGAATTCTCTCAATTTCAAATAAATAATTTGAGCGGATCTGATCCATCCAATACTGACTATAACCTTTTAATAGCTTGGTAGCTAGAAGTGTTTCTTCGAGGTTATTAGATATTACAAATAATGTAAGACTTAACATTTATTTGTGTAAAAATCTTGGGTTAAATATAATTTACCCCCCTAAACTACCACTATTTCTCCGAATGGCCCCCCAAATACCAAGGCTTGTACTCTGGCCCCCCAAACTACCACTTGCTTATTTTTTGGCACGATCCGTCTGTTTGTGCCGGCTAAGTGGACGGAAACTGAGACAAGTGCACGACACGTGACTCTTTTATCCCAAAATACAATTTAGCCCCCTAAAATACCATCATTTTTCTGGATGGCCTCCCAAACTACCAAAACTTGCACTTTAACCCCCTAAATTATCAAAACCTTTGAAAAATGCCTCTTTTGGCATGTGTCATTTTTCAATTAAAAAAAAATATGCCTCTTTTTGCACGGCACGTGACTCTTTTATCCCAAAATACTCATGCCACGTGTCATTTTTTAATTAAAAAATAAATAATAATAAAAATTCAAAATAAATAAACTAAAATTTAATTTCTTATTCCTGATTTTTAATTTATTATTATTATTTTTTTTTTAAAAAATATGGGTGTTTGGGGTGGCATTATTTCCTGGGTGTTTTGGGGTGACATTATTTCCCAACTGCAACCCAATCTTCCCGACACCCCTCTGGTCGCCGTTTGTTTGCAATGCTGTGATGACCGATTTTATAGCTTGGCTCAGTGAGTTTCGATTGGTAATCATCAACTTGCTAATCTCGGCCGGGCTCAAGCTCGCTCCACTCTGGAAAATATCCTCCACTTGAGAGAAAAACTAGTGATCCTTGAGCCCTAGGTAGTTATTGGCCAACATTTTGAATGCCAAAAAATCACAGAAAGGAAAATTGATATGAACATCGACGAACAATCTCATGGTTGTTGATTTCTCCATCAGAAACCGATCGAAGTCTTTCACAACGACGATAGACTTTGTTTTGTTTTTAATTTTTGTTTTTAATTTTTTGGATTTTTTTTTTATTTTTTAATTGAAAAATGACACGTGGTAGGGGTATTATGGCATATTTTGCCAAAAATAACATTTTTCAAAAGTTTTGGTAATTTGGGGGGCCAGAGTGCAAACCTTAGTAGTTTGGGGGCCATTCGGAGAAAGGGTGGTAATTTGGGGGGCTAAATTGTATTTTTCTCAAGCTTTTGGGCTAAAAGAGTCACGTGCTATGCATGTGACTCAGTTTCTGTCCACTTAGACAGTACAAACTAAAGGATGGGGCCAAAAAATAAGCAAGTGGTAGTTTGGGGGTCAAAGTGCAAGACTTGGTAGTTTAGGGGGCCATTCGAATAAAGGGTGGTAATTTGGGGGCTAAATTGTATTTAACCCAAAAATCTTTAATGTTTTCCATCAAATATTATAAAAAATAAAAGTTGCTGATACTACCAAAGCATTATTGCTTTATAATTCATTTCAATTTATTCGCTACAACACTCTCTAGCCATCCCTTATCTCTTTTACAATTTTACCATTGCATATGTAGAACTCGCATGTGGTCCCATAAATTTAATGGTAGCTAGATTTGCTTATCTCTTATACAAAGATAAACAAAAAAAAAAATGTGAAAAAAAAGAAGAAGAGAAACCAAACATTTTTCGAACTTATTTCATGACCAAGAGCAAAACTCTGATTGAGTTTGATGCTCAATTAGGTAACAACAACAATGATCTGGATCTACACACACGGGAGCAGTATATAGGCCGCCGCACGCACCCATACAGTTATGATACCCACAACCACGCATAACATTGCAAAAAGGATCTGGAACATTTTTTCCTGTTATGATTCTTGTTTAGCTCAAAAAGAAAAAATAAATATTAATCAAGGCAAATATAATAGTTTCATTATGCATGGTGCTTAAATACCTATATTGTAATATTATACGTTAAAGGAAACAATTACAGTCAAAACACAAAATAAATTACGGTAAATTATAGATTCCTACAATATATAAATTATAGAACTCTTTAGTCTTTAGCTTTCAATTACCCTCCATTTTTTTTCTACTGAATATAAACAAGTCTTTTTGTGCACTAAACAACGATTAAGATTTGTACGAAATTTAATATTGCAAGGTAAAAAAAATTAATATAAATGAATAAAAAAATTTACACGGAGAAGAGAAAAGATACCAATATAGAAAATTGAGAAAGTCACCAAAAGTAGAAAGAATGTTGCAGAATATTTCATATTGAGTTGAAAAAAGTGCACTAAAACACTTAAGTTTAACATCAAATGAATGAAGAACACATATGGACTTATAGATATATATAGCCAAAAAAAGAAGAAGCTTGATATGTCTTAAGCAAATGCCGATAATATCAAGTGAAGAATATCAAATAATAAAAGAGAGTTTAAAATAATTTTAAGAAAAAAATATATCAAGAAACGTCAATTAAGTGAAAACAAGGAAAAACATTAATTGACATGAGTTGGCGAAATGTATTAAAGAACAATGAAATACAATATCTAGAAAGGTAAAATAAGCTACAGAAATGAAAAAAAATAAATAAGTAAGAGAATATTAATTGTAGAAAAATATGGGATTTTTTCTTTGAAAAAAATGTCGGTTTTGAAAGTCTACCTCAAAATATCTTTGATGTTGCGTGATGAAATAATAATGCAAAATCATATATACATAGATGAAAAACAATATAAAAAAAAAATAAAAAGAAAAAAATGAAGAGAGTAATAATTATAGAAAAAAAAATTGGAGGTTTTTCCTTGAAAAATAACAACATATTTTTTCTTTCATTTTTTTTTCCGGAATAATCTTCTATTAACTTTTTTCTTAAATTAATGCATTTTACGTTTCACACATGGTAGTGCGCTGACTACGTGGATTTTAAATTTATAAGTTTACCACTCGCAATAGTACGAATCAATTATACTATAGTAAGGGTGATCGAACCACAGAGATTATGGGTTGTTTTGCGTAACAGGATATCTAAAGAGCGTATTTAATCTAACTTTGGAACAAGAAAAAGTAAAGGTTGTAGAATTGAAGCTACAACAATAAAGTGAAGAAATGAAAGCGGAAAATGAAACAAACTTAAAAGAAACTTAGGGTATTGATCTTGTCCAATCCTCAACCAATGAAATGCTTAAAATCTATATGGATCTTCCTAATATGCATGATATGAGTGCGTAATGGGCGTCAACCATTACAACGACCTCGACATGAAAATACTTTCTTTAGGACGTAATTATAAAGCACCTAGTTTCACATCAAACACTTACCACGTAAAGATTTAAACTATAATTGAAAAACGATTATACTACCAAAGGTGTGGGGGATTGATGCTCCCTAACTTACTACTCTATAACACATCCTAATAAGCATACTCAATACATGAAAACCCTAATTAGGTCACAATGATAAGGTATCTTAGTTTCGCACCAATCTATTTCACGTAAAAGTTACACTACAATTGAAAACGTGTTAAACTACCAAAGGTGTGAAATGATCGGTGTTCCCTAGCATACCCTATAAGGTGACTCTAATAAGTAAACACATATCATGTCAAATAGAACCATTGCAATAGACATCGTTCTCTTTCAAGAACGTTGATTTTACTCAAGAAATCTAAGAAAACTCATAGACAAATTTAACTCCTTTTCATGAATAAATGGATTTGAATCTTGAAAACAAAACCTTTTAACATGGGTTTTGAGATCCTCTAGTCTTTCACAATCATCAAACACATATAGAAAATCCCAAGAACTTCAAGAACATTACATAGTTTTTGGAGAGGATTTTGATCAACCCCTAAAAGCTAAATTAGCTAGACATGCAATAAACTAATCTAAGCATGATAATTAATAAAAACAGTAAAGGAACAAGAAGAAAATGAATTAAAACAATAGATTAAAACTTAAGAAATTCGGATTACAAGAAAGAAAGAAAAGAAAATACAAAACTAAGTTAGAACATGAAATTTAAAGGAAAAACAACAAAGGAAACAAGCTCTTTGGATTTCGGTCCAGAGAGTAGCATCAAAGGAAACTAAAAAGACGAGAAATTAAGTTGATACACCTGAGAAAATCCAAAACCCTCAAAAGATGCATAAATTAAACCTAAATCCTAATCCTCATATTTATAGAGAATTGGATTTACAAAAGGACTACAAGAGTTAATTCTAGCCAAGTATTCAGAGCTGATCGACGTCCATTTCTGTCCACAAAGTCCAAATTTTGATTTGGAACGCACAAAGATTCTGATCTTTTGGAAGACAGAGAATTTGATCGATTGATTATAAAGTCGATGGATCCCATTTTCGTTTGATCGCAGTCAAGGCTGTCCTGGTTCGATAGATCGAGTTTCACACTATCGATTTTTCTTCGACTGATGAACTTTGATCGATCGATTATAAAGTCGATCGATCGAATTGCCTTAGCCGATTCTTCAATTGGCAGGAGCAATCTCGAACTCTAGAAATGACTATAAAAGGTGTACGTAGACAATTTTCCGAAGTTTAAATGTCAAAACTATAGTCTTGAATGAATATTTTATTTTTTAGCACCAAACACAAATTAGTAACTAGTAAGAATATTTAAACATAAATGAAGAAAAAACATTTATATGGAGAAGAGAAAACAATACCAAAGAGAAAACTAGGAAAGTTAGCAAAAGTAGAAAGAATGTTGCAGAATATTTCATATTGAGTTGAACACAGTGCACTAAAACACTCTAGTTTAATCTCAAATGAATGAAGAACACATATAGACTTATATATATATATATATATATATCCAAAAGCAAGCTTGACATGTCTTAAGCAAATACCCATAATATTAGGTGAAGATCGAATATCAGAAAATAAAAGAGAATCTGAAATAAATATAATAAAAAAAAATATATCAAAAAACGTCAATTAAGTGAAAACAAATAAGGAAAAACATTAATTGACATGAGTTGGCTTAGTAAGAAATTGTATACACCAATATGACAAGATTAAACGAATTGAAAAGGAATTTGAATGTTAAGACTTTCTCCTCTATTGAAGATAAACAACAAGAAGTAATCTTTTTGTGCACTAAACAACGATTATGATTTGTACGAAATTTAATATCGCAATTTAAAAAAATTAAACATAATGAAAAGGAAAGAATATTTATATGAAGGTGAGGAAGCGATACCGAAAGAGAAAACTAGGAAAGTTTGTTAGAACATATAAACATATTATGCTCTACTGACATGCACAGCAGAAATAAAAATGATAGGATTCAGGCTTACCTCTGGTCATTTTTACTCAAGCGCTTCCACGAATATTTGAAGAAAACAAAAATACTATTTGAGAGATCTTCTAACCTATGCCAATGACTGTATTGCCGTATTAATGGTGTACATATGCTATTAATTTATAAGCTAGGTTAAGGACCCTCAAATATGGTAAATATCGTATTGCTCCTCCTATCAAGGAAATAATATTATAATTGATTTTAAAACAATTAAACGATTCCATTACGGTAATCTAAATTAATAGAAATTACCATAACTATAATATCTTATATTATATTAAAATAAATATAATAAACACCGTATATGTGGCATATAGGTCATATATGGAGATAATATCTTACATTCTCCCACTTGGCCTTTATGACACATGACCTTATGGTATTAGGTTCTATAGTTTGGCCAATCACTTATGGAATCCTCCCACTTAGATAAGAAATGTTTCACATGAATCATGGCGGTAAAACCATTATAAAATTGGGTCGTCCCTTCCATGTATCACAATGTAAAACACTCCTTACATGAGAACCTTATGGATAATCAAGCTTTATGAATGAACTTCCTATAAGTCAATCGGGTCTAACTTTGTTTATCCTCATGGATAAAATAAAAAATGTGCACAAATCTTTATTATAATAACTTTATGTCTATAGACAAAAAAGAGACAAACCAATTTAACCAAGCAAAAATGAATTCATGAGTTTCATATACTCCGCATGACTTTATACTTTCTTTATCGATAAACTTTTAGTCATGGGATCCACAATCATTAATTCAATACTTATATGCTCAATAGACCCTTTATGTCTCTTAATGTTATCTCTTGTATTGAGATACTTGATGTCGATTTACTTTTGCTTTCTACTCTTTATTCTTATAAAAGAAGACTATAGTAGAATTACCGTAGAGTATCTTTTTGGTCTAGCTGTAAAATCGACAATATTGAGACTTTCAACAAAATGTCTCATCCATCATGCCTGTGTACTAAATTCATAGCATGTGAGAATTTTAGCTTTCTTGGTAGACGTAGCAATAAAAAGATATATACCCTAAAGAAGACAATAAGTGCGATTTGATTTAAAATCGCAGAACATAGATCGTTTGGGAACTGCGTTTTTAAAAATTGCGATTTTAAATCAAATCGCACTTATTGTCTACGAAATCGCAATCCCAAACGTACCCTTTCTACTACCTACACAATCAACAAAACTCAAATCTGAACAACTAACCACCTCCAAATAGAAAGTGTATCTTTAGGTTAAGTTGTATTTCTTGGTTTCTTGCATATACCGCAAGATTTTATTTGCAACACTTTATTGACCTAGTATTCTTAGTGTCAGTCTAATGGTTAAGTCTAGTGTAAGCGTATGCTTGCATTAGGTTGCATAATGCAGATACTTACAAAAGACTTTTCATCTGCCTTTGTTCCAATACATTTTGGGACAATAATCTGTATTGAATTTGTCCATCTTAGTTGCTACTGAAGGTGCAAAAATCTTTCATCCTAAATTTTTCCAAAACTTTTTCAATGTAAGCCTTCCGAGACAATGTTAATGTTCTTTATGTCTCTGTGAATCTCTATGTCAAAAGACATAAAAGGTTTCACATAAATCCTTCATTTCAAAGTTTTGTGAAATGAACTTTATGTAGCAAACCCAAATCACCACTTACCAAAAATAATATCTACATATGGGTTTAGAAAGATTACTGTACTCCCACTGACCTTAAGGTATATATACTAATTAACAAGGTTTTCAAAAAAAAAAAAATGAGGCAATAACCTTGTAAAAGGTATATCACCGATGAGAGATCTATCACAGCCAATAAATAAAATTCTTTAATTTGCAAGCATTCTGGCTGTTATTTATAAAACCTTTAGGTGGTGTCATGTAAACCCCATCTTTAAGATCCCCATTCAGGAAAGTTGTGTTCACATCCATTTGATGTAGCTTTAGGTCAAAATGAGCTACTAATGCTATGATTATCTTAATGAACCATTCTTAAACACTGGAGAGAATGTTTCATGATAATCAATGCCTTCCTTATGAGTAAAACTATTGGCTACGAGTCTAGCTTGACTTTTAAGCCATGGATTTATTTCTTACTTCATGGCATTGAACCACAATGTGGAGTTTTCTCCACTCATATCATGTTTGGATCATCTTTATGTCCAATGTCAACATCAAACTCTGGGAGGTTTACAACATGATCACTAAAAATTGTTGATCTTCTTATTCTATAGGATTTTCTTAATTCTACTTCCTCTGCATTTTGTAAAGTCTAAGTAGATTCAAATTGAACCTTTTCATGAGTTAACAATTCTTCATAAGTGAAAATATTGCTTCTCATCTTACACACAAAATATTGAATCTATTCTTTAATTGTAAAGAAAAAAATAAAATACTAATACAAACTCGTTAAAAAATTAAACAAATAAATACTCCAATAACCATAAGCTTTAAAGTAATTGGTTTTGCTTAGACAACCCTTAATTATTACTGCAAAAAGAAATTGGTATCATACAAATCTACTCACCTGAATGTATTACCAATCAAATTAATGGGGGAATTAAATTACGTTCTATAACCAATGGCGCTGATTTTCGAAAGGAAATTCTTATGATAGGAAGATTTTTTTTTTTATTTTATGAATTGTATTGGGAATTTGAGATGCTTTAATTTTAGACAATGAAAACACCAAAAATTTCATTATGATTAATCTCTTTAATTTCATTTGGACTCTATTCGATACGAATTAGGACCCTATCAAATTATTTGTCTAAATTTTAGAGAATTTAGACAGGCAATTGTTAGAAACTCCACATAGAACCAGCTGACCGGATTAGTGGTTGACTGATTTCTCTCAAATTCGAACAAATATTCTAAAAGGATCTTGATTCATTCGATACTGGCTATAACCTTTTAATAGCTTGGTAGCTAGGAGTGTTTCTTCATGGCTATTAGAAATTACAAATAATGTAAGACTCGACATTTATTTTCATAAAAATCTTTAATGTATTTTCCATCAAATATTATAAAAAACAAAAGTTGTTGATACTACCAAAGCATTATTGCTTTATAATTCAATTCAATTTATTCGCTACAACACTCTTTAGCCATCCCTGTTTCTTTTACAATTTTACCATTATATATGTAGAACTCACATGTGATCCTGGTCCCATAAATTCAATGGTAGATTTGCTTATCTCTTATAAGAAGATGAACAAAAAAAAGAAAGAAAGAAGAGAAACCAAACATTTTTCGAATTTATTTCATGAGCAAGAGTGAAACTCCAGTCGATTTTGATGCTCAATTGGGGGCTTACACACCTCCTCCAATTGGGTAGCAACAACAGTGGTCTGGATCTTTACACATTGGAGCAGTATACTGGCCGCCGCACGCGTCCATGCAGTTATGATAGCCACAACCACGCATCACAATGCAAAAAGGATCTGGGATCTTTTTTCCTGTTATGATTCCTATTATTCATTTCAAAAAGAAAAAATAAATATTAATTAAGGCAAAAAATAGTTTCGTTATGGTGCTTACATGCCCATATTGTAACAACACACATTAAAGGAAACAACTACAGTCAAAACACAAAATTAATTATGGGGGACAAAAGGAGGACAAGGAGGACAAGGGGATGATATGTAGCATTACTCAGCGTACATTATAACTCTTCTTTGTATATATACACCATGACTCTCCAAAACTTAAGTTAGATGTCGAAAAAAGAAAAAGAAAAAGGTGTACGTGGACAATTTTTCGAAGTTTAAATGTAAAAACTATTCCTGATTTGAATATTTTATTTTTTAGCACCAAACACAAATTAGTAACTAGTAAGAATATTTATACACTGATATGAAAAAAATAAACAAAAAGAATCTGGAATGTCAAGATTTTTTTTTTTTTTTTTTTTTTTTTTTTTTTTTTTTTTTTTTTTTCCTTCTATTGAATATAAACAAGTCTTTTTGTGCACTAAACAACTATTAAGATATGTATGAAATTTAATATTGCAAGGTAAAAAAAAAAAAAAAGTAACATAAATGAAGAAAAAACATTTATATGGAGAAGAGAAAACGATACCAAAAGAGAAAACTAGGAAAGTTACCAAAAGCAGAAATAATGTTGCAAAACATTTCATATTGAGTTGAATACAGTGCACTAAAACACTTCAGTTTAATCTCAAATGAATGAAGAAAACATGTAGACTTATATATATATCGAATATCAGAAAATAAAAGAGAATTTGAAATAAATATAATAAAAAAAAAGTACATCAAGAAACGTTAATTAAGTGAAAACAAATAAGGGAAAACATTAATTGACCTGAGTTGGCTTAGTAAGAAATTGTATACACCAATATGACAAGGTTAACGAATTGAAAATGAATTTGAATGTTAAGACTTTGTTCTCTATTGAAGATAAACAACAAGAAGTAATCTTTTTGTGCACTAAACAACGATTATTAATATCACAATTTAAAAAAATTTAACATAATGAAAGGAAAGAATATTTATATGAAGGTGAGGAAGCGATACGGAAATAGAAAACTAGGAAAGTCATGACCAAAAGCAGAGAGAATATTGCTGAGTGTTTCATATTGAGATGAAAAACGTGTACTAAAGCACTTCACTTTAACCTCAAATGGATGAAGAACACATATTGACTTATCGCATATATATAGCCAAGGATAAAATTGATATTTCTTAAACAAATGCCCATAATATTAGGTGAAGGATATCATACAGTAAAAGAGAATTTGAAATAAATTTAATAAAAAAATATATCAAGGAACGTCAATAAGTGAAAACAAGGAAAGCCATTAATTGAAATGAGTTGGCGAAAATTATAGAATAAAATATGAAAATATATTAAAGAACAATATTGAAAAGCCATATCTAGCTAGTAAGGTATAATAAGCTACAGAAATTGAAAAAAAAAGAAGGGAAGAGATTATTAATAATTGAAATATATGGAGCTTTTTCTTTAAAAAAAATGTCTTTTTTGAAAGACTATCTCAAACTAATTTTTTTTTTTTTTTTTTTCATTTCTTAAATTAATATATTTTATTTAAGGGACAATGCAAAATCATATATAGGAAGATGAAATACGATATAAAAAATATAAAGAAATGAAGAGCTAAAGTATTAATTATAGAAAAAAATTGAAGTTTTTTCCATAAGAAATAACAACATATATATTTTATCAATTTTTTTTTTTCCCTAGAATAATCTTCTTTTACTTTTTTCTTAAATTACTGCATTTTACGTTTCACGCACCATCTTCGCAAATTAATGTCGTATTAGGAAAAGAAGTTATATATAGATGCAAAAAATAAGGGATCGAGAAGCGGACGTGATTCTCTTGGGAATTATGCCAAATGAGATTCTTTAAAACCTTCCAGCCATTTAAAAACATTTCCAAATTTACGTCAAATTAGTAAATATACATAATAGTTTTGAAAATTATTTAACAAATAAGAGATTTCATTTGTAGTTCTTGTATTAATCTATATAAATGTAGATCTTAAAAGTAGTCGGCACTTCAATGACTTCATCCATTTTTGATTTCTCTTAACATTCATCAAAATATACCTTCAAAACTAAAAGCAAATTATGTCAGAAAAAGAAAAAGAAAAAAAAGGCATTGGATGGGAAGAACATACCATCTCCTTGGAACATACATTTACTAAATTTTATTAGTTAAAATAGTATAAAATTATTATTTTTATTTTTGTTTTAGCTATTCATTTCTTTAAGGACAAAAATTTCCCACAAATTAGTTTGTAGGAAATTTTTTACCACCCACATAAAAATAACACGTGTCCTTTAAACATGTGAGAAGCACATTTTTTTTTTTTAATTAATGCTTTAAAAAAGCATGTAAGAAGCACATGCTATTTAAATAACATGTGCTTCTCACATGTCAAAGGACACATGTCAATCTTATATGTAAGGCTGGCAAAACGGGTCACCCGACACGACCCGTTAAGACCTGCACACGACACGATAATTTCACGGGTCACCCGACACGACCCGTGAGACCCGTTTAACATAATGGGTCGAATCGGGTCAACACGACCCGACACGACCCGTTTAGCTTAAAAGTTTTTTTTAAAAAAAAAAATAAAAAAATAAAAAAAAATATATATATATATATATATATATATATATATATTATTTTTTGGGGGGGTTTTTTGTTGGTATTTGAATGAAATAATAATAATTTTAGCAATTCATCTCTAAAATCCTACTCCTAGTCTCCTAGTAGGCTAGCACCAAATCACTTAATATGTTTAATTGTCTAATCAAATAACAAAAAAAAAAAAAAAACTACATCATCATTACAAATTTACAAATACAAAAGTCATTCGGGTCTAACTTTATAAATTTACAAGTACCTTATAAATAATCAAGCTTTATGAATGAACTTTCTATAAGTCATTCGGGTCTAACTTTATTTATCCTCATAGATAAAATAACAAATGTGTACAAAATCTTTACTATAATAACTTTATGTCTATAGACCAAAAAGAGACAAACCAATTTAACCAAGCAAAAAATGAATTAATGAGTTTCATGTACTCCGCATGACTTTATTCTTTCTTTATCGGTAAACTTTAAGTCATGAGATCCGCAATCATTAATTCAATACTTATATGCTCAATAGACCCTTAATGTCTCTTAATGTTATCTCTCATACTGAAATACTTGATGTCGATTTACTTCTTCTTCTACTCTTTATTCTTATAAAAGAAGATTATAGTAGAATTACCGCAGAGTATCTTTATGGTCTAACTATAAAATCGACAATATTGAGACTTTCAACAAAATGTCTCATACATCATGCCTGTGTACTAAATTCATAGCATGCTAGAATTTTAGCTTTTTTGGTAGACGTAGCAACTATAGTCTGCATACTGCATCTTTAAGATATACCTCTCAATAAAAAGATATATACCCTAACGTAGACTTTCTACTGTCTACACAATCAACAAAACTCAAATTTGAACAACTAACCACCTTCAAATGGAAAGTGTATCCTTAGGTTAAGTTGTACTTCTTGGTTTCTTGCATATACCGCAAGACTTTTTTTGCAACACTTTATTGACCCAATATTCTTATTGTCAGTCATATGGTTATGCATAATGCAGATGCTTAAAAAAACTTTTCATCTGCCTTTATTCCGATACTTTTTGGGACATTAATCTATATTTAATTGGTCCCTCTTAATTGCTACTGAAGGTGCATAATCCTTCATTCTAAATCTTCCCAAAACTTTTTCAATGTAGGCCTTCCGAGACTGTTAATATTCTTTATGTCTCTGTGAATGTCTATGTCAAAAGACATAAGAGGTTTCACCCAAATCCTTCATTTCAAAGTTTTGTGAATGAATTTTATGCAGTAAACCTAAATCACTACTTGCAAAAATAATATCGACATATAGGACTAGAAAGATTATTGTACTCCCATTGACCTTAAGGTATACTAATTAACAAGGTTTTCAATAAACAATGAAGCAATAACCTTATAAAAAGTATATCAGCGATGAGAGATTTATCACAACCCATAAATAGAATTCTTTAATTTGCAAGCTTTCTGACTGTTATTTATAAAACCTTTTAATTGTTTCATGTAAACCTCTTACTTGAGATCCCTATTCTCGAAAGTTGTTCTCACATCCATTCGATGTAGATCTAGGTCAAAATAAACTACTAATGCTATGACTATCTTGATGAACCACTCTTAGACACTGGAAAGAATGTTTCATGATAATCAATGCCTCCTTTATGAGTAAAACCATTGGCTACGAGTCTAGCTTGACTTTTGAGCGATGGATTTATCTCTTACTTCATGGCACTGAATAACAATGTGGAGTTTTCTCCATTCATAGCATGTGAAAACAATTTTGGATCATCTTTATGTCCAATGTCAACATCAGACTCTGAGAGATATACAACATAATCACTAAGAATTGTTGATCTCCTTATTCTATAGGATTTTCTAAATTCTACTTCCTCTGCATTTTGTAATGGGAGAATAGATTTATTTTAAACCTGTTCTATATGAGTTGGTTGTTCTAGAACTGATTGTGGCTCAGGATAATCAATCTGATTTTCCCTTAATACAATCAATCATCCTCTATGAGGAGGAGATTTGGCCAACTCTAGTGCTTCCTCAAATTCCAATTTGTGTGACCCACTAGGTTCCGCATCCTCTAGAAATTTTACAATCAACAACTCTAGGATTATATGAAGGATAATAAAACATTAAAATCCCTTAAAGTTTACTAGATAGCCTATAAAAGATCTGCTGGTTGTCCTTGAATCTAATTTCTTTAGGCGAGGATTATAAATCCCTTCTTTAGCAAGGCAACCTCATATGTGTAAATAATTTAAACCAGGCTTCCATCTATTTCATACTTTAAAAAGTTTCTTAAGGACAACATTAGATGGAATCATGTTTAATATACACAACGGTCTTCAAGGCTTTACTCTATAAGGGTAATAGCAGATTAGTATTACTAATCATTTCCCTCTTGTGTGTACCTACCATAATACTCGATGCCTATATTAGATCTTATGATCTTCATGTTGTTTCTCTTATTTTTCCTTATAAGTATTGAAAACATTCAATACCTTAGCTTTATCATTTAGAAGATAGAGATACATAAACCTTATATGGTCATCACCAAAAGAGATAAAAAATATTTATGACCATTTAATCAATGAGTATGAAAAGGTCAACACCTTTCAATGTACATGATCTCAAGAATCTCAAAAGGCTCTCTTAGGCACCTTTAGTGGTCTTGTTGCTATGCTTTCTCTTATGCAGTCCACACAAGTACCAAAGTCAGTAAATTACCGACTTTTATTTTCTGTATGGAGGTATATTTCAATCTCCAAAGCCATAACAAGAGCATTTTTTAAAATTCTCAAAGACTCTACTTTATGTCAACATCAGTATGCAGAAATAAACAAATAATTTTGTTTCAAAAGTTGGGATGTAGGTCAATTTTAAATAGATTTTAAATAAACCCCAACCAATATTCCACCCAAAATAAGAAAAATTTCAAGTTTAAAATAAAATTGAAATTTTTAACAAACCAAACTAGAAAATAAATTTCTAAAAGATTATGGAATACAAATCATTTTTGAGGTAAAAAATATAACTGAATATCAAAATTAACCTATAGATCCCAACCTCAAATTATAAAAAATACATGTTCTGCATTTGTAGACAATGGGGATTGTTAAACCATAATCAATCCACAACATATTTGAATGAGTCACTAAAAGAGATTCACGACATACTAGATATATGAGATTATCTTTAAGTCATTTCTCATACTTCATGCTATCTTTCTTTATATGCCCTTAGTTTTCCTTATTGCATGAGAAATAAGTATCTTGATTGCCATAATACTTTATTGGCACCTTATTCTCATGCTTTAATTGTTGGGCATGATTGCATTTATCGGTCTGTCCCTTAACGTGAGTAACCATGTGAACACTTTATGGATTCTCTCATATTCTTAAACACACATGGTTAGAAGTTCACTTACTAACCATTTATCCTTATGTGTGTTAAAAGATAAAATTCTACACTTAGAAGAGAGAATTCAAAAAATAAAATAGACCAATAATGACTCAAAAAATCTCAATCTTTAGGGACTTAAGCTAAGCTATAATATCCTTCATTCCCATAATGGGATTATAAACACTTTAGAAACTGTAAAAAATTTATCTTTAAAGCTTTTTCTATTAGGGTGCTGGCCAAGCTTTGTTTGAACTTACTAAATGTTCATAAACAACCTTTATAAAACTTTGGCCCTAAAACATTCAGGAATAAATCCCTAATGACTTTAGCGATATGAGATTTCATAAACATCTAACTTAGGTGATTAAATCACTCCCACCGTTCATGCTTAATAATCTCACGTGGCATACTTAATTCTGTGAGAGTAGGTGGTTTGTCCACACGGAGCGCCAAGTTTCTAGCACCCCAAGTGAAAAAACATATTTATCATTTTTCAGTCAGAAAAAATATTACCTTAAAGTATTGGAATATAAAACTACCAAAAGTAGAGTAATATGAATAGCTGCAATGACCAAGAAAATAAAATAAATACTTTAATGCTATGAATTAACTTTATTTTAAATTAGCCAATGCCAATTTAAATAGTAAATTTCAACCTACCTGTGGGCAACTGAGATAAATTTTGCTTTCAATACTAAATTTGTTATCTTATTCTACTTAAGTCATAAAAATAAAAACTTCCCTGTGGGGATAAGTAATTAAATTTATGAATTAATTACAAGACGATGTTACCTTTATTTTAAATTAGCCAATGCCAATTTAAATAGTAAATTTCAACCTACCTGTAGGCAAATGTTGCATCATACATGAAATTTACTTTTTATCAATAAGACTAATAAATTTAAATATTGATAAATAAAATTCTTCGTACCTGTAGGCAACCGAGAGAAATTTTACTTTCAATACTAAATTTGTTATCTTATTCTAATTAAGTCATAAAAATAAAAGCTTCCATGTGGGGATAAGTAATTAAATTTATGAATTAATTACAAGACAATGTTAATTTTTCCATATGAAGTTCATGTGTATGATCTTTATGCAATTATTATAAAATCGAGATGCTGTGGCTCTCCCAAAATCATAATTATCACACTGCAATTTATGAACATCTAATAAAATTCTTTATGATGTTCATGGTTATAATCCTGATGTAATTATCATTAAAAAAAGGGATGCTGTGGCTTTCCCAAAATTATTATGATAATTACGTGTGTGTAATCTTGATACAATTATTATTTAAAAATTGGGATGCTTTGGCTCTCCCAAAATTATCATAATAATTGTGACTTCATTAACATCTAACAACTTTATAGATGCCCCATAAATGACTTCAAGAATATAACAAACCAATACCTAAATGGGGTAAACAGCATTTTTCAAGGTGCAACCAGGTGAGTTCCCAGGAAAGTGAGGGAGATCACTTATACACACTTAAATCCTAAGACTTTCCTAGGCATAACTTTTCTAAACATTGCATTCTTGGATATTACTGTAAACATGCCAGCATATATGATATTGTTAATTATTCTTAAGTCTAGGCATCAAGCAATTTATAAATAATATAAATTAAACAATTAAAATATTCCCAAGATCATGTATTAAGGAAACACAAAACAGTGTAAATAATAAAGGGAATAAAACTTTAATGTGAAAGTATAAAATTAGGTGTAACTTGATGGTTTGAAACTTGTCACTTAATGGACTCAAATGTCCCAAGTTCAAATCCTCATTTAAGCCCAATTTTTCCTTATTTTATTTTATTTTATTTTTTTCACAAAATTCAAAACGGGTCACTGTATTAGGCTTATGAGTCTCTTTATAGGGCTGGGTCAAACCCATTTAAATGGGCCTTTTTTTTTTAATTATTATTATTATTATTAAACTGAATAGGTCCTTTATAGGCTCATCCAAATGGGTCAGTTCCTGAATTGGGCTAACCCGAATGGGTCAACCCACTTGATATTAGGTTGGGCCATGGGTTTTATACCCAACCCGGCCCAACCTATTATTATCTAAATGAGTTGAAAACCTTAAAACCTGAAAAAGAAACCCTAGCCACCACCCCTTTATGAAAATACCCATATCAAAATTACATTAACTCAAAAATAGGCAATATATCACAATACACATAATAGTGATAGTAAAAAAAAATAGCCATATCAAATTTATGGGTTTTCAAAAGTATGTAAACAACAAATTTAATTGTATTCACAAAACATCTACAAGATTGAACAAAAAAATGTTTACAAAACTATAATTTAACAACCGAACATGAACAATGAAAAAAAAACTATGTTCACAGAAATTATGGATTCAACAAAAACTTATTGCTAAGCAAAATAGCATAGAGGTGGCTCTGATGCTACATGTTAAAGATATTCAACATATTATTCTTAAACTAACATGCACAGCGGAAACTGTTGGACCATAAAGGGTGCAAACTCAAGTGTAGGTTTTCACAAGTAATAAATTCTCGGTAAGTACGAGGTCGATCCACAGGGAATGGTAGATACTAAGTAAAATTCCTATTACTGTGCAAAAAAGTATATTAAATGGATTTTTCCACTAAAAAGTGGAGCAATTGATAAATGATAAACTAAAATAAAATTAACTAAACTAAATTAATAAAAAGAAAAATTAAAAGAAAACACTAAGGCTTCAGGGATCCACCTAGAAATTTATTACATATTCTTGAGACATAATATAAAATAGATCAAACATGGGTTGATTGAGAATTTGATTTCATTAACATGACACAATAAATTAAGCATTCAATATATTTTCGAATCATATCAAATCAAACAAAGTAAGCATTTGATATAAACAAAAATTATAATGAATCAAAATAAACTTGTTTCATTAAATTACTATCAAATAAAAATTATCCTCAAATTTAATCATTAATCTATGAAGAACAAATAATATAGTCTCAAGAATACATAATAAAAATACTAGACTTCACCTATAGCCTTAGCTAGAGGTTTAGCTACTCATGTTTATGAAAATAAATTTCATAATCAAAGTACTAAACATAAATTAAAAACAAAGAAAATAAAAATTCAACTCTGCGCCTCTATGCTCTTCTGTGCTCTTTTGCTCTTCCCTTCTTCTCCGTTTTTGCTAGAGCAAAACATGGTATTTATAGAGCTTGCTATTTTTTTTTTCAGTGCTTCTAATTTGGAAAGAATTTGAATTTCTTGCATTAATTGCACCGCAGCCCAAGTGTGGAAAGGAAATAATATCTTTGGTACTGTATTCTCTTTTGGAAAGAAATCCATCTTCTATTCGGTTCTCCAAGTATGGAAGGAGATGCACACCACTTAAAAAAAATAAAAATATGCATGTCTCTCTTGTTATGGAAGGAATAGGTGCTGCCAGGTCTACGCGTTCTTTTCTTTTTTTCTTTCTTTGTTTCTTTCCCTTTTTGTCTCTTTCTTCTTATCATAGCTGCAGGTACGGCATTCATTCTTTCTTTCCATCTTTTATTTCTTTGATTTCCTTTCTTCTTTTCCTTCTTTTATTTATCGTCTTTTCTTTTGGTCTTCTACAAAATAACAATTCATTGCATTAATACCAATTTAAGCTCAACTTTAATAATTAAACAATATTCCACAATTAAATATAAAATGCAAGAATTAGAATAAAACATAATATGGCAATGCTTATTTTAATAGAAAAAATATGCACTTTTAAGCAATTATTAGAAACAAATAAGACAGGATTCAGGCTTACCTCTAGCCATATTTGCTCAAGCATTTCCACGATCCATCTGAAGAACAAGAAAAGATTATCTGAGGGATCTTCTAACCTATGTCTATGACCGAATTGCCGTACTGATGGTGTACACATGCTGTTTATTTATAGGTTAGGTCAGGGACCCTCAAATATGGTAAATACCGTATTGTTCCTCTCATCAAGGAAACAATATTATTAATTGATTTTAAATCAATTAAACGATTTTATTATGGTAATTTAAATTAATAGAAATTACCATAACCATAATACCGTATATTATATCTATAACAAATATAATAAACACCGTAATATGTGACATAATGGCCACATAAGGAAATAATATCTTACAAACACTTTATAGATTCTCTCATATTCTTGAACATACATGATCAGAAGTTACTTTACAAACCATTTATCTTTATGTATGCCTCAAGATAAAATTACATATTTAGAAGAGATAATTCAAAAATGAAATAGACCAATAATGACTCAAAATCTCAATCTTTAGGGACTAAAGGTAAACTATAATATCCTTCATTCCCATAATGGGATTATAAATACTCAAATGAAAAAGTATATTAATCATTTTTCCAGTCAGAAAATATTACCATAAAGTATTGGAACATAAAACTACCAAAAGCTAAAGTAATAGGAATAGCTGCAATGACCAAGAAAATAAAATAAAAATACTTTAATGCTATGGATTAACTTTATTTTAAATTAGCCAATGCCAATTTAAATAATAAATATCAACCTACCTGTGGGCAAATGTTGCATCATGCTTGAAATTTACTCTTTATCAATAAGACTAAAATCAAATTTAAATATTAATAAATAAAATTCTCCGTACCTGTGGGCAACCGAGAGAAATTTTACTTTCAATACTAAATTTGTTATCTTATTCTAATTAAGTCATAAAAATAAAAACTTCCCTGTGGGGATAAGTAATTAAATTTATAGATTAATTACAAGACGATGTTAACTTTATTTTAAATTAGCCAATGCCAATTTAAATAGTAAATTTCAACTTACCTGTGGGCAAATGTTGCATTATGCATGAAATTTACTCTTTATCAATAAGACTAATAAATTTAAATATTGAAAAATAAAATTCTTCGTACCTGTGGGCAACCGAGAGAAATTTTACTTTCAATTCTAAATTTGTTATCTTATTCTAATTAAGTCATAAAAATAAAAACTTCTCTGTGGGGATAAGTAATTAAGTATATGAATTAATTACAAGACAGTGTTAATTTTTCTATATGAAGTTCATGTGTATGATTTTTATGAAATTATTATAAAATCGAGATGCTGTGGCTCTCTCAAAATCATAATAATCGTGCTGCAATTCATGAACATCTAATAAAATTCTTTATGAGGTTCATGCGTGTAATCCTGATGTAATTATCATTAAAATTTGGGATGCTGTGGCTCTCCCAAAATTATTATGATAATTGCGACTTCATTAACATCTAAAAACTTTATAGATGCCCCATAAATGACCCCAAGAATATAACAAACCAATAACTAAATGGGGTAAACGGCATTTTCCAAGGTGCAACCAAGTGAGTTCCCAGGAAAGTGAGGGGGGTCACTTGGACACATTTAAATCCCAAGACTTTCCTAGCCAAAACTTTTCTAGACATTGCATTCTTGGATGTTACTGAAAACACGCCAGTATATATGGCATTGGTAATTATTCTTAGGCCTAGGCATCAAGCAATTTATATATAAATAATATAAATTCAACAATTAAAAAAATATTCCTCAATTCATGTATTAAAGAAACAATAATTTTAATACAGAACACTGTAAATAATAAATGGAATAAAACCTTAATGTGAAAGCATAAAATTAGGCTTAACTTAATGGTTTGAAACTTGTCACTTAATGGACTCAATGATCCCAATTTCAAATCTCCACTTAAGCCCAACTTTTCTTTATTTTCACAAAATTCAAAATGGATCACAGTATTGGGCTTCTGGGTCTCTATATAGGGCTGGGTCAAACCCACTTAAATGGGCTTTTTTATTTATTTATTTATAACTGAATAGGGGCTTTTATTTTTTATTTTTTTGGGTTGACCCAAATGGGTCAACTCCTCAACACTTGGATTAGGCTGACCCGACCCGAATGGGTCAGCCACTTGATGTCAAGTTTGGGTTATAAATCATACCAATACCCAAACCCGACCTGACCCGTCATATTTTGTATTGGTTGAAGAAACCCTAGATTCAAAATAACCCTAGCCGCGCCACCCCTTTATGAAAATACCCATATCAAGATTACGGCAACTTAAAAATAGGCAGTATATCACAATACACAAAATAATGATAATAAAAAAAATATAGCCATATCAAATTTATGGGTTTTCAAACATATGTAAACAACAAATTTAATTGTATTCACAAAACATCTACTGGATTGAACAAAAATATGTTTACAAAACTATGATTTAACAACCGAGCATGAACAATAAAAAAATAGACTATGTTCACAGAATATATGGATTCAACAAAAATTTATTGCTAAGCAAAATAGCATAGAGGTAGCTCTGATATCACATGTTAGAACATATAAACATATTATGCTCAACTAACATGCGCAGCGAAAAATAAAAGACAAGATTCAGGCTTATCTCTAGCCATATTTGCTCAAGTGTTTCCACGATCCATCTGAAGAACAAGAAAAAGTTATCTGAGGGATCTTCTAACCTATGCCTATGAGTGAATTGCCGTACTGATGGTGTACACAGGCTACTAATTTATAGGTTAGGTCAGGGACCCTCAAATATGGTAAATACCGTATTTGTTCCTCCCATGAAGGGAAACAATATTATTAATTGATTTTAAATCAATTAAATGATTCCATTACGGTAATCTAAATTAATAAAAATTACCATAACCGTAATACCGTATATTATATTTATAATAATATAATAAACACCGTATATGTGGCATATAGGCCATATATGGAGATAATATCTTACATCGTATTCACCAACAATAGTGAGTACTATTCATTCACCGAAACAATAAAAAATAATTATAATTTTAAGTTTCTTTTTCTTTCTTCCCCTTTTTTTTTTTTTGGTTTTGAGTGGAAAATAGATAAAAATTGTTGAGATTGAGGTGAATGATAATTGGGGAGGAAATAGTCTTATTTATATTGAAAACATATGATATTTTCTTGAAAAATATGATTGTTTGGATAAGACAAATTGTTAAAAATATGACCTTAAAGAAAAAGACAAAATTTTAAAAATATAACCATTAAAATTATACAAATATTCATAAATATAACTGCTAAGAAAAAAGAAACATTTTAAAAAATAAATGTTATTAGAGAAAAAAAATAAAAAAATATTTAAATAGAATAATGAAAGTGAATAGCTAAAATGGTGAGATTGTTGGGTGTGATTTGAAGAAATGAATTGCTAAAATAAAAATAATTTTTTTTTTCTCAATTTTAACAAATAAAATTTAGTGAATGTATGTTCCAAGGAGAGGGTATGTTTTTCCCAACCTATGCCTTTTTTTTTTTGTTGACATAATATGCTATATTATGCTTTTAGTTTTGATGGTAGATTTTGATGAATGTTAAGAGAAATAAAAAATGGATGAAGTCATTGAAGTGCCAACCGTTTTTAAAATCTTCATTTATATAGATTAATATAAGAACTCCAAATAAGAGCTCCTATTTGTTAAATAATTTTCAAAACTATTATTTATATTTACTAATTTGACGTTAATCTGGAAATATTTTTAAGTGGCCGAAAGGTATTAAAGAATCTCAATTTGCTTAATTCCCAAGAAAATCATGTCCGCTACTCGACCCCTTATTCTTTGCATATATATATATATAACTTCTTTTCCCAATACAACATTAATTTGCGAAGATAGTATGTGAAACGTAAAATGCAATAATTTAAGGAAAAAGTAAAAGAAGATTATTGTGAAGAAAAAAAAATGATATATATATTGTTATTTTTAAGGAAAAAACTCCAATTATTTTCTATAATTAATACTCTAGCTCTTTATTTCGTTGTATTTTTTATATTGTATTTCATCTTCCCATATATGATTCTGCACTGTTCCTTTAATAAATGATTTTAATTTAATGAAAAAAAGAAGAAGATTATTTTGAGATAGACTTTCAAAAAGGACATTGTTTTTCAAAGAAAAAGCTCCATATATTTCGATTATTAATAATCTCTTCTCTTTTTTCTTTTTTTCCTTTTTCTTTTTTCTATATCTGTAGCTTATTATATATACCTCTCTAGATATGGCTTTTCAAGATTGTTCTTTAATATATTTCCATATTTTGTTCTATAATTTTCACCAACTCATTTCAATTAAGGGCTTTCCTTATTTTCACTTATTTGACGTTCCTTGATATATATTTTTTTTTATTAAATTTATTTCAAATTCTCTTTTTTTGTATGATATCCTTCACCTAATATTATGGCATTTGTTTAAGACATCAATTTTATTCTTGGCTATATTTATGAGATAAGTCAATATCTATTCCTCATCCATTTGAGGTTAAAGTACTGAAGGGTATTAGTACACTTTTTTCATCTCAATATGAAATACTCTGTAATATTCTCTCTGCTTTTGGTCATGACTTTCCTAGTTTTCTCTTTCGGTATTGCTTCCTCACCTTCATATAAATATTCTTTCCTTTTCATTATGTTGAATTTTTTTAAATTGCAATATTAAATTTCGTACATATCATAATCGTTGTTTGATGCACAAAAAGATTACTTCTTGTCGTTTATCTTCAATAGAGAACAAAGTCTTAACATTCAAATTCCTTTTCAATTCATTTAATCTTGTCATATTGGTGTATACAATTTCTTACTAAGCCAACTCATGTCAATTAATGTTTTTCCTTATTTGTTTTCACTTAATTGAGGTTTCTTGATATATTTTTTGATTACATTTATTTCAAATTCTCTTTTATTGTTTGATATTTGTTATTCACCTAATATTATGGGCATTTGCTTAAGACATATCAAGCTTGCTATCCATAAGTCTATATGTGTTCTTCATTCATTTGAGGTTAAATTGAAGTGTTTTAGTGCACTATTTTCAACTCAATATGAAATATTCTGCAACATTCTTTCTGCTTTTGGTGACTTTCCTAGTTTTCTCTATTGGTATCGTTTTCTCTTCTCCATATAATTGTTTTTTCTTCATTTATGTTTTCTTTCTTCTTCTTTTTTTTTTTTTTTTTTTTCTTTTTACCTTGCAATATTATATTTCGTACTTATCTTAATAGTTGTTTAGTACTGCTCAAAATAACTTGTTTATATTCAATAGAAAAAAGAAAAAAAAGTTTTCACATTCCAAATTCTTTTTGTTTAATTTTTTCACACCGGTGTAAATATATTCTTACAAGTTACTAAATTGTGTTTGGTGCTAAAAAATTAAATATTCATTCAAGAATATAGTTTTGACATTTAAACTTCAGAAAATTGTCCACGTACATGTTTTTCTTTTTCTTTTTTCAATGTCTAACTTAAGTTTTGGAGAGTCATGGTGTATATATACATAGAAGAGTTATAATGTACGCTTGATCTATTCGATTTAAAATGGAGGGTAATTGAAAGCTAAAGACTTCTATAATTAACTATAATTTATTTTGTGTTTTGACTATAATTGTTTCCTTTAACGCGTAATGTTACAATATGAGTATGTAAGCATCATAATGAAACTTCTTTTTGCCTTAATTAATATTTATTTTTTCTTTCTGAGCTGAATAACAGGAATCATAACAGGAAAAAACGTCCCAGATCCTTTTTGCACTATTATGCTTGGTTGTGGGTATCATAACTACATCGACGCGTGCGGCGGCCAATATACTACTCCAGTGTGTGTAGATCCATACCACTGTTGTTGCTATCCAATTGGAGGAGGTGTGTTAGCCCCCAATTGAGCATCAAAGTTAGCCGGAGTTTTACTCTTGCTCATGAAATATGTTTGAAAAGTGTTGGGTTTCTCTTTTTTTTTTTTTTCACATTTAATTTTTGTTCATCTTCGTATAAGAGATAAGCAAATCTATCATTGAATTTATGGGACCTGGATCACATGCAAGTTCTACAGATGCAATTGTAAAATTGTAAAAGAAACAGGGATGGCTAGAGAGTGTTGTAGCGAATAAATTGAATTGAATTGAATTATAAAGCAATAATGCTTTGGTAGTATCAACAACTTTTATTTTTTGTAATATTTGATGGAAAATACATTCAAGATTTTTATACAAATAAATGTTGAATCTTACATTATTTGTAATATTGAATGGCCATGAAGAAACACTCCTAACTACCGAGTCAATATTGGATGAATCAGGATCCTCTCAAAATATTTGTTCGAATTTGAGAGAATTCACTTGACCACTTATCCGGTCAGCTGGATGCTATGAGGAGTCTCTCACAATCATCTGTCTGAATTCTCTCAAATGCAGACAAACAATTTGATAATATCTTAATCCGTATCGTATAGAGCCACAATGAAATTAAAGAGATTAATCATAATGAAATTTTCGGGTTTTCATTGTCTAAAATTAAAGTATCTCAAATTCCCAATACAATTCATAAAATAATAACAAGATCTTCCTAACAAGATCATAAGAATTCGTTTTGAAAATCGGCGCTATAGGGTATAGAATGAAATTAAATTCCGCCATTAAATTGATTGGTAATACATTCAGGTGAGTAGATTTGTACGATACCAATTTCTTTGGGCAATAACTAATTGAGGGTTGTCTATGTAAACCCAACTACTTTAAAGCATATGGTTATTGGAGTATTTATTTGTTAATTTTTTAATGAGTTTGTTTTAGTATTTTATTTTTTTTCTTTACAATTAAAAAGAATAGATTCAATATTTTTTGTGTGTAAGATGAGAAGCAATATTTTCTCTTAATTAAGTATAGAGAAGTTGAAGAGCTGCAAGGCGAGCGTGCAATACAGGGGCATTCAACATCAATCTAAATGGTATCCAAGCGTTAGCTCAATTGGCTGGAGACCACGCTTAATGAAGCAGAGGTTACTAGTTCGAATCACCTGTGTGAACAAGTTAAAAAAAAAAAAAAATCAATCTAAATGGGGACTTATTTTATGGATCAGTTGTTATTAGTAGACCAATCATATGTCAACACCTTCGAGCCTTATAGCATTTTTAGTGGACTCACCAGCATTTTGGTGAGCCAATTTGTTGAAATGATCTAAAATGAGTCTCCAACAGTCTCATTAATTTGGTGAGTGAATCGTACTCACCAACAATAGTGAGTACTATTCACTCACCGAAATGATAAAAAATAATTAAAATTTTAAGTTCCTCTTTCTTTCTTTCTTTCTTCGGTTTTTTTTTTTTTCTTTTTGGTTTTCAATGGAAAATAGATGAAAATTGTTGAGGTCGAGGTGAATGATAATTGGGGAGGAAATAGTCTTATTTATATTGAAAACATATGATATTTTCTTGAAAAATATGATTGTTTGGATAGGACAAAGTTTTAAAAATATGACCATAAAGAAAAAGACAAAATTTTAAAAACATTACCATTAAGATGAGACAAATATTCATAAATATAACCACTAAGAAAAAACAAACATTTAAAAAAATTAATGTTATTAGAGAAACAATAAAGAAATATTTAAATAGAATAATAAAAGTGAGTAGCTAAAATGGAGAGATTGTTGGGTGTAATTTGATGAAATGAATAGATAAATTTTTTTTTTTTTTTTTCTAATTTAACAAATAAAATTTAGTGAATGTATGTTCCATGGAAAGGGTATGTTCTTCCCAACCTATGCTTTTTTCTTTTTGACGTAATATGCTATAATATGCTTTTAGTTTTGATGGGCGTTTTTGATGAATGTTAAGAGAAATTAGAAATGGTGACCGTTTTTAAAATCCACATTTATATAGATTAATATAAGAACTCCAAATAAAAGCTCCTATTTTCTAAATAATTTTCAAAACTATTATTTATATTTACTAATTTGACAATAATTTGGAAATATTTTTAAATGGCCGGAAGGTATTAAAGAATCTCAATTTGCTTAATTCCTAAGAAAATCGCGTCAGTTACTCGATCCGTTATTCTTTGCATCTATATATAACTTCTTTTCCCAATACGACATTTTTATTTTTATTTTTTGATGAATAAATGAACTTTACTAACCAAAAAAAACAGAGTACAAATAGAAGGTCGAAACTGACCAAACAAAAAAGAAACAAACAGAGAACAAAACTTTGTTAACAACTGTCCACAAAGAGAATACAAATGTCAAACCGGTAAGCTCTGATCTAAATTCCATAGCTGACGCCTGACAGAACGCCACGTTCTCCATGCTCTTTATAAATTTTCCTTTCTCTAAAATTCTATTACGTACGAACCTCCCAGAAAATCAATCTTAATAACTGTTCTTCTGTTTTGGGGTGGCCTTTTGCTTTTATCTCATTTCTTGTGCGCCATATATAATACACAGTAGAACTCAAATTAATGTCGTATTTCCCAATACGACATTAATTTGCAAAGATAGTGTGTGAAACGCAAAACGCAATAATTTAAGGAAAAAGTAAAAGAAGAATATTCAGAAAAAGAATGATAAAATTTATATATTCTTATTTTTAAGGAAAAAATTCCAATTATTTTCTATAATAAATACTCTACCTCTTCATTTATTTGTATTTTTTATATCGTATTTCATCTTCCTATATATGATTATGCATCGTTCCTTAAATAAAAGATATTAATTTAAGAAAACAAATAATAATAAAAAAAACGTAGAAGATTATTTTGAGATAGACCTTCAAAAAAGACATTGTTTTTCAAAGAAAAAGCTCCATATATTTTGATTATTAATGATCTCTTCTCTTTTTTTGTTTTGTTTTTTTTCCTTTTTTTCAATTTTCTGTAGCTTATTATACCTTTCTAGATATGGCTTTTTTCAATATTGTTCTTTAATATATTTCCATATTTTATTCTATAATTTTCTCCAACTCATGTCAATTAAGGGCTTTCCTTGTTTTCACTTATTTGACATTCCTTGATATATTTTTTTATTAAATTTATTTCAAATTCTCTTTTATTGTGTGATATCCTTCACCTAATATTATGGACATTTGTTTAAGACATCAATTTTTCTCTTGCTATATATATGCGATAAGTTAATATGTGTTATTCATCCATTTGAGGTTAAAGTGAAGTGTATTAGTACACTTTTTTCATCTCAATATGAAATACTCTGCAATTTTCTCTTTGCTTTTGGTCATGACTTTCCTAGTTTTCTCTTTCGGTATTGCTTCCTCACCTTCATATAAATATTCTTTCCTTTTAATTATGTTAATTTTTTTTTTTAAATTGAGATATTAAATTCGTACATATCATAATCTTTGTTTAGTGCACAAAAAGATTACTTCTTGTTGTTTATCTTCAATAGAGAACAAAGTCTTAACATTCAAATTCCTTTTCAATTCGTTTAATCTTGTCATATTGGTGTATACAATTTCTTATTAAGCCAACTCATGTCAATTAATGTTTTTCTTTGTTTGTTTTCACTTAATTGACGTTTCTTGATATATTTTTTGATTATATCAACTTCAAATTCTCTTTTATTGTCTGATATTTGATCTTCACTTAATATTATGGGCATTTACTTAAGATATATCATCTATAAGTGTTTTTCATTCATTTGAGGTTAAACTGGAGTGTTTTAGTGCATTGCCTTCAACTCAGTATGAAATATTCTGCAACATTCTTTCTGCTTTTGGTGACTTTCATAATTTTTTTCTTTTGGTATCGTTTTTTGTTCTCCATATAATTGTTTTTTCTTCATTTATGTTTTTTTTTTTACCTAGCAAGATTAAATTTTTTATGTATCTTAATAGTTGTTTAGTACTACACAAAAATACTAGTTTATATTCAAAAGAAAAAAAAAAAAAGCCTTGACAGTCCAAATTCTTTTTGTTTAATTTTTTCATATCGGTGTTACTAGTTACTAATTCGTGTTTGGTGCTAGAAAATAAAATATTCATTCAAGAATATAATTTTGACATTTAAACTTCAGAAAATTGTCCATGTACACATTTTTCTTTTTCTTTTTTCAATGTCTAACTTAAGTTTTGGAGAGTCATGGTGTATATATACATAGAAGAGTTATAATGTACTCTTGATCTATTCGATTTAAAATTGAGGGTAATTGAAAGCTAAAGACTAAAGACTTCTACAATTATTATATTGTAGGAATCTATAATTAACCATAATTTATTGTGTTTTGACTATAATTGTTTCCTTTAAGGTGTCATGTTATGATATGGGTATGTAAGCACCATAATAAAACTATTTTTGCCTTAATTAAAATTTATTTTTTTCTTTTTGAGCTGAATAACAGGAAAAAGCATCCCAGATCCTTTTTGCACTGTTATGCATGGTTGTGCGTATCATAATTGCATGGACGCGTGTGGCGGCCAGTATACTACTCCAGTGTGTGTAGATCCAGACCACTGTTGTTGCTACCCAATTGGAGGAGGTGTGTTAGCCCCCAATTGAGCATCAAAGTCAGCCAGAGTTTTACTCTTGCTCACGAAATAAGTTCGAAAAGTGTTTTGTTTCTCTTCTTTTTTTTTTTTGTCACATTTTTTTGTTCATCTTTGTATAAGAGATAAGCAAATCTACCATGCATTAAACCGCTTTGTTACAGACCGATCTAGTAAGCTGCCAAGTGTCCTCTACCAGGTGTTCCTCAATTCATGTATTAAAAAAAACAATAATTTTAATACATAGTACTGTAAATAATGAAAGGAATAAAATCTCAAAAAGAAAACATAAAACCAAGAATAGCTTAATGGCTTGAAACTTATCACTTCATGGACATGAAGGTCTCAAGTTCTAACCCTATATAAGCCCAATCTTTTATTTTATTTAAAGGATACTGTAATGGGCTACTATATTGGATTGGGCTTCTGGGTAACAAGACTCCAAATGGGCTACTGTATTGGGCAATTAGGTCAACCCACTTAATCGGGTTGGGCCTCTGGGTCCATGTATAGTGCTGGCCCAAATTTGGGTCAGCCCACGATTAATGTCCCAAAACTACATGGGTTTTAAAAAACCCTACCCGAAAATATATCCAACCTAGAAACCTTAATGGGTTGAAACCCTACCCAGTCACCAATGAACCCGACTCGTAATGTTCTAGATGGGTTGAAAACCCTAAAAAATGGAACCCTAGCCGCCACCCCTTTATGAAAATACCCATATCAAGATTACGGCAAATCAAAGAGAGGCAGTATATCACAATACACAAAATAGTGATAATCAAAAGAAAAAAATTGCCATATCAAATTTATGGGTTTTCAAACATATGTGAACAACAAATTTAATTGTATTCACAAAACATCTACTGGATTGAACAAAAATATGTTCACAAAACTATGATTTAACAACCGAACGTGAACAATAAAAAACAGACTATGTTCACAGAAATTATGGATTCAACAAAAACTTATTGCTAAGCAAAATAGCATAGAAGTGGCTCTGATACCACATGTTAGAAATATTCAACATATTTCTTAAACTAACATGCGCAGCGGAAATAAAATACAGGATTCAAGCTTATCTCTAGCCATGTTTGCTCAAGCGTCTCCACGATTCATCTGAAGAACAAGAAAATATTATTTGAGGGATCTTCTAACCTATGCCTATGACTGTATTGCCGTACTGATAGTGTACACATGCTATTAATTTATAGGCTAGGTCAGGGACCCTCAAATATGGTAAATACCGTATTGTTCCTCCCATCAAGGAAACAATATTATTAATTGATTTTAAATCAATTTAAACGATTCCATTACAGTAATATAAATTAATAGAAATTACCATAACTATAATACCGTATATTATATTTATAATAAATATAATAAACACCGTAATATGTGATATAAAGGCCACATAAGGGAATAATATCTTACACTGCACACAAATACTTGTTTATATTCAATAGAAAAAAAAAAAAGAAAAAAAGAAGAGTCTCACATGAGAGAAAAAAAAAAAAACTTTAAATTGACATTTAAAAGGTGAAACTTACACTAAACTATTGTTTAAAATAGATAATGTATGAATGTATGCACTTCTATGTATACTCTAATTTGAAACCGGATGCACAAGTGTGCGTGACAGTGGAGCGCCAGTGGCCTATGATGGCGCATTGGCACTTAGAGAATATGATATAGAATTTGAAGTTAGTGTATCTAATAGCGTATATGAAGTCAATATTAACACGTCTTTTAAAAATTTAAATCATGTGAAATCATGTGCACCATTAGACACATCAACTTTACAATCCTTAATTACAATAAAAAATAAATAGTATATATTTCATTTGAAATGGATAGACTGAGTTGTCTCGTCTTCTGTATTAAATTTACTTCCTAATTAGATTCCAATAAAATCTAATTATTAATGCCAATTTTTTTAAAATAATTCTAAATATTTAACTCTAATTTTATTCTCATATAATTAAACTTATGCATACTCCACATCAGCCGCTAGTTGTACGAAGGTGAAATAAGAATTAAGCATGTAGTAGTATTAGTTTCTATAGAAGGAAATGAAAAGAATTAATCTCAATTTGCTTCCCAAGAAATTAAATCATGTCCGCAAACACAGCTCCCTTATTTTTTGCATCTGTAACTTATTTTCCCATTATGACATTTGCGAAGATAGTGTGCGAAACATAAAATGCATTAATTTAAGAAAAAAGTAACGAGAAGATTATTCTGAAAAAATGAAAAAAAAAAAAAAAAAAAAAAAAAAAAAAAAAACAATCTGTTGTTATTTTTATGGGAAAAAGCTCCTTTTTTTTTTTTTTCCTCTAATTAATACTCTCTTAATTTGTTTCTATTTTTTATATTGTATTTCATCTTTCTATATACGATTTTACATTGTTCCTTCAACATGCAACATAAAAGATATTTTTGAGATAGATTTTCTAAAACGACATTTTTTTCAACTAAAAAAAAAAATCCATATTTTTCTATAATTAATATTCTCTTATTTATTTTATTTTTTTATTTTTTATTTTCATTTCTGTAGGTTATTTTACCTTTCTACATGCATATGGTTTTTCATTGTTCTTTAATACATTTCCATATTTTATTCTATTACTTTCGCCAACTCATGTCAATTAATGTTTTTCCTTAATTGTTTACACTGAAATGACGTTTCTTGATATACGTTTTTATTAAATTTATTTCAAATTTTCTTTTATTGTCCGATATTTCTCCTAATATTATATACGGGCATTTTCTTAAGACATATCAAACTTGCTTTTGGCTATATATATAAGTCACAAGTCTAGGTGTTCTTCATTCATTTGAGGTTAAACTGAAGTGTTTTAGTGCAATTTTTTCAACTCAATATGAAATATTCTGCAACATTCTTTCTGCTTTTGGTGATTTTCTTAGTTTTCTCTTTTGGTACGTATCATTTCATCTCCTTCGTATAAATGTTTTTCTTGTTCCTTATGTTAAATTTGTTTACCTTGCAATATTAAATTTCGTAAATATATTAATGGTTTTCTAGTGCATGAGAAGACTTCTTGTTGTTTGTATTCAATAGAAAACAAAGTAGGGTAAAAGTCTTTGTGTGTACATATCCATAGAAGGGTTATTCTATTCAATTTAAAATGGAGGGTTGAAAGCTAAAGGCTAAAGAGTTCTATAATTTTTATATTGTTGATTGAACAGCTTACGTAATTTATTTTGTGTTGTGACTGTAATCGTTTCCTTTAACGTTTAATGTTACAATATAAGAACTTATGAGCATTCTTAGTCGCCTCATCAAATTTCACAAGCTAAAATAGTTAAAAACCACTTTTCTCTATTTTAGCCATTTACTTTTTTAAATCACTCCCAAGTATTACTATTCTATTTAAATAATCTTTTTCAAAATGGATGTTGTGTATGATGCATAAGAGAGAAATAAATAAATAAAAAATGGAAGAAAGAGAATTTATATATATATATTTATAAATTTGGTGAGTGAATAGTACTCGCTATTGTTGGAGAGTAGTGTTCAATCACTAATTTTTATTTATTTTTTTACCAAATTGGTTAGGCGTTAATTATATATATTTGCGTTAATTAATTTTTTTTTTTTTTTTGAACCGAATGACAGGAATCGTATCAGGAAAACAAGCCTCAAATCCTTATTGCTTTCCTTTGAGTGGTTGTGGGTATCATAATTGCATGAACATTTGCGGCATTTCTGGTTCTCCAATGTGTCTTGATCAAGACCATTGTTGTTGCTACCCAATTAAGGGTGGTAAGTTAAACCCCAATTGAGCATCAAAGTCTACCAAAGTTTTGCTCTTGCTGATGAAATAAGTTCGAAAAATGTTTGTTCTGTCTTGTTGTTGATTTTCATATAAAAAAAAATGTGCAAATTTACCATTGAATTTATGGGACTACACACAAGTTCTATACAGAGATGGCTAGAGAGTGTTATAGCTAAAAAATAAAAATGAATAAAGCAATGCTTTGGTAGTACCTGCAGCTTTTATTTTTTATTATGTTAATGGAAAATACATTCATGATTTTTATACAAATAAATGTAAATTATTTGCAATATCTAATAACACTGAAGAAACATTCCTAGCTTGCTACCAAGCCATTAAAAGGTTACATCCAGTATCAGATAGAGTCACAATGAAATTAAAGAAATTAATCAATGTCCGAAAGCATCTCAAATTCCCAATACAACTCCGTAAAATAATAACGAGATATTCCTAACAAGATCATAAATAATGCAACAATCGTATGGATACAAGTACCTTCTTTACATGCAAGTCAATCATTACCATGCAACAACCAGAAAATCAGCGCATAAAAAGAAGAAAAAAAAATAGATTGGCTCTAAATAGAAAACAAATGCCCCTGTTGAAATGTTCCTGAGATTTTAAAAGAGTCAAAATTTGTGTTTTTTTTTTTTTCTTTTTCCGTTTTTAGAAAAATAAAATTGACAAGAAAACACCGATGATGAGTATAGATATGGAAGCCAATATATGTCAAAGGTCTGGAGCAACAATCACCAACCAAATGAAGTTCCATAAGGAAATATTATGATTTCAAAGACGATCAACCAGATAGAGAATTGATTTAGCTTAAGTTGTTCACCATTTTACTGATCTCAAAGCTTTGCTTAAATGATCTGATTAATGAATTAAGACTTCTCTTTTTTAAAAGGAATTTGAAATCTTTCAATCATTTTGGAGGTTTAAAAATAAAACGAGAACAAGAAAAAATTAGGTTTCCTGCGGAATAATCGATCGACCAAACACCAATCGATCGATGAACCCATAATGCAATAAGTTAGGTTTTTGAAACAGGAAACCCACTTTCAGAACACAACAGTAGCCTAGTTGCTTATTTTCCGTGTTCCAATTACTCCCATTCATGGGCTGATGTAATTCCGGTTCACCCATAAATTAAGATCGCTTTTATTTATAACCTTTATCTTAATTCATCATATTTTATATATAATAAATAACAATATAACAAGATTAGAATCTTTTAATTTAACAATATTAATTACATTTTAAAAACCCTGTAAAAGAGCGTGGTTTCCCCATCCAACGGGGAAAAGAAAATTAACATCATAACTTAAGACCTCAGACAAAGAGAAGAATATAAGAATAAAATGGAGATTCTTAAATAATGAATTTCACTTTAAACTAATAACCAAAAAAAAAAAAAAAAAAAAAATACACTATCCGCAACAATCCATTCTACAGTTAGATAATGTTACACATCTACACTTTCACTTTCCTACACCTATTTTCCCCACGCACTTTTAAGTAGCTTTTAAAATTATAATTAGAACAAATCTAGTCGTGAAAATTTAGAGTGAGAAAGTGAAAATTTGTGTAAGATTATTGTTATACAATTTAGAGTTTCGTTTGTACTTATACACGGGCGGACGCAGGTAGTCCCCCTAAATTTTTTTAATAATTTCATTTAGATAGCATTTTGACATGGAAGGTCTGCAATATTTATGTATTTGTCCCCCCACAATTTCTTTCTTTGTCCCCCCTTCAAAGGGAACAGTTTAAAAGGCATGCTTTTTGAAAGGAAAAAATCAAAAGACGTTGTAACCTTTGTCATTTTGAATTGAAAACGTGGGCATGGTTTGATTTTTTTAAGGCAGAGATTGTTAAATAGTTAAAATGAAAGGTAAGTTCGTTACAAGTGGGAGGGTGGAACTTTTAATTTGATTTGATTTGGAATTCCACGCCCTATTTTTTTTTTCTTTTTTTCTTTTTTAACTTTTTTTTCCACACTTACCAAGAAGGGGCAAAGCAATGAAATGATGACCATGACATTTATTTTCCAATTTTCCTCTTTTACTTTTCAAATCTTAAACTTTCCATCTAAACCCATCTCAAAATATCTCCAAGTCTCCATCTTAAAGGATGAAACGAGCGAGAACATTTGTGAGAGAGTGAGAACGATGAACGACGATTCATCATGAACCTAATATTATAGGCATTTGCTTAGGACATATCATGCTTGCTATCCATAAGTCTATATGTGTTCTTCATTCATTTGAGTTTCTATTCACTCACCAAAACGATAAAAAATAATTAAAATTCTAAGTTTCACTTTCTTTCTTTCCTACTTCCCTTTTTTTCTTTTTCTTTTTCTTCCCATTTTTTCTTGATTTTGAACGGAAAATAGATAAAAATTGTTGCAGTTGAGGTGAATGATAATTGGGGAGGAAATAGGCATATTTATATTGAAAACATATGATATTTTCTAGAAAAATATGATTGTTTGGATAAGAGAAATTTTTAAAAATATGACCTTAAAGAAAAAGACATAATTTTAAAAATATTACCATTAAAATGTGACAAATATTCATAAATATATCCGCTAAGAATAACCAAACATTTAAAAAAATATATGTTATTAGAGAAACAATAAAGAAATATTTAAATAGAATAATGAAAGTAAATAGTTAAAGTTGTGAGATTGTTGGGTGTAATTTGAATAAATGAATAGCTAAAACAAAAATATTTTTTTTTTTGACATAATACGCTATGTTAAGCTTTTAGTTTTGACGGTAGATTATGATGAATATTAAGAGAAATCATGAATAGATGAAGTCATTGAAGTGCTTACCGTTTTTAAAATCTACATTTATATAGATTAATATAAGAGAACTCCAAATAAAAGCTCCTTTTTGTTAAATAATTTTCAAAACTACTTTTTATATTTTCTAATTTGACGTTAATTTCTAAATATTTTTAAATGGCCTAAAGATATTAAAGACTCTCAATTCGCTTAATTCCCAAGAAAATCGTGTCTGCTACTCGATCCCTTATTCTCTACATCTATATATAACTTCTTTTCCCAAAACGATATTAATTTGCGAAGATAGTGTGTCAAACACAAAACACAATTATTTAAGGGAAAAGAAAAAGAAGATTATTCTGAAAAAAAAAAAAAAAAAAAAAATTAAAGAATATACATACATATATATATTGTTATTTTTATCGAAAAATCTTCAATTATTTTCTGTAATTATTACTCTAGCTCTTCATTTCTCTGTATTTTTTATATCGTATTTCATTCTCCTATATATGATTTTGCACTGTTCCTTTAATAAACGATATTAATTTATAGAAAAAAAAAATGAAGAAGATTGTTTTGAGTTAGACTTTCAAAAAGGACATTGTTTTTCAAAGAGAAAGCTCCATATATTTCGATTATTAATATTCTCTTCTCTTCTTTTTTTTTTTTTTTTTTTTTTTTTTTTTTTCAATTTCTGTAGCTTATTATACCTTTCTAGATATGGCTTTTCAAGATTGTTCTTTAATATATTTCCATATTTTATTCTATAATTTTCGCCAACTCATGTCAATTTAGGGCTTTCCTTATTTTCACTTATTTGACATTCCTTGATATATATATTTTTTTATTAAATTTATTTCAAATTCTCTTTTTTTTTTTTTTGTATGATATCCTTCACCTAATATTATGAGCATTTGTTTAAGACATCAATTTTATTCTTGGCTATATATATGAGATAAGTCAATATCTATTCCTCATCCATTTGAGGTTAAAGTAAAGTGTATTAATACACTTTTTTCATCTCAATATGAAATACTTTGCAATATTCTCTCTGCTTTTGGTCTCGACTTTCCTAGTTTTCTCTTTCAGTATTGCTTCTTCACCTTCATATAAATATTCTTTCCTTTTCATTATGTTAAATTTTTTTAAAATGCGATATTAAATTTCGTACATATAATAATCGTTGTTTGGTGCACAAAAAGATTACTTCTTGTTGTTTATCTTCAATAGAGAACAAAGTCTTAACATTCAAATTCCTTTTCAATTCCTTTAATCTTGTCATATTGGTGTATACAATTTCTTACTAAGCCAACTCAGGTCAATTAATGTTTTTCCTTATTTGTTTTCACTTAATTGAGGTTTCTTGATATATTTTTTTGATTATATTTATTTATTTTCTTTTATTGTCTGATATTTGTTCTTCACCTAATATTATAGGCATTTGCTTAGGACATATCGAGCTTGCTATCCATAAGCCTATATTTGTTCTTCATTCATTTGAGCTTAAACTGAAGTGTTTTGGTGCACTGTTTTCAACTCAATATGAAATATTCTGCAACATTCTTTCTGTTTTTTGTGACTTTCATAGTTTTCTCTTTTGATATCGTCTTCTTTTCTCCATATAATTGTTTTTTCTTCATTTATATTTTTTTTCTTTTTTTTTTTACATTGCAATATTAAATTTTGTTCGTATCTTAATAGTTGTTTAGAACTGCACACAAATACTTCTTTATATTCAATAGAAAAAAAGAAAAAAAAAAGAAACGAAGAGTCTCACATGAGAAAAAAAAAAAAAAAAAAAAAAAGAACTTTAAATTGGCATTTAAAAGGTGAAACTTACACTAAACTATTGTTTAAAATAGATAATGTATGAATGTATGCACTTCTATGTATACTCTAATTTGAAACCGGATGCACAAGTGTGCGTGACAATGGAGCGCCAGTGGCCCATGATGGTGCATTGGCACTTAGAGAATATGATATAGGATTTGAAGTTAGTGTATCTAATAGCGTATATGAAGTCAATATTAACACGTCTTTTAAAAATTTAAATCATGTGAAATCATGTGCACCATTAGACACATCAACTTTACAATCCTTAATTACAATTAAAAAAAAATAGTATATATTTCATTTGAAATGGATAGACTGAGTTGTCCCATCTTCTGTATTAAATTTACTTCCTAATTAGATTCCAATAAAATCTAATTATTAATGCAAATTTTTTTAAAATAATTCTAAATATTTAACTCTAATTTTATTCTCATATAATTAAACTTATGCATACTCCACATCAGCCGCTAGTTGTACGAAGGTGAAATAAGAATTAAGCATGTAGTAGTATTAGTTTCTATAGAAGGAAATGAAAAGAATTAATCTCAATTTTCTTCCCAAGAAATTAAATCATGTCCGCAAACACAGCTCCCTTATTTTTCGCATCTGTAACTTATTTTCCCATTATGACATTTATAGTGTGCGAAACATAAAATGCATTAAATTAAGAAAAAAGTAACGAGAAGATTATTCTGAAAAAATGAAAAAAAAAAAAATCTGTTGTTATTTTTATGGGAAAAAGCACCTTCTTTTTTTTTTTTTTTTTTTTTTTTTTTTTTTTTTTTTTTTTCTCTCTCTCTAGTTAATACACTCTTAATTTGTTTCTATTTTTTATATTGTATTTCATCTTTCTATATACGATTTTGCATTGTTCCTTCAACATGCAACATAAAAGATATTTTTGAGATAGATTTTCTAAAACGACATTTTTTTCAACTAAAAAAAATCCATATTTTTCTATAATTAATATTCTCTTATTTATTTTATTTTTTTATTTTTTATTTTCATTTCTGTAGGTTATTTTACCTTTCTACATATGGTTTTTCATTGTTCTTTAATACATTTCCATATTTTATTCTATTACTTTCGCCAACTCATGTCAATTAATGTTTGTCCTTAATTGTTTACACTGAAATGGCGTTTCTTGATATACTTTTTTATTAAATTTATTTCAAATTTTCTTTTATTGTCCGATATTTCACCTAATATTATATGCGGGCATTTTCTTAAGACATATCAAACTTGCTTTTGGCTATATATATAAGTCACAAGTCTAGGTGTTCTTCATTCATTTGAGGTTAAACTGAAGTGTTTTAGTGCACTTTTTTTAACTCAATATGAAATATTCTGCAACATTTTTTCTGCTTTTGGTGACTTTCTTAGTTTTCTCTTTTGGTACGTATCATTTCCTCTCCTTCGTATAAATGTTTTTCTTGTTCCTTATGTTAAATTTGTTTACCTTACAATATTAAATTTTGTAAATATATTAATGGTTTTTTAGTGCATGAAAAGACTTCTTGTTGTTTGTATTCAATAGAAAACAAAGTAGGGTGAAAGTCTTGGTGTGTACATATCCATAGAAGGGTTATTCTATTCAATTTAAAATGGAGGGTTGAAAGCTAAAGGCTAAAGAGTTCTATAATTTTTATATTGTTGATTGAACAGCTTACGTAATTTATTTTGTGTTGTGACTGTAATCGTTTCCTTTAACGTTTAATGTTACAATATAGGAACTTATGAGCATTCTTAGTCGCCTCATCAAATTTCACAAGCTAAAATAGTTAAAAACCACTTTTCTCTATTTTAGCCATTTACTTTTTTAAATCACTCCCAAGTATTACTATTCTATTTAAATAATCTTTTTCAAAATGGATGTTGTGTATGATGCATAAGAGAGAAATAAATAAATAAAAAATGGAAGAAAGAGAATTTATATATATATATATTTATAAATTTGGTGAGTGAATAGTACTCGCTATTGTTGGAGAGTAGTGTTCAATCACTTATTATTTTTTTTTTTTTACCAAATTGGTGAGGCGTTAATTATATATATTTGTGTTAATTAATTTTTTTTTTTGTGAACCGAATGACAGGAATCGTATCAGGAAAACAAGCCTCAAATCCTTATTGCTTTCCTTTGAGTGGTTGTGGGTATCATAACTGCATGAACATTTGCGGCATTTCTGGTTCTCCAATGTGTCTTGATCAAGACCATTGTTGTTGCTACCCAATTAAGGGTGGTAAGTTAAACCCCAATTGAGCATCAAAGTCTACCAAAGTTTTGCTCTTGCTGATGAAATAAGTTCGAAAAATGTTTGTTCTGTCTTGTTGTTGATTTTCATATAAAAAAAAAATGTGCAAATTTACCATTGAATTTATGGGACTACACACAAGTTCTATACAGAGATGACTAGAGAGTGTTATAGCTAAAAAATAAAAATGAATAAAGCAATGCTTTGGTAGTACCTGCAGCTTTTATTTTTTATTATGTTAATGGAAAATACATTCATGATTTTTATACAAATAAATGTAAATTATTTGCAATATCTAATAACATTGAAGAAACATTCCTAGCTTGCTACCAAGCCATTAAAAGGTTACATCCAGTATCAGATAGAGTCACAATGAAATTAAAGAGATTAATCAATGTCCGAAAGCATCTCAAATTCCCAATACAACTCCATAAAATAATAACGAGATCTTCCTAACAAGATCATAAATAATGCAACAATCGTATGGCTGCAAGTACCTTCTTTACATGCAAGTCAATCATTACCATGCAACAACCAGAAAATCAGCGCATAAAAAGAAGAAAAAAAAAATAGATCGGCTCTAAATAGAAGACAAATGCCCCTGTTGAAAGGCTGGCAAAACGGGTCACCCGACACGACCCGTTTACGACCCTCGACCCGTTTAGCCTAGACCCAGACACGACCCGTTTATGTTAACGGGTCGAGGCTCCAGACACGACACGACACGATAATTTCACGGGTCACCCACACCACCCGTGAGACCCGTTTAACATAATGGGTCGAATCGGGTCAACACGACTCGACACGACCCGTTTAGCTTAAAAGTTTTTTTTTTTTTTTTTAAATAAATATATATATTATTATTATTTTTTGGGGGGGGGTTTTTTGTTGGTATTTGAATGAAATAATAATAATTTTAGCAATTCATCTCTAAACTCCTACTCCTAGTCTCCTAGTAGGCTAGCACCAAATCACTTAATATGTTTAATTGTCTAATCAAATAACAAAAAAAAAAAACACTACATCATCATTACAAATTTACAAATACAAAAAAATGCATCATAATTGTCCACTCTTGAGTCTTGATTTCTTGAATGACCTACATATGCTCATTGTCCATCAGATTGGGTCCAACGCAGGTTAGTTTGACATGCCCATCTTTGTCATTCAACTCCAATACCTAAAGGAAAAAAACAGAATAATTACATTGGGAGGTGAAAAAGTTTAAGATGTCAACTAACATCATTTACTTTCTACAATTCAATATCGATCTAACAGATTGTACCATTCTGCCTCACATGCTAAAATACAAACAATAACATAAGAACAAAAGAAATAATAGGGGATCTCACAGGAACTGCTACTATTCAATATCAAAACATCCTCTTCTTCGTTATCCACCTTCATTGAAGTTTGTTCTATATCAAAAGATAAAAGAAATTAATTTCATTAAAATAAGATGAAAAAATACAAGTAAATGAAGAAATTAAATATGCAAATAACTTATATTACCTTGCTCTCCATATAACCAATATCTAGTGCAAACCAATACCTCAACAATATCATGCTTGAGTGAACTCCTATACTAATCAATCACACGTCCACCAAAACTAAAAGTGGATTCTGAAGCAATAGTAGAAATAAGAATATTCAAAACATCACGAGCCATGGCAGCTACTTCAGGATAACGAAATTCATTTCCTTTCCAAAATGAAAGGATGTCAAATGTCGTGTTCTTCTCCAAATACTTGGGTTCATCCAAATAAAGTTTTAATTGAGTCTTTTGTGCATCAGGATCGACTCCATCAAATGCTAGAAAATTCTACATAAAAAGAGATAAAATAAACATAAAATTAGTAAGTGATTATGAATATATATATTAAGTTACTACTTACTAACAAGCTAAGAGTTTAAGAAACTTATGATATTATTTAAGAATTTAAGAATCTAAGAATATATATATATATATATATATATATATATTTGTTTGTGTTTTCACTGTTTTGATTCTTTTGAGTTTTGAATATTTTGTTTTCAACTTTTCACTTTTTAGATCATTCCCCCCAATTTGACAATTTCCCATTAGGCCATTCTCCCTTTATTTTTTTTAACCCAAAAAAGAAAAAAGAAAAAGAAAAAAAAAGAGAAGAAGTTAATCGTGTCTGGCGGGTCACCCGTGGGTGACCCGCGACCCGACCCGCCAAACCAAGATAAACGGGTAGACCCGTTTATGACCCAAACCCGTTTAAGGTAGACCCAAACCCGCTAATTTCGTGTCGTGTTCGTGTCGGGTTGTCGGGTCGTGTCAAAATTGCCAGCCCTACTTATATGTGAATTGTAGAAAATTTCAGACACACCAGTTTGTTGGAAATTTCTGTCCTTTCTTTAAATCACACCCAACAATCTCACTATTTTAGCTATTCACTTTCATTGTTCTATTTAAATATTTCTTTATTATTTCTCTAATAACATTTATTTATTTTTTTGAATGTTTGTTTTTTCTTAGTGGTTATATTTATGAATATTTGTCTCATTTTAATGGTAATATTTTTTAAATTTTGCCTTTTTCTTTACGGTCATATTTTTTAAAATTTGTCTTATCCAAACAATCATATTTTTCAAGAAAATATCATATGTTTTCAATAAAAATAAGACTATTTCCTCCACAATTATCATTCACCTCAACCTCAACAATTTTTATCTATTTTCCATTCAAACAAAAAAAAAAAAAAAAAAAAAAAAAATGAAGAAAGAAAGAAAGAAAAAGAAACCTAAAGTTTTAATAGTTTTTTTATTGTTTCGGTGAGTGAATAATACTCACTAATATTGTTGGTGAGTAGAATTCACTCACCAAATTAGCGAGGCCGTAGGAGACTCATTTTAGATCATTTCAACAAATTGGCTCACAAAATAACCTTTTGATGAGTCCACTAAAAATGCTCTAAGGCGTTGATATATGATTGGTGTAAGAGTTGAATTTTCATTTTATTTATTTTGAGTAAAAACTTGTATTTTCCCTTTTTTTTTTTTTTCTTTTTTTTTTTTTTTAATAAGGTAATAATAAAAACTGCTCCATAAAATTGCTCCCCATTTAGACTGATGTTGAATGCCCCTGTATTGCACGCTCGCCTTGCAGCTCTTCAACTTCAACGAAGTGAATAAAGAAAGTTGCATGCGACAAAAAAAAATGTCCTCCTTATACCTAATTAAGTGAAAATATTGCTTCTCATCTTACACACAAAATATTGAATATATTCTCGTAAAGAAAAAAAATAAAATACTAATACAAACTCATTAAAAAATTAAACAAATAAATACTCCAATAACCATAAGCTTTAAAGTAATTGGTTTTACTTAGACAACCCTTAATTATTATTGCAAAAAGAAATTGGTATCATACAAATCAACTCACCTGAATGTATTACCAATCACTTTATTGGCGGAATTTAATTACGTTCTATACCCACTGGCGCCGATTTTCAAAAGGAAATTCTTATGATAGTAAGATTTTTTTATTATTGTTTTATGAATTGTATTGGGAATTTGAGATGCTTTAATTTTAGACAATGAAAACACCGAAAATTTCGTTAGAAACTAGTAAGAATATTATACACTGATATGAAAAAAAAAAAAAAAAAAAAGAATTTGGAATGTCAAGAATTTTTTTTTTCTTCTATTGAATATAAACAAGTCTTTTTGTGCACTAAACAACTATTAAGATATGTATGAAATTTAATATTGCAAGGTAACAAAAAAAGTAAAATAAATGAAGAAAAAACATTTATATGGATAAAAGAAAACGATACCAAAAGAGAAAACTAGGAAAGTCACCAAAAGCAGAAAGAATATTGCAGAATATTTCATATTGAGTTGAAAACAGTGCACTAAAACACTTCAGTTAATCTCAAATGAATGAAGAACACATATAGACTTATATATATATATATATATATATATTTATATATCCAAAAGCAAGCTTGATATGTCTTAAGCAAATACCCATAATATTAGGTGAAGATCGAATATCAAAAAATAAAAGAGAATCTGAAATAAATATAATAAAAAAATATATCAAGAAACGTCGATTAAGTGAAAACAAATAAGGAAAAACATTAATTGACTTGAGTTGGCTTAGTAAGAAATTGTATACACCAATATGACCAGGTTAAACGAATTGATAAGGAATTTGAATGTTATGACTTTGTTCTCTATTGAAGATAAACAACAAGAAGTAATCTTTTTGTGCACTAAACAACGATTATGATATGTACGAAATTTAATATCGCAATTTAAAAAAATTTAACATAATGAAAAGGAAAGAATACTTATATGAAGGTGAGGAAGCGATACCGAAAGAGAAAACTAGGAAAGTCATGACTAAAAGCAGAGAGAATATTGTAGAGTGTTTCATATTGAGATGAAAAAAGTGTACTAAAGCACTTCACTTTAACCTCAAAGGGATGAAGAACACATTGACTTATCGCATATATATAGCCAAGAATAAAATTGATATGTCATAAACAAATGCCCATAATATTAGGTGAAGGATATCTTACAATAAAAGAGAATTTTAAATAAATTTTTTTAAAAAAATATATTAAGGAATGTTAATAAGTGAAAACTACGAAAGCCATTAATTGATATGAGTTGGCGAAAATTATAGAATTAAATATGGAAATATATTAAGGAACAATATTTAAAAGCCATACCTAGAAAGGTATCACTGATAACATCCTGGTGGCTTATGAAGTTCTCCATACCATGAACACTAGGATGAGGGGAAAAAAGGGGTATATGGCCGTGAAGGTAGACATGAACAAGGCGTATGACAAGGTGGAGTGGGCCTTCCTAGAAAAGGTGATGCGAAAGTTGGGGTTCTCGGAGCAGTGGATTAGGTTGATTATGAACTGTGTTTCTACAGTCTCCTACTCAGTTCTGGTCAACGGTCAACCTATGGGAAAGATCATTCCTTCGCGAGGCCTACGCCAGGGGGACCCTTTTTCCCCCTACTTATTTCTATTATGTGCGGAGGGCCTTAATGCTCTTATCCGGACAATGGAGAGTGAGGGAAGAATCTCAGGGGTGCCCATTACTGCTGGGGGTTTTCGACTGAGCCATCTCTTATTCGTGGATGACAGCCTCTTTTTTTTTTTCCGGGAAAATGCATCGAAGTGGGGCTATATTCTTCATTTGTTGAATTCTTATGAGCGTGCATCGGGACAGAAGCTGAATGCGGCAAAAACCTCAGTATTCTTCAGTAGAAACACAAAGGCAGCCTTTAAAGACTTTGTAAGCTCCTCTGTTGGTATTCCGGCTGTGAAGGGATTTGAAAAATACTTAGGGCTTCCAGCTTTGGTGGGGAGATCAAAAAACAGAACTTTTGCTAATCTGTTGAGCCGTGAGAGGAAGAAATTGGATGGTTGGAAGGAAAAATTATTGTCTCAAGCGGCGAAGGAAGTTTTGCTCAAGGTCGTGGTGCAGGCTATTCCTACTTACTCAATGAGTGTGTTTAAACTGCTCATAACCTTGTGCAAACAAATTAATTCCCTAATGAGTAAATTCTGGTGGCATAAGAATAATCCTTCTAAAGGGGTGCCTTGGATGAGTTGGAGTCGGATGGGGATGGCTAAGCAACATGGGGGTCTGGGCTTTAGAGATCTAGAAGTATTCAACCTTGCCTTGCTTGCTAAACAGGGTTGGCGAATCCTTCAAGATCCAAATGCTTTGGTGGCCAGAATTTTAAAGGAAAAGTACTTCCCCTCTGTTTCCTTCTTATCGGCTACTATGGGGAGGCGTCCATCCTATGCATGGCGAAGCATTTGCCAAGCTAGAAAAGTTTTGGAGGATGGTCTTTTGTGGAAGGTAGGGAACGGTGAAAGCATTAGAATCTGGGGTGATAAATGGCTCCCTCTTCCTTTTCACATAAGGTTCACACCCCGGTTAGGGGATTGGATGGGAATGCACGTGTCAATGACATAATTGATTCGGGTACGGGTTAGTGGAATATTTCTCTCATCAAATCTATTTTTGATCCAGGGGAGGTAGACCTTATTTGTGGTATTCCTCTTAGAAACCCAGACAAGCTGATTTGGCAAGGGACTAGTCATGGATTCTTTATTGTTGAAAGTGCTTATCACGCGGAGAAGCAGCGGCGTAGCACAGCAGAGGGCGAGTCCTCAAAGGCGGCAGAGGATAGCACTTTGTGGAGGAAGATTTGGTCCATCCCAGGCCCGGCTGTGCTGAAAAATTTCATATGGAAGATGTGTCAAAACATTCTTCCTACAAAGGCCAATCTTTTCCTCAAGAGAATAGTGTCTGACCCCCTTTGTCCCTGGTGCACTACAGAAACAAAATCCATAGGCCATATTTTATGGAAATGCCCATCTTCAGTAGCAGTATGGCAGGATAGTAAAAGAAAATTTCAGAAGCTTTCAATAGTAGCAGATGAAGGGTGGGATCTTGTGAAGGACCTTTAGGACAAGTTACAGGTGGTTGAATTTGTTGAATCTATGACAATAGCTCGTTTGCTATGGATGTGGAGAAACAAATGGGTTTTTGAAGGTCAGATCTCTCCCCCCTCTCACGTGATTCAACAAGCCCTAGATGTAAGATATTATCTCTATATATGGCCTATATGCCACATATACGATGTTTATTATATTTATTATATATATAATATACGGTATTATGGTTATGGTAATTTATATATTAATTTAGATTACTGTAATGGAATCGTTTAATTGATTTAAAATCAATTAATAATATTGTTTCCTTGATGGGAGGAACAATACGGTATTTACCATATTTGAGGGTCCCTGACCTAGCCTATAAATTAATAGCCTGTGTACACCATCAGTACGGTAATACAGTCATAGGCATAGGTTAGAAGATCTCTCAAATAGTATTTTTGTTTTCTTCAGATCTTCATGGAAGCGCTTGAGCAAAGATGGCTAGAGGTAAGCCTAAATCCTGTCTTTTATTTCCGTTGCGCATGTTAGTTTAAGAATAATATGTTGAATAAATCTAGCATGTGGTATTAGAGCAAGCCTCTATGCTATTTTGCTTAGCGTTAATTTTTTCTTTTTTTTGCTATGCGTTATAATCATTGAACCCAATAAATTTTTGTGAACATAATTTTATCTAAAATTGTGTTTACTATTCGGATTAAACAGCATGAAAATTTTTGATATGGGTATTTTTCGATTATCACTATTCTTTGTAATGTGATAAACTGTGCCTATTTTGAATTGCCGTGTAAATTGTCGAACATAGTGACATTTATTAAATTTGGGCTGTGCTATTTATTGTTTTATTGTAAAATTTACCATTTTTGCCCCTGTATGTTCGAGCATCCTAAGAAAACCACAGTGAAGGAACACCCCCCATCGTCACTGGCCAAGGTGACGCCGCAAGGCCCTTTGAGAGGAGAGGCCGCCCTTTGCGGCCTCTTCCCGCACTGTAACAGGCAGCCCGCTAGGTCGCCTGTTACAGCAACAACGGCGACCCTTGGGTCGCCATCGCCTGTTACAACAACAATGGCGACCCTGGGTCGCCGTCAGTGCTCCAGCAGCGGCCTTTTGGCCGCTGCTTCTCCAGTACACAGCGACCCATAAGGGTCGCCGTGGTCGTCAGAGCGGCGGCCTCTCTTGGCCGCCACATAAGGGGCGGCATATGTGGAAATAAGGGCTGCAGCAGGGGTGGGGGAGGGGTGGAGGCTAGGGTTTGAAGTTTAGGTCTCCTAAACCCACTTAGAAAAGGGATAGGTCGGGTCGGGTCGGGTTCTGTATCGAGTAGGTTTCAAAACTCATGGCTCAACCCGGCATCAAGTGGGTTGACCCATTCGGGTCAGCCCAATCTATGAACTGACCCATTCGGCATCAAGGGGCCCTATTCGGTTTGTTCAAAAAAAAAAAAAGGGCCAATTTAAGTGGGTTTGACCCAGCCCTATAAAGAGACCCATCAGCCCAATACAGCAGTAGCCCATTCAAGAAAATAAAAGGTTGGGCTTATATGGGGTTAGAACTTGGGACCTTCATGTCCATAAAGTGCCAAGCTTCAAACCGTTCAGCTATGCTTAGTTTTGTGTTTTCTTATTAAGATTTTATTCCCTTTATTATTTACAGTATTGTGTATTAAAACTATTGTTTATTTAATACATGAATTGATGAATATATTTTAATTGTTGAATTTATATTATTTATATATAAATTTCTTGATGCTTAGACCTAAGAATAATTAATAATACCATATATGCTGGCGTGTATACAGTAATATCCAAAAATGCAATGTCTAGAAAAGTTCTGTCTAGGAAATCTTGGGATTTAAGTGTGTCCAAGTGACCCCCCTCACTTTCTTGGGAACTCACCTGGTTGCACCTTGAAAAATGCTGTTTACCCCATTTAGATATTGGTTTGTTATATTCTTTGGACTATTAAAGGGGCATCTATAAAGTTGTTAGATGTTAATGAAGTAGCAATTATCATAATGATTTTGGGAGAGTCACAGCATCCCAATTTTTTTTAATGATAATTGCATCAAGATTACACACACGTAATTATCATAATGATTTTGGAGAGCCACAGCATCCCAAATTTTAATGATAATTACATCAGGATTACACGTATGAACATAAAAAAGAAAAAAAAAAAGAAAAAAAAGAAAAAAAAAAAAGAATTTTATTAGATGTTCATGAATTACAACGTGATTATTATGATTTTGGGAGAGCCACAACATCTTGATTTTATAATAATTGCATAAAGATCATACACATGAACTTCATATAGAAAAATTAACATCGTCTTGTAATTAATTCATAAATTTAATTACTTATCCCCACAGGGAAGTTTTTATTTTTATGACTTAATTAGAATAAGATAACAAATTTAGTATTAAAAGTAAAATTTCTCTCGGTTGCCCACAGGTACAAAGAATTTTATTTTTTAATATTTAAATTTGCTTTAGTCTTATTAATAAAGAGTAAATTTCATGCGTGATGCAGCCTTTGCCCACAGGTAGGTTAAAATTTACTATTTACTATTTAAATTGGCATTGACTAATTTAAAATAAAGTTACTTCATAGCATTAAAGTATTCTTATTTTAATTTTCTTGGTAATTGCAGCTATTCCTGTTACTCTACCTTTTGGTAGTTTTATATTCCAATACTTTATGGTTATATTTTTTCTGACTGGAAAAAGATTAATAAGCCTTTTCATTTGAGTGTTTCTAATCCCATTATGGGAATGAAGGATATTATAGCTTAGCTTAAATCCCTAAAGATTGAGATTTTTTAAGTCATTATTGGTCTATTTCATTTTTTGAATTCTCTCTTCTAAGTGTAGAATTTTATCTTGTAATACACGTAAGGATAAATGGTTAGTAAATGAACTTCTAACTTTGTGTGTTCAAGAATATGAGAGAATCCATAAAGTGTTCACATGGTTACTCATGTTAAGGGAAGGACCGATAAATGCAATCATGTCCAGCACTTCAAGCATGAGAATAAAGTGCCAATAAAGTATTATGGCAATCAAGATACCCATTTCTCATGCAATAAGAAAAATTAAGGGCATATAAAGATTGCATGAAGTATAAGAAATGACTTAAAATAAAGATAATCTCATATATCTAGTATGTCGTAAATCTCTTTTAGTGACTCATTCAAATATGTTGTGGATTGATTATGGTTTAACAATCCACGTTGTCAACACAAATGCAGAGTCTTTTTAAAATGAATAACACGTGTTTATAATTTGAGGTTGTTGGGATCTCTAGGTTAATTTTGAGATTCAGTTATATTTTTACCTAAAAAATGATTTATATTCCATAATCTTTTAGAAATTTATTTTCTAGTTTGGTTTGTTAAAAATTTCAATTTTATTTTAAACTTGAAATTTTTCTTGTTTTGGGTGGAATATTGGTTGGGGTTTATTTAAAGTCTATTTAAAATTGACCTATATCCAAACTTTTGAAACAAAATTATTTGTTTGTTTCTGCATACTGATGTTGACGTAAAGTAGAGTCTTTGAGAATTTAAAAATGCTCTTGTTATAGCTTTGGAGATTGAAATATATCTCCATACAAAAAATAAAAGTCGATAATTTACTGGCTTTGGTACTTGTGTGGACTGCATAAGGGAAAGCATACCAACAAGACCATTAGAGGTGCCAAAGAGAGCCTTTTGAGATTCTTGAGATCATGTATATTGAAAGGTGTTGACCTTTTCATACTCATTGCCTAAATGGTCAGAGATATTTTTATCTCTTTTAGTGATGACCATATAAGGTTTATGTATCTCTATCTTCTAAATATTAAAGTTAGGGTATTGAATGCTTTCAATACCTATAAGGAAGAAGAAGAAAAACAATATGAAGACCATACGATCTAATATAGGCATAGAGTATTAAGGTAGATACACACAAAAGGGAAATGATTAGTAATACTAATCTGTTATTACCCTTATATAGTAAAGCTTTGAAGACCGTCGTGTATATGTTGAACAGGATTCCATTTAAGGTTGTCCTTAAGACAACTTTTATGAAATAAATGGAAGCCAAGTTTAAATTATTTACACATATATGGTTGCCTTGCTAAAGAGGGGATTTATAATTCTCGCCTAAGGAAATTAGATTCAAGGACAACCAGCGGATCTTTTATAGGCTATCTAGTAAACTTTAAGGGGTTTTAATGTTTTATTATCCTTCATATAATCCTAGCGTTATTGATTGTAAAATTTCTAGAGGATGCGGAACCTAGTGGGAGTGCTCATTCACACAAATTGAAATTTGAGGAAGCACTAGAGTTGGCCAAATCTCCTCCTCATAGAGGATGATTGATTGTATTCAGGAAAAATCAGATTGATTATCCTGAGCCACAATCAGTTCTAGAACAACCAACTCATACAGAACAGGTTCAAAATAAATCTATTTTCCCATTGCAAAATGCAGAGGAAGTAGAATTAAGAAAATCCTATAGAATAAGGAGATCAACAATTCTTGGTGATCATGTTGTATATCTCCCAGAGTCTAATATTGACATTGGACATAAAGATGATCCAAAATTGTTTTCACATGCTATGAGTGGAGAAAACTCCACATTGTAATTCAGTGCCATGAAGTAAGAGATAAATCCATTGCTCAAAAGTCAAGTTAGACTCATAGCCAATGGTTTAACTCACAAAGGAGGCATTGATTATCATGAAACATTCTCTCCAGTGTCTAAGAATGATTCATCAAGATAATCATAGCATTAGTAGCTCATTTTGAACTAGAGCTACATCAAATGGATGTGAAAACAATTTTCCTAAATGGGGATCTTAAAGATGAGGTTTACATGACACAACCTAAAGGTTTTATAAAATAACAGTCAAAATACTTACAAATTAAAGAATTCTATTTATTGGTTGTGATAGATCTCTCATCGGTGATATACTTTTTTTACAAGGTAATTGTTTTATTATTTATTGAAAACCTTTTTAATTAGTATATATACCTTAAGGTCAATGGGAGTAAAGTAATCTTTCTAGACCCATATGTAGATATTATTTTTGCAAGTTGTGATTTAAGTTTGCTACATAAAGTTCATTTCACACAACTTTGAAATAAAGGATTTGGGTGAAACCTCTTATGTCTTTTGACATAGAGATTTACAGAGACATAAAGAATATTAACATTGTCTCGGAAGGCCTACATTGAAAAAGTTTTGGAAAGATTTAGAATGAAGGATTATGCACCTTCAGTAGCAATTAAGAGGGACCAATTAAATACAGATTAATGTCCCAAACTATATTGGAATATGGGCAGATGAAAAGTTTTTATTTTGTGAGCATCTGCATTATATGACCTATTGCATTAGACTGGCAGTAAAAAAAAAAAAAATACTGGGTCAATAAAGTGCTGCAAATAAAGTCTTGCGGTATATGCAAGGAACCAAGAAGTACAACTTAATATAAAGATGCACTTTCCATTTGGAGGTGGTTAGTTGTTCAGATTTGAGTTTTGTTGATTGTGTAGATAGTAGAAAGTCTACTTTCGGGTATATATCTTTTTATTGAGAAATATATCTTAAAGATGCAGTATGCAGACTATAGTTGCTACGTCTACCAAGAAAACTAAAAGTCTAGCTTGCTATGAATCTAGTACACAGGCATGATGGATGAGACATTTTGTTGAAAGTCTCAATATTGTCGATTTTACAGTTAGACCATAAAGATACTCTGCGTAATTCTACTATAATCTTCTTTTATAAGAATAAAGAGTAGAAGTAGAAGTAAATCGACATCAAGTATCTCAGTACGAGAGATAACATTAAGAGACATAAAGGGTCTATTGAGCATATAAGTACTGAATTAATGATTGCGGATCCCATGACTTAAAGTTTATAGGTAAAGAAAGAATAAAGTTATGCGGAGTATATGAAACTCATTAATTCATTTTTTTGCTTGGTTAAATTGGTTTGTCTCTTTTTGGTCTATAGACATAAAGTTATTATAATAAAGATTTTGTGTACATTTGTTATTTTATCCATGAGGATAAATAAAGTTGGACCTGAATGACTTATAGGAAGTTCATTCATAAAGTTTGATTATCCATAAGGTACTCATATAATGAGTGTTTTACATTGTGATACATGGAAGGGACGACCTAATTTTATAATGGTTTTACCGCCATGATTCGTGTGAAACATTTCTTATATGAGTTGGAGGATTCCATAAATGATTGGCCAAATTAAAGAATCTAATACCATAAAGTCATGTGCCATAAAGGCCAAGTGGGAGAATGTAAGATATTATCTCCATATATGGCCTATATGCCACATATACGGTGTTTATTATATTTATTATAAATATAATATACGGTATTATGGTTATGGTAATTTATATATTAATTTAGATTACCGTAATGGAATCGTTTAATTGATTTAAAATCAATTAATAATATTGTTTCCTTGATGGGAGGAACAATACGGTTATTTACCATATTTGAGGGTCCTTGACCTAATCTATAAATTAATAGCCTATGTACACCATCAGTATGGCAATACAGTCATAGGCATAGGTTAGAAGATCTCTCAAATAGTATTTTTGTTTTCTTCAGATCATCATGGAAGCGCTTGAGCAAAGTGGCTAGAGGTAAGCCTAAATCCTATATTGTATTTCCGCTGCGCATGTTAGTTTAAAAATAATATGTTGAATAAATCTAGCACAAGATGCTATGGAGTCCTACGCCCAAGCCCATTCCTCCTTGCACCATGCAACACGAACTAGTGAAGATGAATTCCAAAAATGGACAAAGCTCCCCACAGGAGAGCTAAAATGCAACTGGGATGCGTCGTTGATTCCTGGGCAAAAAATCATAGGTGTAGGGGTGATGGTGAGGGATGATCAAGGCAGGATGGTGGCTTCTTTGGCTCGTGCTATTCCAGGTATAGACCATCCAACAGTGGCCGAATCCTGGGCGGCTTGACAGGCTATAGAGTTGTGCTGTGTGTTGGGGTTTCAGAAAGTATCTTTTGAGGGGGATTCTATGATTGTAGTCTCTGCCCTTAACAATGAAGACCACTGCTGGAGTGCTTATGGCCAACTAATTGAAGACACCAAAATCAAGCTTAATTCTTTTTCTTCTAAGAAAGTTATTCATGTCCCTAGGGTAGCTAATAATGTGGCTCATTATTTGGCCAAGTTTGCTCTATCTCAAAGGTCAGATAATGTCTGGATTGAGGAATGCCCTTCCTTTATTCAAGGTGCGGTACTTGCTGAGCAAGATGTTTAATTTTCAATGATATTCATCCTTTTCTCAAACATATATATATATATATATATATCTAGAAAGGTATAATAAGCTACAGAAATAGAAAAAAAGAAAAAAAGAAAAAAGAAGAGATTATTAATAATTGAAATATATGGAGCTTTTTCTTTGAAAAAAAATGTCTTTTTTGAAATTCTATCTCAAAATAATTTTTTTTTTAATTTCATAAATTAATATATTTTAGTTAAGGAACAATGCAAAATCATATATAGGAATATGAAATCCGATATAAAAAAAACAAAGAAATGAAGAGCTAGAGTATCAATTATAGAAAAAAATTGGAGTTTTTTCCTTAAGAAATAACAACATGTATATTTTATCAATTTTTTTTCCAAAATAATCTTCTTTTACCTTTTTCTTAAATTACTGCATTTTATGTGTTAATCTTCACAAATTAATGTCGTATTGGTAAAAAAAGTTATATACAGATGCAAAGAATAAGGGATCGAGAAGCGGACGCGATTATCTTGGGAACTAAGCCAATTGAGATTCTTTAATACCTTCCAGCCATTTAAAAACATTTCCAAATTAACGCCAAATTAGTAAATATACATAATAGTTTTGAAAATTATTTAACAAATAGGAGATTTCATTTGGAGTTCTTGTACTAATCTGTATAAATGTGGATTATAAAAACAGTCGTCGATCACTTCAATGACTTCATCCATTTCTGATATCTCTTAACATTCATCAAAATATACCTTCAAAACTAAAAGCATATTATAGCATATTACGTCATAAAAAAAATAAATAAATAAATAAAGCATAGGTTGGGAACAACATATATACCATCTCCTTGGAACATACATTTACTAAATTTTATTAGTTAAAATAGTAAAAAATTATTATTTTTATTTTTATTATAGCTATTCATTTCTTTAAATCACACCCAACAATCTCACTATTTTAGCTATTCACTTTCATTATTCTCTTTAAATATTGTTTTTTAAATATTTCTTTATTATTTCTCTTATAACATTTTTTTTGAATGTTTGTTTTTTCTTAGCGGGTATATTTATGAATATTTGTCTCATTTTAATGGTAATATTTTTAAAAAAAGTTCTTTTTCTTTACGGTCATATTTTTTAAAATTTGTCTTATCAAAACAATCATATTTTTCAGAAAAATATCATATGTATTCAATAAAAATAAGACTATTTCCTCCACAATTATCATTCACCTCAGCGTCAACAATTTTTATCTATTTTCCATTCAAAAAAAAAAAGGAAGAAAGAAAGAAAGAAAGAAAAAGAAACTTAAAGTTTAATAGTTTTTTATTGTTTCGGTGAGTGAATAGTACTCACTAACATTGTTGGTGAGTAAGATTCACTCACCAAATTAGTGAGGCTGTAGGATACTCATTTTAGATCATTTCAACAAATTGGCTTACCAAAATAACCTTTTGGTGAGTCCACTAAAAATGCTCTAAGGCTTGAAGGCATTGATATATGATTGGTGTAAGAGTTGAATTTTCATTTTATTTATTTTGGGTAAAAACTCGTATTTTCCATTTTTCAAGGCAGATGTAGATGGTAGAGTATACATAAAATGTGTTTAATTAGGTAATAATAAAAACTGCTCCATAAAATTACTCCCCATTTAGATTGATGTTGAATGCCCCTGTTTTGTGCGCTCGCCTTGCAGCTCTTCAACTTCAACGAAGTGAATAATGACAGTTGCTTGCGATAAAAAAATGTCGTCCTTATACTTAATTAAGTGAAAATATTGCTTCTCATCGAACACACAAAATATTGAATCTATTCTTTAATTATAAAGAAAAAAAAAATACTAATACAAACTCGTTAAAAAATTAAACAAGTAAATACTCCAATAACCATAAGCTTTGAAGTAATTGGTTTTACTTAGATAGCCCTTAATTATTACTGCAAAAAGAAATTAGTACCATACAATTCTACTAACCTGAATGTATTTCCAATCAATTTAATGGCGGAATTTAATTCCGTTCTATACCCAATGGTGCGCATGGATTTTAAAAATGAAATTTTAATTTTTTTTTTCAAAGAAAAAATACAGTTTCAACTTTGAAATTGTACGCCAAGAATGATGTCCAATAGAGCGAAAGCTAGCAAATTAATAAGGCTCATTATTTATGATCTTGTTAGGAAGATCTTGTTATTATTTTAAGAATTGTATTGGGAATTTGAGATGCTTTAATTTCAGACAATGAAGGCAATGAAAATTTCATTACGATTAATCTCTTTAATTTTATTGTGACTTTATCTGATAAGGATTAGAATCCTTTCAAATTATTTGTTTGAATTTGAGAGAATTCGGGCAGGTGATTATGATCAGAGACTGCTCATGAGACCCACCTGACCGGATAAGTGATTGACCGAATTCTCTTAATTTTGAATAAATAATTTGAGAGGATTTGATCCATCCAATACTAACTGTAACCTTTTAATAGCTTGGTAGCTGACTATAACCTTTTAATAGCTTGGTAGCTAGCAGTGTTTCTTCAGGGTTATTAGATATTACAAATAATGTATGACTCAACATTTCTTTGTATAAAAATCTTGAATGTTTTCCATCAAATTTTATAAAAACTAAAAGTTGCCGATGCTACCAAAGCACTATTTCTTTATAATTCATTTCAATTTATTCGCTACAACACTCTCTAGACATCCCTACACACTAAGCCAAAAAAATTTGACGTGCTGCTGCCTACAAATAAACAAATATTACAAGGACAGATGTTTAAGCCACTCTTTAACAATAAAGCACCATTAACAAAGAAAAGATGGTTGATCTAGCTAACAGGCCATAAAAAGTCCAGTAAAATCTGCAAATTTAACAGACGGACTTTCAAAAACTACTCTAACAAAACAGAGAAAAAAAACAACTACAGAAAGCACCCAACACAAGCCGATGTCGAAAGAGGAACTGTGCGTGTCTTGCAGGAACCGGCAAAAAAACATAAATTTGGCCTCAAAAGTAGATGTAGAAGAAGAAAGTGTTAGTGTACCTACCTCATAGCCTCACAAGGAAAGTCCATCATTGCCCAAAAAGGCAATTCCCAACCATGTAGCAGCGAACTACTCCTGCAGTACAGCAAAGCTGTCTAGCAAGAATTCTGCCGAGCATCTCTCCAATCTGTCTAGCACAGATCATGGCTTAATCAATCTTGCAGCCGAGCATCACTCCAACATCACAGCCAATATGTCAAGCATGGATCATGGTTCAATTAATCCTAGCACAGCTGCTAACATCAAACAAGAAAGGAAAGAATCACAGCAGCCTAAGGAAAGTGCTACTACTGTGATCTCGAGGCTACCTATGACACAGAAGGAAGGAATGCTGTCTATTTCAGTTATGTAATCCCTGCAAATGTGCATGCACATTAATTAGGCACATTAGTTGTATCACTCGATATAGGGAGTCTTCTTCCTATATATATGTATTGTATCACTGCTGTAAATTATCAAGTAAAATTAGCACAAAGTTCTCTCATATTTCAAATTCTTTCAGAAAGCTCAGCCAAACTTTCGCCGGTGACACGGACGGAGAGGCCACTTCCCTACGAGGCGTCTTGTGTTAGCCTTCCTGCCTAAAGAAACCAAAAACAAGAAAAAACACAAAGCTCCGTAGCCCTAGAATGATTAGGAGACCCAAAACTCCATAGCCCTAGTCCAAAAGCTCCATAACCCTAGAAGGACTAGGAGAACAAAAATTCCACTAGATATAAACCACTGGGAAAACAAAAAACCTCCATAGCCCTAAAAGGACTAGGAGGGAAACACTATTGTGGGAGGGAGGCGTGGAGCCTCCCTCTTCCTCAAGCACCTCTCGTACTTCTTCTTTCTTTTTTTCTTTTTTTTTTTTCTAGGGCCGGCTCTCCTCTCCTCGAAATATATGGAGCTTTTTCTTTGAAAAATAATGCCTTTTTTGAAAGTCTATCTGAAAATAATCTTCTTTTGGTTTTTTTTATTTCTTAAATTAATATCTTTTATGTTGCATGTCGAAGGAACAATGCAAAATCATATATAGGAAGATGAAATAGGAGATAAAAAATACAAAGAAATGAAGACAGTATTAATTAATATAGAAAAAAATGGAGTTTTTTCCTTAAAAAATAACAATATATTTTTATCATTTTTTTTTTTTTCAGAATAATCTTCTTTTAACTTTTTCCTTAAATTACTGCATTTTACGTTTCACACACTATCTTCGCAAATTAATGTCATAATGGGAAAAGAAGTTATATATAGATGCAAAGAATAAGGGATCGAGTAGCGAACGTGATTTTGTTGGGAATTAAGCAAATTGAGATTCTTTAATACCTTCCGGCCATTTAAAACCATTTCCAAATTAACGTCAAATGAGTAAATATATATAATAGTTTTGAAAATTATTTAACAATTAAATAGGAGCTTTCATTAATTTGGAGTTCTTGTATTACAATGTTGAGGTCTACTCGATCTCTTAACATTCATCAAAACCTACCTTCAAACTAAAAGCATATTATAGTTTTCTAATGATGCTATGGTTCCTAGTTAAACCCGTTACGTGACTCTAGAATGTAGCAGAAAACCAACAGCTAAAAGCATACGTTGGGAAGAACATACCATCTCCTTGGTCTGTCTCAGATTGTGGGAGTTGTTTCACTTTATAACTTGTAAGCTTTGAAGGCGTTGATGATTGGTGCGAGAGTTGAATTTTCATTTAATTTATTTTGAGTGAAAACTCGTATTCACCATTTGTTAAGATAGATGAAGAGTATACACAAAATGCGTGTAGGTAATAAGGAACAATTGGTTTAGGTTGGCTCGATATATTTTGAAGCTTAAAATGACAAGTTTAAGAGATATATTTTCTTTATTTTTAAATATTAATTAAATAATATTTATTTTAATATTAACATTATGGCAATCTATGTGGCTTGGCCTCCTGCAAATGATCCGGTTGACAGTTGAGATTAAAATTTATTGATGTCCCATTAAATTCTTATTGGAATTTTGATTCCTTAGTGCTCATCACAAGACCCAAAAAATTTATACCCACAACGTAATTGAATATTATTATTTTTATTGTTTCCATTTATTTCTAAAATAGAACGTTTAAAGTTGAAAAATAGATTTTATTTAAGAATGTCTTTAATATTAATTAATTTTCTTATTTAATACAATCAATTTTGTAAAACTTATTTCAAGAATGAAATGTTGGATAATTAAATGATATTAATGCACAATCATTCGGTACATAAACAAATTCACTCACCGAAGAGCGAGCTTCTTGTTGGAAAACTGTGTTCAATCCACCAGACCACACCATGCTCCAAGCAGTAATTTTGAGAGTGGACGTGTTAATTTTGTTCATTGCCGAAATGTGTGGTATTGGGGGAACTTTAACGGTCATAGACAATTTGAGACAAATTGGATCTTCCAATGGATACCCAAAGCAAAGCTTAAGAACTTTCCTGTCGCTTGTAAGCTCTAGGAATTTTCTAGGATGGATTTGCCTCTGAAATGGTTCTTCAAAAGTACAAATTGATTCGGAATAAATTGGACCTTTAGTTTTATCTAAAATATTAGTTTTATTTTTATTCAATTAGGTGGCTTGGACCAAAGTTTTAAGTTTAATGTATTTCAATAATGGGCTTGGCCCAGAATCAGACATTTTTGTTTAATTTATGTGTAATTAAATAATGGGCTTGACCCTTAGTCACATTAGGGTTAGAATTAGAGTTGAGTGTTTGAGTCTATTTAAGCATAATGTGCTTAAGAAAACAGTTTTGTTCCTATGAGGTGTGGCTCCTCTCTTCTTTCTTGGTATGAGACGCTGCCGAGGCCAGTGAAACACTGGTTTGTTCTATCACCTTCGTTAATTTGGTGAGACTTTGAATTAACGTAGATTTATTTTTATTTTATGTTCTTCTCTTTTTCCTCCTGCATCACAAATTCCCTCGCCCCCTTATGCTCCATTTTGACCCTCCTACTCTACTTTGTTCGATCAATTTAGGGTTAATGGCGAGCCGCATTGGATTGTACGTATTTGCTCAACATGAGGGTCAATGGGCATTTATATGATAAGGAGGCCGAGAAGCAAATGGCAGCATTGGGACTCAAAAGGGAGGTTGGGGCCTGGGAGTGAGTTGAACTGTATTGGGGTGGAGAGTTCTTCAAGTTGTCATTCGCATAGTTACTGTAGTCACAATGACGCACTTGTTCCACTCATTTTGGTGCTCCCTGGACTAGGAGCTTTTATAAGAGTGACATTTATAACAAGTTTTGGTAGCAGGCTAACGAGGCCGAGACTGATGAATCATGAGATGGCAACGATCTGAAATGGTGCCGACCGGTGGAGGCCAAAGGAAACTAAAGCCTAGAGTTCATAATATTTGTAATTTGTTGGCGTTGACATTTGCAGAAAGCAAACGAAAAATGATAGATGTATAGGCAGGGGTGGAACTAGGTTTTGTTGTGCGGGGGGATGGTACTTAAGATCTTAACAAAGAGAATGAGGCACGAACGATTGACGTTTTAGCTTAAACGGCACACACTACAAAAAAAAAAATCACCATTTCTGGACGGTTTCAAACCGTCCATAAATGGTAAAAAACCGTCTGGAATAAAGTCCAGACGGTTTTTTGTAGACGGTTTTAAACTGTCCAGGATTTTGCGTCCAGAATTCGGATTCTGGACGGTTTGAGAAAAACCGTCTAAAATTCTAGACGGTTTTGCCTAAAACCTTCCAAAATTAATAATAATAATAATAATTATTATTATTATTTTAATTCTGGATGATCATCAATATTTTTTTAATTTTTAATTTTTTATTTTTGTCCCACGGGCGGTCATAGTTTGTGGGTTCATCTTTTCGTCCTTAATTTTTAAGCCTCAATTTTTTTTTATCCTGTGGTATGCTCTGGGAAGCTCGTATTTCACATTGTCGCCGGCATCATAATATCCCCTGGCCAACAAGGTCCACCTGCACCAGAAAAAAAAAAAAAAAAATCTAAATTGATGATCATCGGGAAAAAATAAACATAATAAATAAAGAAAAAAAAAACAATGTTTGAGCAATAGAAGAGGAAAAAGAAAAGAAAAAAAAAAAAGAGTACAGATCGATCGTCGGTGAGATAAGAAAAACCACAAAAAATGCAAAACAGATCTAGAGAGAGCAACCTATGGTGAAAAACCAAAAAAAAAAATGCAACAGGAGCTAGAGCAACCTCTGGTCGTCGGTGGTCCTCGGTGGAAGTTGGTGGCCGGTCCTCAACCTTCGCCGAAGCTGTGTGAGAGAGAGAGTACTGTGAGGGAGAGAGAGCAAAACAGATCTAGAGAGAGCTAGAGGGAGAGAGAAAGTCAGACCACATACCTTCAAACGGCGGTGATGACTTTATGCGGCGGCCGGCGGTACCTTGGTGGCTGAACTGAAAGAGAGAGAGAGAGAGAGAGAGAGAGAGAAAACAGCCATGGATGTAGAGAGCGAGAACGCAGAGGGAGAGGGAACTCGAAGGGAGAGAGAAACTTGTTTTCAAACTTTACATTTAATGCGAATGAACGTACTGTAAGAACATTTAATGCGAAATGAAAGGAAGTGAATTTAAGACGGTTTGGTAAAATCTGTCCTTAAAATTTCAGATGGTTTTTATAAAACAGTCTAGAAATTAAAATTCCAGACGGTTTGAACTAAATCGTCTGAAATTTTAAGGACGGTTTGATTAAAAACCGTCTAGAAATTAAAATTTTCAGACGGTTTGAACTAAATCGTCTGGAATTTTATGGATGGTTTAATTAAATCGTCCATAATAAATTTTTTACAGACGGTTTCAAAAAAACCGTCTGTAAATTTTGTTTTCTAGACGGTTTTAGAAATCGTTTAGAAAAAAACCGTCCATAAATGCCCTTCTTTTTGTAGTGACAATTCAAGTCCGATTGGGGCATGGCCGCGTGGGGAGTTGGTTCAGCCGCAAAGGTTTGGGATGTGCTCGCAAGTTATTCATCGGTTCATGGTGAATCGCCTTTCATCGTTCTCTCTCCCTCCCACTGTTTGTCGCTTATTTCGTCCTTTGAGATGGAGACTTGGAGAGATTTTGAGATGGGTTTAGACGGAAAGTTTAAGATATGAAAAGTAAAAGAGTAAAATTGGAAAATAAATGTCATTGCCATCATTTCTAGTCCTGTGCAGATCGGCCGCCTGCAGCTCAACGGCCGCCCACCGTCCGTCACCGCGCCGCCACCGAGCCACCACCGACAACTAGCGGCCGGAATGCGGTACTAATTTTTCCTACCGACGTCGGTTCGGTCGGTAGGCGAAATGGATGCCGGGAGGTCGATTTTCGCACCGACCGAACCGACAATCTTTTTTTCTGAAAAAAAAAAAATTATATAATAAAAACGACACCGTTTTGCATTTACAAAGAGTAAAACACACGCCTTATGAGGACTAGAAGTTCTCATTGAACTAAATCAGAACTTTTCTCACCGTATTCAGCCTATATATTCTGATATTCATCACACTTAGAAGTTAGAAAAAACTCAAAAACCTAACCTAACCTAACCTGAAACTTTTATAAACACGCCTTCTTTATTCTTCCATTCTCTCTTGCGGTTGCCATACTCTGAAACTCATTCTCTCTCAGATCTCAATCTCTTGCCGAGCGATGACACAGTCTGAAGGTAACAAAAGCCTTCTTTTATGCATGCTTTATTTCCTCTTCTTCTTCTTTTTGTTTTTTTTGAAGTTTTATGTCTTATTTTTTATTAACTTAAAACACACTTACACACGTCTTCATAGGCTCATAGCTGTTGCCAAATTATGCACTTTTTTTAAGACTGACAAGCCTTAGGCATAGGTGTTGAACTTTCCAATCTAACTTTTTCTTTCTTCTTGTCTCATTCACCAAACATGTACGAAGCAATGTTACTTTAAAAAAAAAAAAAAAAAAAAAAAAAAAAAAAAAAAAAAGCAAAACAAAGCAAACAAAGGAAAACTATGCAGTGGTTTGACTCGTCCATGGACCATGACTCTAATAACTTTCTACTCTTCTACTTTTATTTTCTTTTAATAATATATGAGCATTGATCATCATACACAAGATTCACACGCATCCTCTTTGGAGCTGTGCGGCGTGGGCGACTCTGAACACGTGCAAATCTCAAAAAATTGTTACCTTCCACGCAATGTCAATCCCTCATGCAGTGTGTCAAATTGTCAATTTTAATTTTTTTTTTTTCTTTTTTGGTCATGAACTAACTATGAACTAACTATGGTTTTGTGTTAAAAAGCTTAAAGCAGTACATCTTGTGATATTGTGTTAAAAGGCTTAAATATTTTTAATTTATTGTTAACCCATAACTTTGTGTTAAACAAGTACGATATGTTTTAACAGTAAATATTGTTAATCAATATTGATCTAATGATTTTTTTTTTTATTTAACTTGTATTTTATATAGCTTTTTTTTATTATTATTTTTTATATTGCTTATTTTAATGATTTTCTAGTGCATCATCTTTCCTTGTGTACTTAATTGCGCTTTATATTTTTTCTTACTTACAAAAAAAAAAAAAGTGTATCAGGTTTGTTCACTGTAATAAAAAATACTATTAATTTTTAGTTGTTAATCAATTACAGATGGATTCACCTCTAGGCACACCTTCATTGGATAGTGCTTCTTGTCATTTATCTTCTCCTCTGAATACTCCAGTGATTCCCATAGAGATTGAGGACACTCCAATGACTCCAATAGAGATTGGGGATGTAGAAACATCTGCTACTGAATCTATGCCAGTTGGTGGTCATGGTCGTGGTGGACGACCACCACTCCCTAGGAAAAAAAGAAATGTTTCAAACAAATCTGCAGCATGGGACCATTTCACTAGAGATAAAAGTACCCCTAATGATGATCCCGTGGCACATTGCAATTATTGTGGGACTCCCTATAAATGTCATCCAAAAATCAATGGCACCTCATCTATGCTGTATCATGTGAACTCATGCCAAAAATACAAGAGCCTAAAATCTAAACAGGATAGGTCTCAATCTAAGTTCACTTTTGGGGCCGGGCAGGGTGGTAGTGGTAACAACCTCATGATTGCCAAGTATTCTGAGAAGGTTATTAGGGAGGCACTTTGTGAAATGATATATTATTGATGAAATGCCTTTCATGACCGTGGAGGGAAAGGGATTTCAGAAATTACTCAGGGTTCTTGAGCCTCGATTTAAGGTTCCTTCTCGATACACAGTGATGAAGGATTGTGTCAAACTGTATATGAAGGATAAAAACATACTAAAGAACACATTTTTTACAACTGGTCAAAGGGTTTGCTTGACCACTGACACATGGACTTCAATTCAGAATATGAATTATATGTGTATCACTGGACATTTCATTGATACTAATTGGAAATATCACAAAAGGATATTAGCATTTCGTCAAGTGGCAGATCATAAGGGGCAAACAATTGCAAGAGAATTAGAAGAGTATTTGGTTGAATGGGGTATTCACAGGATATTGACAATATCAGTTGACAATGCAAGTGCTAATGATACTGCAATTGATTGGTTTAAAAAAAGAACTATGGCCAATAAGGAAGTTGTTTGTCGTCATGAATTTATTCATGTGAGGTGTTCTGCACATATTCTTAATCTAATTGTGCATGAGGGTCTGAAAAACGTTGATGATTCAATCATAAAGATCCGAAATATGGTAAAGTATGTGAAGTCCTCCCCCCAAAGATTGGCCCTCTTTAAGTCTTGTGCAGAAAGAAAAAATGTTGAGTGCAATGCTTCCTTGACACTTGATGTTCCCACTAGATGGAACTCTACTTATACCATGTTGGAGGTGGCAGAGAAGTACCAAAGGGCATTTGAACTTATGATAGACGAAGATGGGCATTTTTTAAACTATTTGTACGAGGATGGTGCAGGAAAAAGGGGATTGGGTTCTCTGACAGATGATGATTGGTATAATATTCGTCATTTTATTAAGTTCTTGCAAGTGTTTTATGATGTCACAATGCAAATCTCTGGTTCCTTGCATTCAACTTCCAACTTATATTTCGATGTACTTTGTTCTATTTATTCATGTTTGACAGAATATTCTGAAAGTAGTGATCCGTTGTTGAATACCATGGCGAACAGAATGAAAATGAAGTATGATAAATATTGGGGAGATGTTGAAAAGATTAACCCATTGTTATTTGTGGCTAGTTTGCTTGATCCACGTTACAAGATGGCTGGTTTGGAATATTGGTTCCGGCTTAGTTTTGGGGCTGAGAAAGCGGAAAGAATTGACTCTCAACTGAAGTGGGTATTGGGTCGGTTATATGAGCACTACGCATGTGGTTCTAAAAATGTTGGAAGTGGATCTATATTATCAAATGATGAAGTGCGGAGTGGTACAACATTAGTTGGTAATTCTAGGTCTAGAACTACTTTTTTACAAAATTTTCATTCATTTCGGGCATCTCGAAATTTGATGCAATGTAAGACAGAAATAGAACAATATTTTTTGGAGGATGTTGAGACACCTAGTGAAAGCTTTGATATTTTAATGTGGTGGAAGGTAAATTCAACAAAGTTTCCAATCCTCGCTGAGATAGCGCGAGATGTATTGGCAATTCCAATTACCACGGTTGCTTCCGAGTCAGCATTTAGCACTGGGGGTCGCGTGATAGATCCTTATCGGAGTTCCTTGGCTCCAAAAACAGTTGAGGCTCTTGTATGTACTCAAAATTGGTTGAGATCTTCTCCCATTAGTGCACACGAGTCATACTTGTCTAACGTTGAAGATGAAGAGAGCTACAAGCTTGATTCAGGTAATGATAACAATATAAATTTCATATTTTGTCAATTGTTTCAATTATCCATTGATTTTATTAATTCTTTAAATAATTTATTGTGGTAGAAATAATGTCCAATTCCATCACATATGACGCGGATTAAGGCTTAGATGATGTACTTTGTCGAAGGACATCTTTTTTCAGGTAATGGTATTTTTTTTTTCCATATATTTTTTTTACTTAATATTTAGTTTGTAGTATTTTTTTTATTGATCACTATGCTTATGTTTTGATTTTTTTATCATTGCAGGTATCAATTGAAAGGAATAGAATATTGTTTAGTTTAATTTGAAAATTGAAGTGATCAAATCGAATGTTGCTTTTTACTATCTAATATGGGCACTAAAGTATTTATTTTGTGTTTTGAAAAGTATGGATATTAAAATTAAGTTTAATTGTTATATGGCATCTTTTGTTCCCATATCTTCTTCTTCTTTTCTTTTCTTTTTTTTTTTTTTTTAAAGTTTTAGATCACCCATCTTTGATATTCATGGTTGAGTTGGTCCAGCAATGATAGTTGAGCTAGTCAATTGGAATCGTAAAGTGAACGATTATTTTATTTGTTTTGTACTTTTTTTTTTTTTTTTTAAGAAGTTTTGTGCTTCTTTTGATTCCAATTGCAATTCCCATGTCTCATGATTGTCTAGTCTTCTTCTCTCTACCAAGACTACCATACATTTTTGATCCAACAGATGCTACATGCAGCAGGCTAGACCTTCATACAGTCCATTCACGAGAGGCTCGTGATTCCCGTCGACTCCAGTAATTTCTTTTCTTTTTTTTTTTCTTTTTTTTTTTAAGAAGACTCCAGTCTTAGTCTGGGACTCTAGGACTTAAGAACACGGTTTTCGCACGTCTTAGTCTGACACCATAACACTCATTTAAAGCACAATAGATTAAAAAAAGAGTTAGGCCCCGTTTGAAATCACTTTTTTCCCTTCCCCCAGACTGTCCAGCACTCAGGCTTTTTGGCAGATGTCTTGTCTTTTGGTTTGAGCGTGTTGAACAAGCTTGCTTGTTCTTCTGTTTTCACTCCCCATTTTACCCCTGGTAGGATGAAAAATCATCCGCATTTACGCTTAAAGACCTGCAGTTTACACTTTACAGTTTACAAGCTTGACCGTGGAGGTTTGGACTTTACAATTTACACTGTGCCTGCAGTCTTAGGCCCTGTTTGCCAACGCCCACTACAGACGTGAGTAGTGGGCGTTGGGTCCCATGCAGTACTTCGACTGTAAGTGGAATTTTCTCTGCGAAAATTGTGGCTTAGGTGTCAATTGTAATTTACTGAAATGGAAGGGGAAAGCTTGACTTTCTTTGGAAAGAAGTGAGGGCAAAATGGTGATTTCAATTATTATGCTCATTGCCTGTTGCAGCTGCCCTCAAAAGAAGCAAAAAATCACGTGTCCCCTGTTGAAAAAACTGCAAAGCTTGCAGTCGAAGTACTGCATGGGACCCAACGCCCACTACTCACGTCTGCAGTGGGCGTTGGCAAACAGGGCCTTAGTTACAACTTACACAGCCTTACACTTCCTCTTCCTCATTCTTGCGGAACTATAAGTAACCAAAAGTAGCCTATTGCTAGTTACACGTCCTTTCCCTCCATATTCTACTATAATGATTACCTATGAAAACTAGTTGACAGCCTAGTAGCCTACATAAAAATAAATCAAAATTCTTACTCCACTAGTCCACTTGCTGCGTAATGACTAATGAGTCCTGTTTTTGTATTGAAAAATATGATTAAAAAATCTTGCTCACCGTGAACTATCTTTGCCGTAGATCAAGGTCTTCTCTCTGACTCACTTTATTTTCTCTTCTTCCATTTTTCGAGCCAAGGTCGTCTCTTTGTTGCCTTTCAGTCTTCACCTTCACTTTTTGCTTCCTTCTTTCTTTTTTCTTCTTCCGTTTTTCATCGCAATATAGGAGCTGCCACGCAATATAAGGTCGTCTCTTATTTGCTCTTTCCACGCAATAACCAGATCAACCAGCCGCTGCCACCCATCGCCACCGTCGCCCCACCACCGTAACCATAGCTTTGCTGCCTCGTGAACCAGCAACGTGGAAGCCATTTTTCTCGTCGGTCTAACAGCAGAGCCTCCCTAATTTGTCATTTTCGTCTCTCATTTGTTTTTGGTAAAAACATAGCAAAGTAGCTCTGTTACCGATTACCGACCGTTACCGTCACCGGTTAACCGGTGACGGTAACGGTCGAAATATGCAACGTCGAAAAGGAGTCGGTGAAATTACCGACTTCCAACCGGTGACGGTAACGGTCGAAATATGCAACGTCGAAAAGGAGTCGGTGAAATTATCGACTTCCCCGACAAAGTCGGGACGGTAGGCGGAAAACCCCCTACCGTTCCCGATTTCCCCGATACCCACCCCTAATCATTTCACTGCTTTGCCCCATCTTGGTAAGTGTGAAAAAAAAAAGAAAAAAAGAAAAAGAAAAAAAGGCGTGGAATCCCAAATCAAATCAAATTACAAGTTTCACCCTCCCACTTGTAATGAACTTACATTTCATTTTAACTGTTTAACAATCTCTGCCTTGAAAAAAATCAAACCATGCCCACGTTTTCAGTTCAAAATGATAAAGGTTACAACGTCTTTTTTTTTTTTCCTTTCAAAAAGCCTGCCTTTTAGTCTGTTCCCTTTGAAGGGGGGACAAAGAAAGAAATTGTGGGGGTAGGAATACATAAATATTGCAGACCTTCCATGTCAAAATGCTATCTAAATGAAATTATTAAAAAAATTTGAAGGGACTATTTAGGTCCGCCCGTGTATAGGTACAAACGAAACACTAAATTGTAGAACAATAATCTTACTCAAATTTTCAATTTCTCACTCTAAATTTTCAGGACTAGATTTGTTCTAATTATAATTTTAAAAGCTACTTAAAAGTGCGTGGGGGAAATAGGTGTAAGAAAGTGAAAGTGTTGATGTGTAACATTATCTAATTGTAATTGTAGAATGGATTGCAGCGTATAGTGTGTTTATTTTTATTTTTTTGGTTATTACTTTAAAGTGAAATTCATTATTTAAAATCTCCATTTTATTCGAAACATTATATTGTTCTCTTTGTCTGAGGTCTTAACTTATGATATTAATTTTCTTTTCCCCGTTGGATGGGGAAACCACGCTCTTTTACAGGGTTTTTAAAATGTAATTAATATTGTTAAAGTAAAAGATTCTGATCTTGTTATATTGTTATTTATTATATATAAAATATGATGAATTAAGATAAAGGTTATAAATAAAAGCGATGTTAATGCATGGGTAAACCGGAATTACATCAGCCCATGAATGGGAGTAATTGGAATGTGGAAAATAAGCAACTAGGCTACTGTTGTGTTTTGAAAGTGGGTTTGCTGTTTCAAAAACCTAACTTATTGCATTATGAGTTCATCGATCGATTGGTTTTTGGTCAATCGATTATTCCGCAGGAAACCTAATTTTTTCTTGTTCTTATATTTTTTTTTAAAACCACCAAAATGATTGAAAGATTTCAAATTCCTTTTCAAAAAGAGAAGTCTTAATTCATTAATCAAATCATTTAAACAAAGCTTTGAGATCAGTAAAATGGTGAACACCTTAAGCTAAATCAATTCTAAACAAAGCTTTGAGATCAGGAAAATGGTGAACACCTTAAGCTAAATCAATTCTATCTTGTTGATCATCTTTTAAATCGTAATATTTCCTTATGGAACTTCATTTGGTTGGTGATTTTTGCTCCAGGCCTTTGACATATATGGGCTTCCATATCTGTACTCAATCATTGGTGTTTTCTTGTCAATTTTATTTTTCTAAAAAAGGAAAAAGAAAAAAAAATACAAATTTTGATTCTTTTAAAATCTCAGGAACAATTCAATAGGGGCATTTGTCTTCTATTTAGAGCTATCGATCTTTTCTTTTTTTTTTTTTCTTTTTATGCGCTGATTTTCAGGTTGTTGCATGGTAATGATTGGACTTGCATGTAAAGAAGGTACTTGCAGCCATACGATTGTTGCATTATTTATGATCTTGTTAGGAAGATCTCGTTATTATTTGACGGAGTTGTATTGGGAATTTGAGATGCTTTCGGACAATGATTAATCTCTTTAATTTCATTGTGACTCTATCTGATACTGGATGTAACCTTTTAATGGCTTGGTACCTAGGAATGTTTCTTCAGTGTTATTAGATATTGCAGATAATTTACATTTATTTGTATAAAAATCTTGAATGTATTTTCCATTAAACATTATAAAAAATAAAAGATGCAGATACGACCAAAGCATTGCTTTATTCATTTTTATTTTTTCGCTATAACACTTTCTAGCCATCTCTATATAGAACTTGTGTGTAGTCCCATAAATTCAATGATAAATTTGTACATTTTTTTTTATATGAAATTCAACAAGAAGACAAAACAAACATTTTTCGAACTTATTTCATCAGCAAGAGCAAAACTTTGATAGACTTTGATGCTCAATTGGGGTTTAACTTACCACCCTTAACTGGGTAGCAACAACAATGGTCTTGGTCAAGACACATTGGAGAACCAGTAATGCCGCAAATGTCCCTGCAGTTATGATACCCACAACCACGCAAAGCAAAGCAATAAGGATTTGAGCCGGGTTTTCCTTATACGATTCCTGTTATTCGGTTCAAAAAAAAATTTAATTAACGCAAATATATTAGTTTCAATATAGTGGTTAAGTGCATTTCTAGTAGCCTCATCAAAATATTTTTTTTTGGTTATTTTTGTGAGTTAATTTGACGAAATTGTCAAAAATGACTTTTTAGTAGCCTCACCAATTTGGTAAAAAAAAATAAGTGATTGAACACTACTCTCCAACAATAGTGAGTACTGTTCACTCACCAAATCTATAAAAAAAATAAAAATAAAAATTCTCTTTCTTCCCTTTTTTATTTTTTTATTTCTCTCTCGTGCATCATACACAATATTCATTTTGAAAAAAAGATTATTTAAATAGAATAGTGATAATTGGGAGTGCTTTAAAAAAGTGAATGGCTAAAATAGAAAAAAGTGATTTTTATCTATTTCGGTTCGTGAAATTTGATGAGACGAATAAGAATGCTCCTAAATACCTATATTGTAACATTAAACGTTAAAGGAAACAATTACAGTCAAAACACAATAAATTGCATACGCTGTTCAATGAACAATATAAAAATTATAGAACTCTTTTAGCCTTTAGCTTTCAACCCTCCATTTTAAATTGAATAGAATAACCCTTCTATGTATACATACACACCAAGAATTTCACCCTGCTTTGTTTTGTATTGAATACAGACAACAAGAAGTCTTTTCCAGCACTAAAAAACCATTAATACATGTACGAAATTTAATATTGCAAGGTAAACAAATTTAACATAAGGAATAAGAAAAACATTTATACGAAAGAGAGGAAATGATACGTACCAAAAGAGAAAATTAGGATAGTCACCAAAAGCAGAGAGAATATTGCAGAATACTTCATATTGAGTTGAAAAAAGTGCACTAAAACACTTCACTTTAACCTCAAATGAATGAAGAACACGTATAGACTTGTGGCTTATATATATAGCCAAAAGCAAGCTTGATATGTCTTAAGAAAATGCCCATATATAATATTAGGTGAAATATCGGACAATAAAAGAAAATTTGAAATAAATTTAATAAAAAAATATATCAGGAAACGTCATTTAAGTGTAAACAATTAAGGAAAAACATTAATTGACATGAGTTGGCGAAAGTAATAGAATAAAATATGGAAATGTATTAAAGAACAATGAAAAACCATATCTAGAAAGGTAAAATAATCTACAGAAATGAAGAAAAATAAAAATAAAATAAATAAGAGAATATTAATTATAGAAAAATATGGAATTTTTTTATTTGAAAAAAAATGTCATTTTTTAAAATCTATCTCAAAAATATCTTTTATGATGCATGTTGAAGGAACAATGCAAAATCATACATAGAAAGATGAAATACAATATAAAAAATAGAAAGAAATTAAGAGAGTATTAATTATAGTAAAAAAAAATGGAGTTTTTTCCTTGAACAATAACAACTGTTTTTTTTTTTTTTTTTCATTATTTCAGAATAATCTTCTCTTTACTTTTTTCTTAAATTAATGCATTTTATGTTTCACACACTATCTTCGCAAATTTCATAATGGGAAAAGAAGTTACAGATGCGAAGAATATATAAGGGAGCTGTGTTTGCGGACGCGATTTAAAATTTGTCTTATCCAAACAACCATATTTTTCAAGAAAATATCATATGTTTTCGATATAAAAAAGACTATTTCCTCCCCAATTATCATTCACCTTAACCTCAACAATTTTTCTCTATTTTCCATTCAAAGAAAATAAAAATTAAAAAAAAAAAAAAAAAAAAAAAAAAAAAAAAAACAAGGAAGAAAGAAAGAAAGGAACACTTAAAATTTTAATAATTTTTTATTGTTTCGGTGAGTGAATAGTACACACTATTGTTGGTGAGTACGATTCAATCACCAAATTAGTGAGGCTATTGGAGACGCATTTTAAATCGTTTCAACAAATTAGCTCACCAAAATAACCTTTTGGTGAGTCCAGTAAAAATGCTCTAAGGCTCAAAGGCGTTGATATATGATTGGTGTAAGAGTTGAATTTTCATTTTTTTATTTTCGGTGAAAACTCGTATTTTCCATTTTTCGAGGCAGATGTAGATTGTAGAGTATAAATAAAAAGTGTTTAATTAGGTAATAATAACAACTGCTCCATAAAATAACTCCCCATTTAGATTGATGTTGATTGCCCCTGTATTGCAAAAGAAATTGGTATCATACAAATCTACTCACTTGAATGTATTACCAATCAAATTAGTAAGGCTGTTGGAGACTCAATTTAGATCATTTCAACAAATTGGCTCACCAAAATAGCCTTTTGGTGAGTCCACTAAAAAAGCTCTAAGGCTCGAAGGCGTTGATATATGATTGGTGTAAGAGTTGGATTTTGATTTTATTTATGTTGGTTGAAAACTCATATTTTCCATTTTTCAAGGCAAGATGTAGATTGTAGAGTATACATAAAATGTGTTTAATTAGGTAATAAGAACAACTGCTCCATAAAATAACTCCCCATTTAGATTGATGTTGAATGCCCCTGTATTGCGTGCTCGCCTTGCAGCTCTTCAACTTCAAAGAAGTGAATAAAGACAGTTGCACGCGATAAAAAAAAAATAAAAAAATGTCGTCCTTATACCTAGTTAAGTGAAAATATTGCTTCTTATCTTACACACAAAATATTGAATCCATTCTTTAATTGTAAAGAAAAAATAAAATACTAATACAAAGTTGTTAAAAAATTAAACAAATAAATACTCCAATAACCATAAGCTTTAAAGTAATTGGTTTTACTTAGACGGCCCTTAATTATTACTACAAAAGGAAATTGGTATCATACAAATCTACTAACCTGAATGTATTACCAATCAATTTAATGGCAGAATTTAATTACGTTCTATACCCAATGGCACGAGTGGATTTTCAAAATGAAATTCTTATAATCTTGTTAGGAAGATCTCGTTATTATTTTATGAATAGTATTGGGAATTTTTAGATGCTTTAATTTTAGACAATGAACACACTGAAAATTTCATTATGATTAATCTCTTCAATTTCATTGTGACTCTATCCGATACGGATTAAGATCCTATCAAATTATTTGTCTGAATTTAAGAGGTTTGAGACAGGTCATTGTGAGAGAATCCTCACAGCACCTAGCTGACCGGATAAGTGGTTGACTGAATTCTCTCATATTCGAACAAATAATTTGAGAGGATCCTGATGCATCCGATACTAGGTATAATCTTTTAATAGCTTGGTAGCTAGGAATGTTTCTTCATGGCTATTAGATATTACAAATAATGTAAGACTCAACATTTATTTGTATAAAAATCTTGAATGTATTTTCCATCAAATATTATAAAACATAAAAGTTGTTCATACTACCAAAGCATTATTGTTTTATAATTTAATTTAATTTATTCGATACAACACTCTCTAGCCATCCTTGTTTCTTTTACAATTTTACAATTGCATCTGTAGAACTCGCATGTGATCCTGGTCTCATAAATTCAATAGTAGATTTGCTTATCTCTTATATGAAGATGAACAAAAAAATGTGAGAAAAAGAAAGAGAAAGAAAACATTTTTCGAACTTATTTCAAGAGCAAGAGTGAAACTCCAGTTGACTTTGATGCTCAATTGGGGGCTAACACACCTCCTCCAATTAGGTAGCAACAACAGTGGTCTGGATCTACACACACTGGAGCAGTATACTGGCCACCGCACGCGTCCATGCAGTTATGGTACCCACAACCATGCATAACATTGCAAAAAGGATCTGGGATTTTTTTTTTTCCTGTTATTCAGCTCAAAAAGAAAAAATAAATATTAATTAAGGCGAAAATAGTTTCATTATGGTGCTTACGCACCCATATTGTAACATTACACCTTAAAGGAAACTATTATAGTCAAAACACAAAATAAATTATGGCTAATTATAGATTCCTACAATATAATAATTATAGAAGTCTTTAGTCTTTAGCTTTCAATTACCCTCCATTTTTAAATCGAATAGATCTAGCGTACATTATAACTCTTCTATGTATATATACACCATGACTCTCCAAAACATAAGTTAGACAATGAAAAAAGAAAAAGAAAAATGTGTACGTGGACAATTTTCTGAAGTTTAAATGTCAAAAAATTTGAATGTATACACCAAAAGCTTAGTAAGAAATTGTATACACCAATATGACAAAGATTAAACAAATTGAAAATGAATTTGAATGTTAAGACTTTGTTCTCTATTGAAGATAAATAACAAGAAGAACTCTTTTTGTGCACTAAACAACGATTATGGTATGTACGAAATTTAATATTGCAAATTAAAAAAAAAATTAACATAATGAAAAAGAAAAATATTTATAGGAAGGTGAGGAAGCGATACCAAAAGAGAAAACTAGGAAAGTCATGACCAAAAGCAGAGAGAATATTGCAGAGTATTTCATATTGATGTTGATTGCCCCCGTATTGCAAAAGAAATTGGTATCATACAAATCAACTCACCTGAATGTATTACCAATCAATTTAATTTCGTTCTATACCAATGGCTCGGATTTTGAAAACGAAATTCTTATGATCTTGTTCGGAAGACCTCGTCATTATTTTACGAATTGTAATGGGAATTTGAAAAGCTTAAGTTTTAGACAATGAAAACCCTAAAAATTTCATTACGATTAATCTCTTTAATTTCATTGTGACAATCTGATACTGATTAAGATCCTATCCAATTATTTGTCTGTATATGAGAAAATTCAGACAAGTGATTGTAAGAGACTCCACATAGCACCCAGCTGACCAGATAAGTGGTTGACTGAATTCTCTCAAATCCGAACAAATAATTTGTGAGGATCCTGATTCATCCGATATTGGCTATAACCTTTTAATAGCGTGGTAGCTAGGATTGTTTCTTCAAGGCAATTAGATATTACAAATAATGTAAGACTCAACATTTATTTGTATAAAAATCTTGAATGTATTTCTCATCAAATATTATAAAAAATAAAAGTTGTTCATACTACCAAAGCATTATAGCTTCATAATTCAATTCAATTTATTCGCTACAACACTCTCTAGCCATCCTGTTTCTTTCACAATTTTACCATTGCATCTGTAGAACTTGCATGTGATCAAGGTCCCATAAATTCAACGGTAGATTTGCTTATCACTTCTACGAAGATGAACAAAAAAGTGTTGAAAAAAAAAAAGGGAAACTAAATATTTTTTGAACTTATTTCATGAGCAAGAGTGAAACTCCGGTTGACTTTGATGCTCAATTGGGGGCTAACACACCTCCTCCAATTGGGTAGCAACAACAGTGGTCTGGATCTGCACACACTGGAGCAGTATACTAGCCGCCGCACGCGTCCATGCAGTTATGATACGCACAACCATGCATAACACTGCAAAAAGGATCTGGGACGTTTTTTCCTGTTACTCGGCTCAAAAAGAAAAAAATAAATATTAATTAAGGCAAAAATATTTTCATTAATGGAACCAAAAGATAAAACTAGGAAAGTCACCAAAAGCAGAAAGAATGTTGCAGAATATTTCATGTTGAGTTGAAAACAGTGCACTAAAACACTTCAGTTTAACCTCAAATGAATGAAGAACACATATAGACTTATATATATATATATATATATGCAAGCATGATATGTCTTAAAAAAATGCCCATAATATTAGGTGAAGATCAAATATTAGACGGTAAAAGAGAATTTGAAATAAATATAATAAAAAGAAATGTCAATTAGGTGAAAACAAATAAGGAAAAACATTAATTGACTTGAGTTGGCTTAGTAAGAAATTGTACACACCAATATGACAAGATTAAATGAATTGAAAATGAATTTCAATGTTAAGACTTGGTTCTCTATTGAAGGTAAATAACAAGAAGTACTCTTTTTGTGCACTAAACAACGATTATGATATGTACGAAATTTAAAATCGCAATTTAAAAAAATTTAACATCATGAAAAAGAAAGAATATTTATATGAAGGTGAGGAAGCGATACCAAAAGAGAAAACTAGGAAAGTCATGACAATAAGCAGAGAGAGTATTGCAGAGTATTTCATATTGAGATGAAAAAAGTGTTCTAAAACACTTCACTTTAACCTCAAATGGATGAAGAACACATTGACTTATCGCATATATATAGCCAAGAATACAATTGATATGCCTTAAACAAATGCCCACGATATTAGGAGAAGGATATCAAACAGTAAAAGGGAATTTGAAATGAATTTAATAAAAAAAAAATATATCAAGGAACGTCAAATAAGTGAAAACAAGGAAAGCCCTTAACTGACATGAGTTGGCGAAAATTATGGAATAAAATAAGGAAATATATTAAAGAACAATATTGAAAAGCCATATCTAGAAAGGTATAATAAGCTAAAGAAATTGAAAAAAGAAAAAAAAAAAAAGGAGAAGAGATTATTAATAATCGAAATATATGGAACTTTTTCTTTGAAAGATATGTCTTTTTTGAAAGTCTATCTCAAAATAATCTTTTTTTTTTTTTCTTAAATTAATATCTTTTATTTAAGGAACAATGCAAAATCATATATAGGAAGATGTAATACAATATAAAAAATACAAAGAAATGAAGAGTTAGAGTATTAATTATAGAAATTAATTGGAGTTTTTTTTCCTTAAAAACAACAATATATATATATATATATTTTATCATTTTTTTTTTCAGAATAATCTTCTTTTACTTTTTTCTTAAATTATTACATTTTACGTTTCACACAATATCTGCGCAAATTAATGTCGTATTGGGAAAAGAAGTTATATATAGAAGCAAAGAATAAGGGATCGAGTAGCGGACGCGATTTTCTTGAGAATTAAGCAAATTGAGATTCTTTAATACCTTCCGGCCATTTAAAAATATTTCCAAACTAACGACAAATTAGTAAATATAAATAACAGTTTTGAAAATTATTTAACAAATAGGAGCTTTTATTTGGAGTTCTTGTATTAATCGATCTATATAAATGTAGACTTTAAAAACGGTCGGCACTTCAATGGCTTCATCCATTTCTGATTTCACTTAACATTCATCAAAATCTACCATCAAAACTAAGGGCATATTATAGCATGTTACATCAAAAAAAAAAAACATTGTTTGGGAAGAACATACCATCTCCTTGAAACATACATTCACCAAATTTTATTTGTTAAAATAAGAAGAAAAAAAAAATTATTTTTATTTTAGCCATTCATTTCTTCAAATCTCACCCAACAATCTCACCATTTTAGCTATTCACTTTTACTATTTTTTTTTAAATATTTCTTTATTGTTTCTCTAATAACATTTATTTTTTAAAATGTTTGTTTTTTCTTAGCAGTTATATTTATGAGTATTTGTCTCAATTGAATGGAAATATATTTAAAATTTTGTCTTTTTCTTTAAAGTCATATTTTTTAAAATTTGTCTTATCCAAACAACCATATTTTTCAAGAAAATATCATATGTTTTCGATATAAAAAAGACAATTTCCTCCCCAATTATCATTCACCTCAACCTCAACAATTTTTCTCAATATTCCATTCAAAGGAAAAAAAAAATAATAATAAACTAGGAAGAAAGAAAGAAAGGGAAACTTAAAATTTTAATAATTTTTTATTGTTTCGGTGAGTGAATAGTACTCACTATTGTTGGTGAGTACGATTCACTCACCAAATTAGTGAGGCTGTTGGAGACGCTTTTTAAATCATTTCAACAAATTAGCAAACCAAAATAACATTTTGGTGAGTCCACTAAAAATGCTCTAAGGCTCGAAGGCATTGATATATGATTGGTGTAAGAGTTGAATTTTCATTTTATTTATTTTCGGTGAAAACTCGTATTTTCCATTTTTCAAGGCAGATGTAGATTGTAGAGTATAAATAAAATGTGTTTAATTTGGTAATAATAACAACTGCACCATAAAATAACTCCCCATTTAGATTGATGTTGATTGCCCCTGTATTGCAAAAGAAATTGGTATCATACAAATCTACTCACCTGAATGTATTACCAATCAATTTAATTTCGTTCTATACCAATGGCGCGGATTTTGTAAACGAAATTCTTATGACCTTGTTAGGAAGATCTCGTTATTATTTTACGAATTGCAATTGGAATTTGAAAAGCTTAAATTTTAGACAATGAAAACCGTAAAAATTTCATTATGATTAATCTCTTTAATTTCGCTGTGACAATCTGATATTGATTAAGATCCTATCCAATTATTTGTCTGTATATAAGAGAATTCAGACAAGTGATTGTAAGAGATTCCACATAGCACACAGCTGATCAGATATGTGGTTGACTGAATTCTCTCAAATCCGAACAAATAATTTGAGAGGATCCTGATTCATCCGATATTGGCTATAACTTTTTAAAAGCGTGGTAGCTAGGATTGTTTCTTCAAGGCAATTAGATATTACAAATAATGTAAGACTCAACATTTATTTGTATAAAAATCTTGAATGTATTTACCATCAAATATTATAAAAAATAAAAGTTGTTCATACTACCAAAGCATTATAGCTTCATAATTCAATTCAATTTATTCGCTATAACACTCTCTAGCCATCCTGTTTCTTTTGCAATTTTACCATTGCATCTGTAGAACTTGCATGTGATCAAGGTCCCATAAATTCAACGGTAGATTTGCTTATCACTTCTACGAAGATGAAAAAAAAAGTGTTGAAAAAAAAAAAAGGGAAACTAAACATTTTTTGAACTTATTTCATGAGCAAGAGTGAAACTCCGGTTGACTTTGTTGCTCAATTGGGGGCTAACACACCTCCTCCAATTGGGTAGCAACAACAGTGGTCTGGATCTACACACACTAGAGCAGTATACTGGTCACCGCACGCGTCCATGCAGTTATGATACGCAGTGGCGGAGCCAGACTTTTAGTTGAGGGGGGTCAATAATTTTTTTATTTTTATTTTTTCATTTTGATAAATAGAGAAAAAAATTAAAGTTAATAAAAAATAAATTTAAAAATTTAAAAAAATATAACTAAGACAATAAATAAATAATTCAATAAAATTTAATTATCGCTTAAAATATATAAATGTAACTTACAATTTATTTTGTCACACCTAGTGTTTATTTATTCAGTTGTCATCGACGAGTCTTCCTACTTTGAAATCGCTATATAATTTTTTTTCATTGCTGATAATCTTAAATATATCATTCTCAATATACGTAACCAGACAATCATTTATTCATTGATCTCTCGTTCGACTATATAAAAAAAGTTGGTAAAGTTAAGTCTTAATTTTTTTTAAAAAAAATTAATTTGTCAACATAAACACAAGTATCATGACTCCCATCTAACCAATCCTAATAAGTAGGCAGGCCTAAGGCATTTTTTTGTTAAATAAAAAATAAAATAATAATAATAATAATAAGGCTTAAAAAAAGAAAAAGGAAAAAAAGAAGGTTAAATTGTTACTTTATAATCGTTTTAGAAGAAAATTATGAAAAGCATATTACCTTATTACCAAAAAAAAAAAAAAAAAGAGAACAAAAAAGTATGAAAAGCTGGAAACCTCAAACCATCAACATCAAGGTTCAGCTTTTAGCACTTATGGGCCACGTTTTTGGACCGGGCATAGCTGGAAGCCTGGATTATCTTTAGTCCATAGACGTGTCCGGTATCCTCCAAACGAACGTTTTGTTTATTTAACAAAACGACGCGTTTTATCAAAAGGAAAAAAATGCGTCTTCAACCTATCTTCTTCAACCTGTGGCAGCTGCTAGTGACTGGTTTTAGGTTATAAATCAGTGAAAAAATGGCAGAACGTAGTGTGGCTCATGAAACTCGTTCCTCTTGAAAAATATTTGCCTCTTATGAGTTTTTGAGGGTGGGCAATTAGGACTTTCCAAAAAAAAATTTCAAGAGTAGGGAAAATTTTTAGGAGGTGAGGGGGGGCATTTGACCCCTCTCGACACCCCCTGCCTCCGCCCCTGATGATACGCACAACCATGCATAACACTACAAAAAGGATCTGTGACGTTTTTTCCTGTTACTCGGCTCAAAAAAAAAAAAAATATTAATTAAGGCAAAAATTGTTTCATTAATGGAACCAAAAGATAAAACTAGGAAAGTCACCAAAAGCAGAAAGAATGTTGCAGAATATTTTATGTTGAGTTGAAAACAGTGCACTAAAACACTTCAGTTTAACCTCAAATGAATGAAGAACACATATAGACTTATATATATATATATATATGCAAGCATGATATGTCTTAAAAAAATGCCCATAATATTAGGTGAAGATCAAATATTAGACGGTAAAAGAGAATTTGAAATAAATATAATAAAAAGAAATGTCAATTAGGTGAAAACAAATAAGGAAAAACATTAATTGACTTGAGTTGGCTTAGTAAGAAATTGTATACACCAATATGACAAGATTAAATGAATTGAAAATGAATTTTAATGTTAAGACTTTGTTTTCTTTTGAAGGTAAATAACAAGAAGTACTCTTTTTGTGAACTAAACAACGATTATGATATGTACGAAATTTAAAATCGCAATTTAAAAAAATTTAACATCATGAAAAAGAAAGAATATTTATATGAAGGTGAGGAAGCGATACCAAAAGCGAAAACTAGGAAAGTCATGACAATAAGCAGAGAGTGTATTGCAGAGTATTTCATATTGAGATGAAAAAAGTGTACTAAAACACTTCACTTTAACCTCAAATGGATGAAGAACACATTGACTTATCGCATATATATAGCCAAGAATACAATTGATATGCCTTAAACAAATGCCCACGATATTAGGTGAAGGATATCAAACAGTAAAAGGGAATTTGAAATGAATTTAATAAAAAAAATATATCAAGGATCATCGACAATTTGAGACAAATTGGATCTTCCTATGGATACCCAAGCAATGCTTAAGAACTTTTTTGTCGCTTGTACGCTCTTGGAATTATCTAGGGCGGATTTGCCTATGAAATTGTTCTTCAAAAGTACAAATTGATGCGGAAGAAATTGGACCTTTAGTTTTATCTAAAATATTAGTTTTATTTTTATTCAATTAGGATGCTTGGCCCAAAGTTTTAAGTTTAACGTATTTCAATAATGGGCTTAGCCCAGAATCAGACATTTTTGTTTAATTTATGTGTATTTCAATAATGAGTTTGACCCTCAGTTACATGAGGGTTAGAGTTAGAGTTAGAGTTGAGTCTTTGAGTCTATTTAAGGATAATGTGCTCTTGTAATAAGGTAGTTTATGATGAATTAAGAAAACAGTTTTGTTCCTATGATGTGTGTCTCCTTTTTTTTTTTTTCTTGGTGGTGAGACACTGTCAAGGCCAGTGAGATACTGGTTTGTTCTATCACCTTCATTAATTTGGTGAGACTCTGAATTAACGTAGATTTATTTTTATTTTATGTTATTCTATTTTTCCTCCAGCATCACAAATTCCCTTGCCCCCATATGCTCCATTTTGACGCTCCCACTCTACTTTGTTTAATTTAGGGTTAATGGTGAGCCGCATTGGATTGTACGTATTTGCTCAACATGAGGGTCAATGGGCATTTATATGATAAGGAGGCTGAGAAGCAAATGGCAGCATTGGGACTCAAAATGGAGGTTGGGGCCTGGGAGTGAGTTGAACTGTAGTTGGGGGGGAAAGTTCTTCAAGTTGTCATTCGTATAGTTACTGTAGTCACAATGCTCTACGTACTTGTTCCACTCATTTTGGTGCTCCCTGGACTAGGACCTTTTATAAGAGTGACATTTATAACAAGTTTCGGGAGCAGGCTAACGAGACCGAGACTGATGAATCATGAGATGGCAACGATCTAAAATGGTGCCGACTGGTGGAGGCCAGAGGAAACTAAAGCCTAGAGTTCATAATATTTGTAATTTGTTGGCGTTGAAACTTGCAGAAAGCAAACGAAAAATGATTGATTTAGATGTATAGGCAGGGGTGGAACTAGGTTTTGTTGTACGGGGGGACGGTTTTTAAGATCTTAACAAAGAGAATGAGGCACAAACGATTGACGTTTTGGCTTTAACAGCACAATTCAGGTCCGGTTGGGGCATGGCCGTGTGGGGAGCTGGTTCAGCCGCAAAGGCTGGGGATGTGATCGCAAGTTTTCCGTAGTGCGAGAGGTTCATGGTGAATCGTCGTTCATCGTTCTCTCTCACACACCGTTTCTCGCTCGTTTCGTCCTTTGAGATGGAGACTTGGAGAGATTTTGAGATGGGTTTAGTTGAAAAGTAAATTATTTGAAAAGTAAAAGAGGAAAATTGGAAAATAAATGTCATAACCATCATTTCACTGCTTTGCCCCTTCTTGGTAAGTGTGAAAAAAAAAGTTCAAAGAAAAAAAAAAAGGCGTAGAATCCCAAATCAATCCAAATTACAAATTTCACCCTCCCACTTGTAATGAACTTACATTTCATTTTAACTATTTAACAATCTCTGCCTTGGAAAAAATCAAACCATGGCCACGTTTTCAGTTCAAAATGATAAAGGTTACAACGTCTTTTGTTATTTTCCTTTCAATAAGCCTTCCTTTTAATCTGTTCCCTTTGAAGGGGGGACAAAGAAAGAAATTGTGAGGGGGATGAATACATAAATATTGCAGACCTTCCATGTCAAAATGCTATCTAAATGAAATTTTGAAAAAAAATTTGGCGGGACTACCTACGTCCGCCTGTGTATAGGTACAAATTGTACAACAATAATCTTACACAAATTTTCACTTTCTCACTCTAAATTTTCACTACTAGATTTGTTCTAATTATAATTTTAAAAGCTACTTAAAAGTGCGTGGGGAAATTGGTCTAAGAAAGTTAAAGTGTTGATGTGTAACATTATCTAACTGTAGAATGGATTGCTGCGGATAGTGTATTTTTTTTTTGGTTATTACTTTAAAGTGAAATTCATTATTTAAAATCTCCATTTTATTCGAAACATTATATTCTTCTCTTTGTCTAAGGTCTTAACTTATGATATTAATTTTCTTTTCTCCGTTGGATGGGGAAACCACGCTCTTTTACAGGGTTTTAAAATGTAATTAATATTGTTAAATTAAAAGATTCTAATCTTGTTATATTGTTATTTATTATATATAAAATATGATGAATTAAGATAAAGGTTATAAATAAAGGCGATCTTAATGCATGGGTAAATCGGAATTACATCAGCCCATGAATGGGAGTAATTGGAACGTGGAAAATAAGCGACTAGGCTACTGTTGTGTTTTGAAAGTGGGTTTGCTGTTTCAAAAACCTAACTTATTGCATTATGGGTTCATCGATCGATTGGTTTTTGGTCAATCGATTATTCCGCAGGAAACCTAATTTTTTCTTGTTCTTATTTTTTTTTTTTAAACCACCAAAACGATTGAAAGATTTCAAATTCCTTTTCAAAAAGAGAAGTCTTAATTCATTAATCAGATAATTTAAACAAAGCTTTAAGATCAGTAAAATGGTGAACACCTTAAGCTAAATCAATTCTAAACAAAGCTTTGAGATCAGGAAAATGGTGAACACCTTAAGCTAAATCAATTCTATCTTGTTGATCATCTTTTAAATCATAATATTTCCTTATGGAACTTCATTTGGTTGGTGATTGTTGCCCCAGACCTTTGAAATATATGGGCTTCCATATCTGTACTTAATCATTGGTGTTTTCTTGTCAATTTTATTTTTCTAAAAAAGGAAAAAAAAAATACAAATTTTGATTCTTTTAAAATCTCAGGAACATTTCAATAGTGGCATTTGTCTTCTGTTTAGAGTTAATCTATTTTTTCTATTTTCTTTTTATGCGCTGATTTTCAGGTTGTTGCGTGGTAATGATTGGACTTGCATGTAAAGAAGGTACTTGCAGCCATACGATTGTTGCATTATTTATGATCTTGTTAGGAAGATCTCGTTATTATTTGATGGAGTTGTATTGGAAATTTGAGATGCTTTCGGACAATATATGATTAATGTCTTTAATTTCATTGTGACTCTATCTGATACTGGATGTAACCTTTTAATGGCTTGGTAGCAAGCTAGGAATGTTTCTTCAATGTTATTAGATATTGCAAATAATTTACATTTATTTGTATAAAAATCTTGAATGCATTTTCCATTAAACATTATAAAAAATAAAAGTTGCAGATACGACCAAAGCATTGCTTTATTAATTTTTATTTTTTTTCGCTACAACACTCTCTAGCCATCTCTATATAGAACTTGTGTGTAGTCTCATGAATTCAATGGAAAATTTGCACTTTTTTTTTTATTTGAAAATCAAAAACAAGACAGGACAAACATTTTTCAAACTTATTTCATCAGCAAGAGCAAAACTTCGATAGACATTGATGCTCAATTGGGGTTTAGTTTACCACCCTTAACAGGGTAGCAACAACAATGGTCTTGATCAAGACACATTGGAGAACCAGTCATGCCGCAAATGTCCCTGCAATTATGATACCCACAACCTTGCAAAGCAAAGCAATAAGGATTTGAGCAGTGTTTTCCTGATGCGATTCCTGTTATTCGGTTCAAAAAAAAATTAATTAACGCAAATATATTAGTTTCATTATAGCGGTTAAGAGCATTTCTAGTGGCCTCATCAAAATAATTTTTTGGTTATTTTGGTGAGATAATTTTACGAAATTGTCTAAAATGAATCTTCAGTAGCCTCACCAATTTGGTCAAAAAAATAAAGTGATTGAACACTACACTCCAACAATAGCGAGTATTGTTCACTTACCAAATCTATAAATTATATATATATATATATATATATATATATATATATATATATATATATACACATAAATTCTCTTTCTTCCATTTTTTTTATTTATTTCTCTCTCATGTATCATACACAACATTCATTTTGAAAAAGATTATTTAAATAGAATAGTAATAATTGGGAGTGATTTAAAAAAGTGAATGCTAAAATAGAGAAAAGAGGTTTTTAACTATTTTGGCTCGTGAAATTTGATATGGCGACTAAGAATGATCCTAAATACCTATATTGTAACATTAAACGTTAAAGGAAACAATTACGGTCAAAACAAAAAATAAATTACGTACGCTGTTCAATCAACAATATAAAAATTATAGAACTCTTTAGCCTTTAGCTTTCGACCCTCCATTTTAAATTGAATAGAATAACCCTTCTATGTATATATACACACCAAGACTTTCACCTTGCTTTGTTTTCTATTGAATACAAACAACAAGAAGTCTTTTCGTGCACTAAAAAGCCATTAATATATTTACGAAATTTAATATTGCAAGGTAAACAAATTTAACATAAGGAATAAGAAAAACATTTATATGAAGGAGTGGATCGGAAATGATACTTACCAAAAGAGAAAACTAGGAAAGTCACCAAAAGCAGAGAGAATGTTGCAGAATATTTCATATTGAGTTAAAAAAATGCACTAAAACACTTCACTTTAACTTCAAATGAACGAAGAACACATATAGATCGACTTGTGGCTTATATATATAGTCAAAAGCAAGCTTGATATATATGTCTTAAGAAAATGCCCATATATAATATTAGGTGAAATATCGGACAATAAAAGGAAATTTGAAATAAATTTAATAAAAAAATATATTAGGAAACGTCATTTAAGTGAAAACAATTAATGAAAAGCATTAATTGACATGAGTTGGCGAAAGTAATAGAATAAAATATGGAAATTTATTAAAGAACAATGAAAAACCATATCTAGAAAGGTAAATTAAAATAGGCTACAGAAATGAATAAAATAAAATAAATAAATAAATAAGAGAATATTAATTATAAAAAAAATAAGGATTTTTTTTTATTTGAGAAAAATATCGTTTTTGAAAATCTATCTCAAAAATATCTTTTATGTTGCATGTTGAAGGAACAATGCAAAATCATACATAGAAAGATGATATATAATATAAAAAATAGAAAGAAATTAAGAGAGTATTAATTATAGAAAAAAAAATGGAGTTTTTTCCTTGAAAATTAACAACATATTTTTTATTTTTTCAAAATCGTCTTCTCTTTACTTTTTTCTTAAATTGATGCATTTTACATTTCACACACAATCTTCGCAAATGTCATAATGGGAAAAGAAGTTACAGATGCGAAGAATAAAGAAGCTGTGTTTGCGGACGCGATTTAATTTCTTGGGAAGCAAATTGAGATTAATTCTTTTCATTTCCTTCTATAGAAAGTAATAATACTACATGCTTAATTCTTATTTCACCTTCGTACAACTAGTGGCTGATTTGGAGTACGCATAAGTTCAATTATAAGAGAATAAAATCAGAGTTAAATATATAGAATTGTTTAAAAAATAAATAAATTGGCATTAATAATGAGATTTTCTTGGAATCAAATTGGGAAGTAAATTCAGCCGATCCATTTCAAATGAAATAGATACTATTTATTTTGTTGTAATTAAGGATTTTAAAGTTGATGTATCGATCTAATGGTGCACATGATTTCATATTATTTAAATTTTTAAAAGACGTACGTGTCAATATTGACTTCATATACGCTATTAGATACACTAACTGCAAATCCTAGATCATATTCTCTAAGTGCCAAGTGCGCCATCAAGGGCCACTAGCGCTCCACTATCACGCACACTTGTATGTCCGGTTTCAAATTAGAGTATACATATATAGAAGTGCATACATTTGTACATTATTTAGTTTAAACAATTGTTCAGTGTGAGTTTGACCTTTTAATGCCAATTTAAAGTTCCAATAACATTTATTCTTTTGAATGTATGTCTTTTCCTAGCGGTTATATTTATGAATATTTGTCTCATTTTAATGGCGACATTGAAAACTCTGGAAACTTTGTGGGGGCAACTACAAATTTTTAAACTTTGGTAGCCAAATTGAAAACGGGTGACAACTTTGTGAGGGTGAATTGTATTTAACCCCTTCCTTTTTGTTTTATTTCGAAAATTAATATCTTTTATGTTGAATGGTGAAGTGCTAAATTATGTTATGGAGTTCAAGAATCGAAGCTACAGTTGAAGACTAGCTATCATCTACTTACAGTTGAAGTCTATCACTTAGCTACAATTGTAGACTATCACCTAATCGAAGTTTAAGATTCTGATCTAACTACTGTTGAAAACTTTCACGAAGTCACAGTTGAAGACTGTGACCTAGCTAAAGTTAAAGTCTATCACATAGTCACTGTTGAAGAATATTACCTAGTTGTAGTTGAAGTCTATTTGTATTATTCTCATCTACCACAATTCTCCTATAAATAGGAGTACGTTATATTGTAAAGGTTAGATTTATTTATATATCTTGTATTGTATGTATGTACCTTGTCCAACATGGGTTATTGGTGTGTATATCTATATTACTAGCCTATATATATATAACTCCCTCATGTAAACTATTATTTGTGATTCAATATACAACCTTATTCTCAACATGTTTTTCGGCGCCGCCTTTGCTTCCGCCAAATCTCATCGCTCTGTCCTCTTTGGATCTTCCTCTTCCAGTCATCGTCTCGAGTTGGTGACCACACCACTCGAAACCTTGGGAGACAACCGTGCCAGAGCCGTCGAGACCAGCTTCATCAAAGTCATCACGCTCCCCCACGCCCTGCCTGAAGAATCTATCATTCCACCTCGCACCGCTTCCGTCAACCAATCAAGCCGGTTGCCGCTCCAATCCATATATCCGCTGCCAAGCTATCTAGAAACATCCAGAACGCAACCATCTGACCTTTGACGCACTAGTGGAAGGTTTTGCATTTCTGCATCACGCTTTGATGGCCTACAGCGCGTGTTCTACACGGGCCAACAGTGTTACCCACACGTTGGCCCACGTTAGCCCTAGTGTCCAGTCAGTCCTAGTGTCACGTCAGCAAAGTTTCCACCCCAGCCCTAGTGCCACGTCAGCCCCATTGCCCCATCAACATTCTGTCAAAGTTGACTTCAATTGTTGATTGTTAACCGTTGACTTTGACCACATCAAGAGTTGATCAGGTGTTTCCTACTTATTATTTTATTCCGATTTCATAATTATGGTCTATTTTTGAATGTTTGTTTTTTCTTAGCGGTTATATTTATGAATATTAGTCTCATTTTAATGGTAATATTTTTAAAATTTTGTCTTTCTGTAAGGTCATATTTTTTAAAATTTGTCTTATCCAAACAGTTATATTTTTCAAGAAAATGTCATATGTTTCAAATATAAATAAGACTATTTCCTCCCCAATTATCAGTCACCACAACCGCAACAATTTTTCTCTATTTTCCATTCAAAACAAAAAACAAAAAACAAAAAACAAAAAACAAACAAAAAGAAAAAAAGAAAAAAAAGAAAAAGGAAGAAAGAAAGAAAGAGAAACTTCAAATTTTAATAATTTTTTTATTGTTTCGGTGAGTGAATAGTACTCACTATTGTTGGTGAGTACGATTCATGACTCACCAAATTAGTAAGGCTGTTGGAGACTCAATTTAGATCATTTCAACAAATTGGCTCACCAAAATAGCCTTTTGGTGAGTCCACTAAAAAAGCTCTAAGGCTCGAAAAAAGCTCTAAGGCTCGAAGGCGTTGATATATGATTGGTGTAAGAGTTGGATTTTGATTTTATTTATGTTGGTTGAAAACTCATATTTTCCATTTTTCAAGGCAAGATGTAGATTGTAGAGTATACATAAAATGTGTTTAATTAGGTAATAAGAACAACTGCTCCATAAAATAACTCCCCATTTAGATTGATGTTGAATGCCCCTGTATTGTGTGCTCGCCTTGCAGCTCTTCAACTTCAAAGAAGTGAATAAAGACAGTTGCACGCGATAAAAAAAAAAAAAAAAAAAATGTCGTCCTTATACCTAGTTAAGTGAAAATATTGCTTCTTATCTTACACACAAAATATTGAATCCATTCTTTAATTGTAAAGAAAAAATAAAATACTAATACAAAGTCGTTAAAAAATTAAACAAATAAATACTCCAATAACCATAAGCTTTAAAGTAATTGGTTTTACTTAGACGGCCCTTAATTATTACTACAAAAGGAAATTGGTATCATACAAATCTACTAACCTGAATGTATTACCAATCAATTTAATGGCAGAATTTAATTACGTTCTATACCCAATGGCACGAGTGGATTTTCAAAATGAAATTCTTATAATCTTGTTAGGAAGATCTCGTTATTATTTTATGAATAGTATTGGGAATTTTTAGATGCTTTAATTTTAGACAATGAACACACTGAAAATTTCATTATGATTAATCTCTTCAATTTCATTGTGACTCTATCCGATACGGATTAAGATCCTATCAAATTATTTGTCTGAATTTAAGAGGTTTGAGACAGGTCATTGTGAGAGAATCCTCACAGCACCTAGCTGACCGGATAAGTGGTTGACTGAATTCTCTCATATTCGAACAAATAATTTGAGAGGATCCTGATGCATCCGATACTTGGTATAATCTTTTAATAGCTTGGTAGCTAGGAATGTTTCTTCATGGCTATTAGATATTACAAATAATGTAAGACTCAACATTTATTTGTATAAAAATCTTGAATGTATTTTCCATCAAATATTATAAAACATAAAAGTTGTTCATACTACCAAAGCATTATTGCTTTATAATTTAATTTAATTTATTCGATACAACACTCTCTAGCCATCCTTGTTTCTTTTACAATTTTACAATTGCATCTGTAGAACTCGCATGTGATCCTGGTCTCATAAATTCAATAGTAGATTTGCTTATCTTTTATATGAAGATGAACAAAAAAATGTGAGAAAAAGAAAGAGAAAGAAAACATTTTTCGAACTTATTTCAAGAGCAAGAGTGAAACTCCAGTTGACTTTGATGCTCAATTGGGGGCTAACACACCTCCTCCAATTGGGTAGCAACAACAGTGGTCTGGATCTACACACACTGGAGCAGTATACTGGCCACCGCACGCGTCCATGCAGTTATGGTACCCACAACCATGCATAACATTGCAAAAAGGATCTGGGATGTTTTTTTCCTGTTATTCAGCTCAAAAAGAAAAAATAAATATTAATTAAGGCGAAAATAGTTTCATTATGGTGCTTACGCACCCATATTGTAACATTACACCTTAAAGGAAACTATTATAGTCAAAACACAAAATAAATTATGGCTAATTATAGATTCCTACAATATAATAATTATAGAAGTCTTTAGTCTTTAGCTTTCAATTACCCTCCATTTTTAAATCGAATAGATCTAGCGTACATTATAACTCTTCTATGTATATATACACCATGACTCTCCAAAACATAAGTTAGACAATGAAAAAAGAAAAAGAAAAATGTGTACGTGGACAATTTTCTGAAGTTTAAATGTCAAAAAATTTGAATGTATACACCAAAAGCTTAGTAAGAAATTGTATACACCAATATGACAAAGATTAAACAAATTGAAAATGAATTTGAATGTTAAGACATTGTTCTCTATTGAAGATAAATAACAAGAAGAACTCTTTTTGTGCACTAAACAACGATTATGGTATGTACGAAATTTAATATTGCAAATTAAAAAAAAAAATTAACATAATGAAAAAGAAAAATATTTATAGGAAGGTGAGGAAGCGATACCAAAAGAGAAAACTAGGAAAGTCATGACCAAAAGCAGAGAGAATATTGCAGAGTATTTCATATTGATGTTGATTGCCCCCGTATTGCAAAAGAAATTGGTATCATACAAATCAACTCACCTGAATGTATTACCAATCAATTTAATTTCGTTCTATACCAATGGCGCGGATTTTGTAAACGAAATTCTTATGATCTTGTTAGAAAGATCTCGTTATTATTTTACGAATTGCAATTGGAATTTGAAAAGCTTAAATTTTAGACAACGAAAACCATAAAAATTTCATTATGATTAATCTCTTTAATTTCATTGTGACAATCTGATACTGATTAAGATCCTATCAAATTATTTGTCTGTATATGAGAGAATTCAGACAAGTGATTGTAAGAGACTCCACATAGTACCCAGCTGACCAGATAAGTGGTTGACTGAATTCTCTCAAATCCGAACAAATAATTTGAGAGGATCCTGATTCATCCGATATTGGCTATAACCTTTTAATAGCGTGGTAGATAGGATTGTTTCTTCAAGGCAATTAGATATTACAAATAATGTAAGACTCAACATTTATTTTTATAAAAATCTTGAATGTATTTCCAATCAAATATTATAAAAAATAAAAGTTGTTCATACTACCAAAGCATTATAGATTCATAATTCAATTCAATTTATTCGCTACAACACTCTCTAGCCATCCTGTTTCTTTTGCAATATTACCATTGCATCTGTAGAACTTGCATGTGATCAAGGTCCCATAAATTCAACGGTAGATTTGCTTATCACTTCTACGAAGATGAACAAAAAAGTGTTGAACAAAAAAAAGGAAACTAAACATTTTTTAAACTTATTTCATGAGCAAGAGTGAAACTCCGGTTGACTTTGATGCTCAATTGGGGGCTAACACACCTCCTCCAATTGGGTAGCAACAACAGTGGTCTGGATCTGCACACACTGGAGCAGTATACTGGCCGCCGCACGTGTCCATGCAGTTATGATACGCACAACCATGCATAACACTGCAAAAAGGATCTGGGACGTTTTTTCCTGTTACTCGGCTCAAAAAGAAAAAATAAATATTAATTAAGGCAAAAATAGTTTCATTAATGGAACCAAAAGATAAAACTAGGAAAGTCACCAAAAGCAGAAAGAATGTTGCAGAATATTTCTTGTTGAGTTGAAAACAGTGCACTAAAACACTTCAGTTTAACCTCAAATGAATGAAGAACACATATAGACTTATATATATATGCAAGCATGATATGTCTTAAAAAAATGCCCATAATATTAGGTGAAGATCAAATATTAGACGGTGAAAGAGAATTTGAAATAAATATAATAAAAAGAAATGTCAATTAGGTGAAAACAAATAAGGAAAAACATTAATTGACTTGAGTTGGCTTAGTAAGAAATTGTATACACCAATATGACAAGATTAAACGAATTGAAAATGAATTAGAATGTTAAGACTTTGTTCTCTATTGAAGGTAAATAACAAGAAGTACTCTTTTTGTGCACTAAACAACGATTATGATATGTACGAAATTTAAAATCGCAATTTAAAAAAATTTAACATCATGAAAAAGAAAGAATATTTATATGAAGGTGAGGAAGCGATACCATAAGAGAAAACTAGGAAAGTCATGACAATAAGCAGAGGGAGTATTGCAGAGTATTTCATATTGAGATGAAAAAAGTGTACTAAAACACTTCACTTTAACCTCAAATGGATGAAGAACACATTGACTTATCGCATATATATAGCCAAGAATACAATTGATATGCCTTAAACAAATGCCCACGATATTAGGTGAAGGATATCAAACAGTAAAAGGGAATTTGAAATGAATTTAATAAAAAAAATATATCAAGGAACGTCAAATAAGTCAAAACAAGGAAAGCCCTTAACTGACATGAGTTGGCGAAAATTATGGAATAAAATAAGGAAATATATTAAAGAACAATATTGAAAAGCCATATCTAGAAAGGTATAATAAGCTAAAGAAATTGAAAAAAAAAAAAAAAAAAAACAAAAAAAAAAAAAAAAAAGGAGAAGAGATTATTAATAATCGAAATATATGGAACTTTTTCTTTGAAAGATATGTCTTTTTTGAAAGTCTATCTCAAAATAATCTTCTTTTCTTTTTTTTTTCTTAGGGTCCGTTTGGGTTTGCGATTTCAAAAAGTGCGATTTAAAGTAACGATTTTAAAATGTGCGATTTGAAAAAAGTGATTTTTAAAAACGCAGTTAAGCGTTTGGCAAAATCACAATTTAGCCTTTAAAATCGCGAATTTACCTTTTAAAATTCTGCGTTTTCAAAAAAGCACCATCTTATCTGCGATTTGAAAAAGCAGATTTTCTGCGTTTTCAAATCGCAATTTTTAAAAACGCAGTTCCCAAACGATCTATGTTCTGCGATTTGGTTTAAAATCGCACTTATTGTCTACGAAATCGCAATCCCAAACGCACCCTTAAATTAATATCTTTTATTTAAGGAACAATGCAAAATCATATATAGGAAGATGTAATACAATATAAAAAATACAAAGAAATGAAGAGTTAGAGTATTAATTATAGAAATTAATTGGAGTTTTTTTCGTTAAAAAGAAAAATATATATATATTTTATCATTTTTTTTTTTTTTCAGAATAATCTTCTTTTACTTTTTTCTTAAATTATTACATTTTACGTTTCACACAATATCTGCGCAAATTAATGTCGTATTGGGAAAAGAAGTTATATGTAGAAGCAAAGAATAAGGGATCGAGTAGCGGACGCGATTTTCTGGAGAATTAAGCAAATTGAGATTCTTTAATACCTTCCGGCCATTTAAAAATATTTCCAAACTAACGACAAATTAGTAAATATAAATAACAGTTTTGAAAATTATTTAACAAATAGGAGCTTTTATTTGGAGTTCTTGTATTAATCGATCTATTTAAATGTAGATTTTAAAAACGGTCGGCACTTCAATGGCTTCATCCATTTCTGATTTCTCTTAACATTCATCAAAATCTACGATCAAAACTAAGAGCATATTATAGCATATTACATCAAAAAAAAAAAAAAAACATTGTTTGGGAAGAACATACCATCTCCTTGAAACATATATTCACCAAATTTTATTTGTTAAAATAGGAAGAAAAAAAAATATTTTTATTTTAGCCATTCATTTCTTCAAATCTCACCCAACAATCTCACCATTTTAGCTATTCACTTTTACTATTTTTTTTAAATATTTCTTTATTGTTTCTCTAATAACATTTATTTTTTAAAATGTTTGTTTTTTCCTAGCAGTTATATTTATGAGTATTTGTCTCATTTTAATGGAAATATTTTTAAAATTGTGTTTTTCTTTAAAGTCATATTTTTTAAATTTGTCTTATCCAAACAACCACATTTTTCAAGAAAATATCATATGTTTTCGATATAAAAAAGACAATTTCCTCCCCAATTATCATTCACCTCAACCTCAACAATTTTTCTCAATTTTCCATTCAAAGGAAAAAAAAAAAAAAAAACTAGGAAGAAAGAAAGAACGAGAAAGTTAAAATTTTAATATCACTCACCAAATTAGTGAAGCTGTTGGAGACGCTTTTTAAATCATTTCAACAAATTAGCTAACCAAAATAACCTTTTGGTGATTCCACTAAAGATGCTCTAAGGCTCCAAGGCATTGATATATGATTGGTGTAAGAGTTGAATTTTCATTTTATTTATTTTCGGTGAAAACTCGTATTTTCCATTTTTCAAGGCAGATGTAGATTGTAGAGTATAAATAAAATGTGTTTAATTTGGTAATAATAACAACTGCTCCACAAAATAACTCCCCATTTAGATTGATGTTGATTGCCCCAGTATTGCAAAAGAAATTGGTATCATACAAATCTACTCACCTGAATGTATTACCAATCAATTTAATTTCGTTCTATACCAACGGCGCGGATTTTGTAAACGAAATTCTTATGATCTGGTTAGGAAGATCTCGTTATTATTTTATGAATAGCAATTGGAATTTGAAAAGCTTAAATTTTAGACAATGGAAACCGTAAAAATTTCATTATGATTAATCTCTTTAATTTCATTGTGACAATCTGATACTGATTAAGATTCTATCCAATTATTTGTCTGTATATGAGAGAATTCAGACAAGTGATTGTAAGAGACTCCACATAGCACCCAGCTGACCAGATAAGTGGTTGACTGAATTCTCTCAAATCCGAACAAATAATTTGAGAGGATCCTGATTCATCCGATATTGGCTATAACCTTTTAATAGCGTGGTAGCTAGGATTGTTTCTTCAAGGCAATTAGATATTACAAATAATGTAAGACTCAACATTTACTTGTATAAAAATCATGAATGTATTTCCCATCAAATATTATAAAAAATAAAAGTTGTTCATACTACCAAAGCATTATAGCTTCATAATTCAATTCAATTTATTCGCTACAACACTCTCTAGCCATCCTGTTTCTTTTGCAATTTTACCATTGCATCTGTAGAACTTGCATGTGATCAAGGTCCCATAAATTCAACGGTAGATTTGCTTATCACTTCTACGAAGATGAACAAAAAAGTGTTGAAAAAAGAAAAGGGAAACTAAACATTTTTTGAACTTATTTCATGAGCAAGAGTGAAACTCCGGTTGACTTTGATGCTCAATTGGGGGCTAACACACTTCCACCAATTGGGTAGCAACAACAGTGGTCTGGATCTGCACACACTGGAGCAGTATACTGGCCGCCGCACGCGTTCATGCAGTTATGATACGCACAACCATGCATAACACTGCAAAAAGGATCTGGGACGTTTTTTCCTGTTACTCGGCTCAAAAAGAAAAAATAAATATTAATTAAGGCAAAAATAGTTTCATTAATGGAACCAAAAGATAAAACTAGGAAAGTCACCAAAAGCAGTAAGAATGTTGCAGAATATTTCATGTTGAGTTGAAAACAGTGCACTAAAACACTTCAATTTAACCTCAAATGAATGAAGAACACATATAGACTTATATATATATATATATATGCAAGCATGATATGTCTTAAAAAAATGCCCATAATATTAGGTGAAGATCAAATATTAGACGGTAAAAGAGAATTTGAAATAAATATAATACAACGAAATGTCAATTAGGTGAAAACAAATAAGGAGAAACATTAATTGACTTGAGTTGGCTTAGTAAGAAATTGTATACACCAATATGACAAGATTAAACGAATTGAAAATGAATTTGAATGTTAAGACTTTGTTCTCTATTGAAGGTAAATAACAAGAAGTACTCTTTTTGTGCACTAAACAACGATTATGATATGTACGAAATTTAAAATCGCAATTTAAAAAAATTTAACATCATGGAAAAGAAAGAATATTTATATGAAGGTGAGGAAGCGATACCAAAAGAGAAAATTAGGAAAGTCATGACAATAAGCAGAGAGAGTATTGCAGAGTATTTCATATTGAGATGAAAAAGTGTACTAAAACATTTCACTTTAACCTCAAATGGATGAAGAACACATTGACTTATCGCATATATATAGCCAAGAATACAATTGATATGCCTTAAACAAATGCCCACGATATTAGGTGAAGGATATCAAACAGTAAAAGGGAATTTGAAATGAATTTAATAAAAAAAATATATCAAGGAACGTCAAATAAGTGAAAACAAGGAAAGCCCTTAACTGACATGAGTTGGCGAAAATTATGAAATAAAATAAGGAAATATATTAAAGAACAATATTGAAAAGCCATATCTAGAAAGGTATAATAAGCTAAAGAAATTGAAAAAAAAAAAAAAAAAAAAAAAAAAAAAAAAAAAAAAAAAAGAAAAAGGAGAAGAGATTATTAATAATCGAAATATATTGGACTTTTTCTTTAAAAGATATGTCTTTTTTGAAAGTCTATCTCAAAATAATCTTCTTTTTTTTTTTCTTAAATTAATATCTTTTATTTAAGGAACAATGCAAAATCATATATAGGAAGATGTAATACAATATAAAAAATACAAAGAAATGAAGAGTTAGAGTATTAATTATAGAAATTAGTTGGAGTTTTTTTCCTTAAAAACAACAATATATATATATATATATATATATATATATATATATATATTATCATTTTTTTTACAGAATAATCTTCTTTTACTTTTTTCTTAAATTATTACATTTTACGTTTCACACAATATCTGCGCAAATTAATGTCGTATTGGGAAAAGAAGTTATATATAGAAGCAAAGAATAAAGGATCGAGTAGCGGACGCGATTTTCTTGAGAATTAAGCAAATTGAGATTCTTTAATACCTTCCGGCCATTTAAAAATATTTCCAAACTAACGACAAATTAGTAAATATAAATAACAGTTTTGGAAATTATTTAACAAATAGGAGCTTTATATCTGGAGTTCTTGTATTAATCGATCTATATAAATGTAGATTTTAAAAACGGTCGGCACTTCAATAGCTTCATCCATTTCTGATTTCTCTTAACATTCATCAAAATCTACCATCAAAACTAAGAGCATATTATAGCATATTACATCAAAAAAAAAAAAAAAAAAAAACATTGTTTGGGTAGAACATACCATCTCCTTGAAACATACATTCACCAAATTTTATTTGTTAAAATTGGAAAGAAAAAAAAATTATTTTTATTTTAGCCATTCATTTCTTCAAATCTCACCCAACAATCTCACCATTTTAGCTATTTACTTTTACTATTTTTTAAAAATATTTCTTTATTGTTTCTCTAATAACATTTATTTTTTAAAATGTTTGTTTTTTCTTAGCAGTTATATTTATGAGTATTTGTCTCATTATAATGGAAATATTTTTAAAATTTTGTCTTTTTCTTTAAAGTCATATTTTTTAAAATTTGTCTTATCCAAACAACCATATTTTTCAAGAAAATATCATATGTTTTCGATATAAAAAAGACAATTTCCTCCCCAATTATCATTCACCTCAACCTCAACAATTTTTCTCTATTTTCCATTCAAAAAAAAAAAAAAAAAAAAAAAAAAAAAAAAAAAAAAAAAAAAACTAGGAAGAAAGATAGAAAGGGAAACTTAAAATTTTAATAATTTTTTATTGTTTCGGTGAGTGAATAGTACTCACTATTGTTGGTGAGTACGATTCACTCACCAAATTAGTGAGGCTGTTGGAGACGCTTTTTAAATCATTTCAACAAATTAGCTAACCAAAATAACCTTTTGGTGAGTCCACTAAAAATGCTCTAAGGCTCGAATGCATTGATATATGATTGGTGTAAGAGTTTAATTTTCATTTTATTTATTTTCAGTGAAAACTCGTATTTTCCATTTTTCAAGGCATATGTAGACTGTAGAGTATAAATAAAATGTGTTTAATTTGGTAATAATAACAATTGCTCCATAAAATAACTCCCCTTTAGATTGATGTTGATTGCCTATGTATTGCAAAAGAAATTGGTATCATACAAATCTACTCACCTGAATGTTTTTCCAATCAATTTAATTTCGTTCTATACTAATGGCGCGGATTTTGTAAACGAAATTCTTATGATCTTGTTAGGAAGATCTCGTTATTATTTTACGAATTGCAATTGGAATTTGAAAAGCTTAAATTTTAGACAATGAAAACCGTAAAAATTTCATTATGATTAATCTCTTTAATTTCATTGTGACAATCTGATACTGATTAAGATCCTATCCAATTATTTGTCTGTATATGAGAGAATTCAGACAAGTGATTGTAAGAGACTCCTCATAGCACCCAGCTGACCAAATAAGTGGTTGACTGAATTCTCTCAAATCCGAACAAATAATTTTAGAGGATCCTGATTCATCCGATATTGGCTATAACCTTTTAATAGCGTGGTAGCTAGGATTGTTTCTTCAAGGCAATTAGATATTACAAATAATGTAAGACTCAACATTTATTTGTATAAAAATCTTGAATGTATTTCCCATCAAATATTATAAAAAATAAAAGTTGTTCATACTACCAAAGCATTATAGCTTCATAATTCAATTCAATTTATTCGCTACAACACTCTCTAGCCATCCTGTTTCTTTTGCAATTTTACCATTGCATCTGCAGAACTTGCATGTGATCAAGGTCCCATAAATTCAACAATAGATTTGCTTATCACTTCTACGAAGATGAACAAAAAAGTGTTGAAAAAAAAAAGGGAAACTAAACATTTTTTGAACTTATTTCATGAGCAAGAGTGAAACTCCGGTTGACTTTGATGCTCAATTGGGGGCTAACACACCTCCTCCAATTGGGTAGCAACAACAGTGGTCTGGATCTACACACACTGGAGCAGTATATTGGCCGCCGCACGCATCCATGCAGTTATGATACGCACAACCATGCATAACACTGCAAAAAGGATCTAGGACGTTTTTTCCTATTACTCGGCTCAAAAAGAAAAAATAAATATTAATTAAGGCAAAAATAGTTTCATTAATGGAACCAAAAGATAAAACTAGGAAAGTCACCAAAAGCAGAAAGAATGTTGCAGAATATTTCATGTTGAGTTGAAAACAGTGCACTAAAACACTTCAGTTTAACCTCAAATGAATGAAGAACACATATAGACTTATATATATATATATATATATATATATGCAAGCATGATATGTCTTAAAAAAATGCCCATAATATTAGGTGAAGATCAAATATTAGACGGTAAAAGAGAATTTGAAATAAATATAATAAAAAGAAATGTCAATTAGGTGAAAACAAATAAGGAAAAACATTAATTGACTTGAGTTGGCTTAGTAAGAAATTGTATACACCAATATGACAAGATTAAACGAATTGAAAATGAATTTGAATGTTAAGACTTGTCCTCTATTGAAGGTAAATAACAAGAAGTACTCTTTTTGTGCACTAAACAACGATTATGATATGTACGAAATTTAAAATCGCAATTTAAAAAAATAAAACATCATGAAAAAGAAAGAATATTTATATGAAGGTGAGGAAGCGATGCCAAAAGAGAAAACTAGGAAAGTCATGACAATAAGCAGATAGAGTATTGCAGAGTATTTCATATTGAGATGAAAAAAGTGTACTAAAACACTTCACTTTAACCTCAAATGGATGAAGAACACATTGACTTATTGCATATATATAGCCAAGAATACAATTGATATGCCTTAAACAAATGCCCACGATATTATGTGAAGGATATCAAACAGTAAAAGGGAATTTGAAATGAATTTAATAAAAAAAATATATCAAGGATCATAGATAATTTGAGACAAATTGGATCTTCCTATGGATACCCAAAGCAAAGCTTAAGAACTTTTTTGTCGCTTGTACGCTCTTGGAATTATCTAGGGCGGATTTGCCTATGAAATTGTTCTTTAAAAGTACAAATTGATGCGGAAGAAATTGGACCTTTAGTTTTATCTAAAATATTAGTTTTATTTTTATTCAATTAGGATGCTTGGCCCAAAGTTTTAAGTTTAACATATTTCAATAATGGGCTTAGCCCAGAATCAGACATTTTTGTTTAATTTGTGTGTATTTCAATAATGAGTTTGACCCTTAGTTACATGAGGGTTAGAGTTAGAGTTAGAGTTGAGTCTTTGAGTCTATTTAAGTATAATGTGCTCTTGTAATAAGGTAGTTTATGATGAATTAAGAAAACAGTTTTGTTCCTATGATATGTGTCTCCTTTTTTTTTTTTCTTGGTGGTGAGACTCTGTCAAGGCCAGTGAGACACTGGTTTGTTCTATCACCTTCATTAATTTGGTGAGACTCTGAATTAACGTAGATTTATTTTTATTTTATGTTCTTCTATTTTTCCTCCAGCATCACAAATTCCCTCACCCCCATATGCTCCATTTTGACGCTCCTACTCTACTTTGTTTAATTTAGGGTTAATGGTGAGCCGCATTGGATTGTACGTATTTGCTCAACATGAGGGTCAATGGGCATTTATATGATAAGGAGGCTGAGAAGCAAATGGCAGCATTGGGACTCAAAATGGAGGTTGGGGCCTGGGAGTGAGTTGAACTGTAGTGGGGGGGAAAGTTCTTCAAGTTGTCATTCGTATAGTTACTGTAGTCACAATGCTCGACGCACTTGTTCCACTCATTTTGGTGCTCCCTGGACTAGGACCTTTTATAAGAGTGACATTTATAACAAGTTTCGGGAGTAGGCTAACAAGACCGAGACTGATGAATCATGAGATGGCAACAATCTAAAATGGTGCCGACCGGTGGAGGCCAGAGGAAACTAAAGCCTAGAGTTCATAATATTTGTAATTTGTTGGCGTTGAAACTTGCAGAAAGCAAACGAAAAATGATAGATTTAGATGTATAGGCAGGGGTCCAGTTTTGTTGTACAGGGGGACAGTTTTTAAGATCTTAACAAAGAGAATGAGGCACAAACGATTGACGTTTTGGCTTTAACAGCACAATTCAGGTCCGGTTGGGGCATGGCCGTGTGGGGAGCTGGTTCAGCCGCAAAGGCTGGGGATGTGCTCGCAAGTTTTCCGTAGCGCGAGAGGTTCATGGTGAATCGTCGTTCATCGTTCTCTCTCACACACCGTTTCTCGCTCGTTTCGTCCTTTGAGATGGAGACTTGGAGAGATTTTGAGATGGGTTTAGTTGAAAAGTAAATTATTTGAAAAGTAAAAGAGGAAAATTGGAAAATAAATGTCATAACCATCATTTCACTGCTTTGCCCCTTCTTGGTAAGTGTGAAAAAAAAAGTTCAAAGAAAAAAAAAAAAAAAAGGCGTGGAATCCCAAATCAATCCAAATTACAAGTTTCACCCTCCCACTTGTAATGAACTTACATTTCATTTTAACTATTTAACAATCTCTGCCTTGAAAAAAATCAAACCATGGCCACGTTTTCAGTTCAAAATGATAAAGGTTACAACGTCTTTTGTTATTTTCCTTTCAATAAGCCTGCCTTTTAATCTGTTCCCTTTGAAGGGGGGACAAAGAAAGAAATTGTGGGGGGGACGAATACATAAATATTGCAGACCTTCCATGTCAAAATGCTATCTAAATGAAATTTTGAAAAAAAATTTGGGGGGACTACCTACGTCCGCCTGTGTATAGGTACAAACGAAACTCTAAATTGTACAACAATAATCTTACACAAATTTTCACTTTCTCACTCTAAATTTTCACTACTAGATTTGTTCTAATTATAATTTTAAAAGCTACTTCAAAATGCGTGGGGAAATTGGACTAAGAAAGTTAAAGTGTTGATGTGTAACATTATCTAACTGTAGAATGGATTGCTGCGGATAGTGTAATTTTTTTTTGGTTATTACTTTAAAGTGAAATTCATTATTTAAAATCTCCATTTTATTCGAAACATTATATTCTTCTCTTTGTCTAAGGTCTTAACTTATGATATTAATTTTCTTTTCCCCGTTGGATGGGGAAACCACGCTCTTTTACAGGGTTTTAAAATGTAAATAATATTGTTAAATTAAAAGATTCTAATCTTGTTATATTGTTATTTATTATATATAAAATATGATGAATTAAGATAAAGGTTATAAATAAAGGCGATCTTAATGCATGGGTAAACCGGAATTACATCAGCCCATGAATGGGAGTAATTGGAACATGGAAAATAAGCGACTAGGCTACTGTGGTGTTTTGAAAGTGGGTTTGCTGTTTCAAAAACCTAACTTATTGCATTATGGGTTCATCGATCGATTGGTTTTTGGTCAATCGATTAGTCCGCAGGAAACCTAATTTTTTCTTGTTCTTTTTTTTTTTTTTTTTAAACCACCAAAACGATTGAAAGATTTCAAATTCCTTTTCAAAAAGAGAAGTCTTAATTCATTAATCAGATAATTTAAACAAAGCTTTGAGATCAGTAAAATGGTGAACACCTTAAGCTAAATCAATTCTAAACAAAGCTTTGACATCAGGAAAATGGTGAACACCTTAAGCTAAATCAATTCTATCTTGTTGATCATCTTTTAAATCATAATATTTCCTTATGGAACTTCATTTGGTTGGTGATTGTTGCCCCAGACCTTTGAAATATATGGGCTTCCATATCTGTATTTAATCATTGGTGTTTTCTTGTCCATTTTATTTTTCTAAAAAAGGAAAAAAAAAATACAAATTTTGATTCTTTTAAAATCTCAGGAACATTTCAATAATGGCATTTGTCTTCTGTTTAGAGTTAATCTATTTTTTCTTTTTTCTTTTTATGCGCTGATTTTCAGGTTGTTGCGTGGTAATGATTGGACTTGCATGTAAAGAAGGTACTTGCAGCCATATGATTGTTGCATTATTTATGATCTTGTTAGGAAGATCTCGTTATTATTTGATGGAGTTGTATTGGGAATTTGAGATGCTTTCGGACAATATATGATTAATGTCTTTAATTTCATTGTGACTCTATCTGATACTGGATGTAACCTTTTAATGGCTTGGTAGCAAGCTAGGAATGTTTCTTCAGTGTTATTAGATATTGCAAACAATTTACATTTATTTGTATAAAAATCTTGAATGCATTTTCCATTAAACATTATAAAAAATAAAAGTTGCAGATACGACCAAAGCATTGCTTTATTAATTTTTATTTTTTCGCTATAACACTCTCTAGCCATCTCTATATAGAACTTGTGTGTAGTCTCATGAATTCAATGGAAAATTTGCACTTTTTTTTTTTATTTGAAAATCAAAAACAAGACAGGACAAACATTTTTCAAACTTATTTCATCAGCAAGAGCAAAACTTCGATAGACGTTAATGCTCAATTGGGGTTTAGTTTACCACCCTTAACAGGGTAGCAACAACAATGGTCTTGATCAAGACACATTGGAGAACCAGTCATGCCGCAAATGTCCCTGCAATTATGATACCCACAACCTTGCAAAGCAAAGCAATAAGGATTTGAGCCGTGTTTTCCTGATGCAATTCCTGTTATTCGGTTCAAAAAAAAATTAATTAACGCAAATATATTAGTTTCATTATAGCGGTTAAGAGCATTTCTAGTGGCCTCATCAAAATAATTTTTTGGTTATTTTGGTGAGATAATTTTACGAAATTGTCTAAAATGAATCTTCAGTAGCCTCATCAATTTGGTCAAAAAAAAGAAATGATTGAACACTACACTCCAACAATAGCGAGTATTGTTCACTCACCAAATCTATAAATTATATATATATATACACACATAAATTCTCTTTCTTCCATTTTTTTTATTTATTTCTCTCTCATGTATCATACACAGCATTCATTTTGAAAAAGATTATTTAAATAGAATAGTAATAATTGGGAGTGATTTAAAAAAGTGAATGCTAAAATAAAGAAAAGTGGTTTTTAACTATTTTGGCTCGTGAAATTTGATATGGCGACTAAGAATGATCCTAAATACCTATATTGTAACATTAAACGTTAAAGGAAACAATTACGGTCAAAACAAAAAATAAATTACGTACGCTGTTCAATCAACAATATAAATATTATAGAACTCTTTAGCCTTTAGCTTTCGACCCTCCATTTTAAATTGAATAGAATAACCCTTCTATGTATATATACACACCAAGACTTTCACCATGCTTTGTTTTCTATTGAATACAAACAACAAAAAGTCTTTTCGTGCACTAAAAAGCCATTAATATATTTACGAAATTTAATATTGCAAGGTAAACAAATTTAACATAAGGAATAAGAAAAACATTTATGTTGGTACAGTTTCCGGTATGGTGTGAATCTGCACGTTCCTTTGATGTTCTTCACGCTTCTCAATAACTCTGCAAAACAACAAAACCTAGGGACCCTTCCGGGGGTCCCGCTCCGATGCCTAAGTTAGCTTCTGTGAGAAAATAATGCTCTATGCATAAAATTGAGTCTTAGTTTATACCTGGGGTATGGGCCTATTTATAGGCATAGAGGTGGAGTCAAACCTGGATTAGGACTCCTGCTCCTTGTTGATCTAGAACTGCTGTCCGAGTTCTAATTGGACTTCAATCCTTTACTAGACTTCTAATTGGATATCTTCTTAGACTTCCAATCTGATATTTTCTTACACTTCTGATATGATCATTATTCTTATCTTATCATTATTCTTATCTGTTTGGACCTATTTGACTTTTGAATCTCCTCTTTGGATCGGGTTGAGTGGGATTTATCCCCAACAGTTACCCCCCAATTCCCTTATCCGAAGCTTGCTTGAATAATGGGAATTCCATGTCTAAGGAAACCCGATCTTTGTCTCCTTCTGAAAACCTGCTAACCTGCAAAACCTGAGGGTTAAATCTTACCCCCCATTACTTTCTTGTTTTTCCTTAGGGTTTTCTCCCTGTCTCTTGGAATGGCTAACTCCTGAAAAACCTGCAAAAACCGAGGGTTAAATCCGACCCCCCTTTCTTCTTGCTCTCGACTAGGACTGATCCGGGACTCTCGGCTAGGACTGATCCGAGAGTTTTCTTCTTGGTCTCGGCTAGGACTGATCCGAGACTCTCGGCTAGGACTGATTCGAGAGTTTTCTTCTTACTCTCGGCTAGGACTGATCCGAGAGGCTCCTTCTCGGCTAGGACTGGTCCGAGAAGTTTCTTCTTGCTCTCGGCTAGGACTGATCCGAGAGGCTCCTTCTCGGCTAGGGGCTAGGACTGATCCGAGAGGCTCCTTCTCGGCTAGGGCTGATCCGAGAAGTTTTTTCTTGCTCTCGGCTAGGACTGATCCGAGAGGCTCCTTCTCGGCTAGGACTGATCCGAGAAGTTTCTTCTTACTCTCGGCTAGGACTGATCCGAGAGGCTCCTTCTCGGCTAGGACTGATCCGAGAGTTTTTGCCTGCAAAAGAAGCAACATCAACGGGTTCCCGGTCCCTAGACCGGGAACACTCCGATGCTTAAGTCAGCTTTATTCATTTATTCTGAAAATACTTATTCCCAAAATCTGGGGAAATTTCTGTCTAGTCTGAATTGAAAATAAAAGTCTAGTTCTTTGCAAATATAAATACTAAAAAATAAAAGCAAGCCTAAAATTCCCAAGAGTCTTTTTTATAGGATCACGGGCAGATACTGCTGTTGCCTCGGCTCTCTATGCCTAGGGCTTCTGCTTCCTCGGTCTTCTCTTCTTTCTATATCATCTTGGGGATCATTCTCTTGATGCCTCTCGCCTAGTTGAGGACGGTCTCGGGGATAGTAATCCCGCGGCTGCTGATCTCGGGGCTGATAGTCCTGATGATTTCGAGACCTGTTATTTCCTTGCTGGTTCCGTTTTTCTCCCAAGAACCGAACCAGCTTGCCATTCTTTATGAATTCTTCTATTAACAACCTTAGGGTTATGCACCCCTCGGTGTAATGACCTGCTTGTTTATGAAAATCACAATATTTCCCTGCATTCCTATAAGGAGGATTACCTGGTATCTTTTGCGGTTCCCGAAACGCCGGATCTCTCTTGATCTCCATGAGGACTTCTGATATCTCGGCATTGAGAGGTGTAAAGTTGTAATCTTTGAACTTCTTTACCTGCCTATGCTCTTCCCCATCAGCTTTTCTGAATTCTTTCCTTTTCTTTTCTGGGGCTATCTCTTGGGGTAGTCTAGAACTGGCCATAGACTTCAGCGTCTCTTCCTGATTAATGAATTCTTCTACCTTATCCATGAGGCCCTGCAAGGTACTCGGTTGCTTCCGGATCAACTTTTTCATCAAAGGCTCCTCGGGTGAAATTCCCTGATAAATGGCAGCAAAGATCATATCCTCGGTCGGATCTTCGACCGTAGCCTTCTCTCGGTTGAACCGAGCCATAAACTCCTTAAGACTCTCGTTGCCCTGCTGGTGCAATGATAGCAAATATCCCGAAGGCTTCTTCCTTGTCCGGAAAGCCAAGAACTCCGTTAGGAATATCTTGGACAATTCCTTGAACTGATCAACGGAATTCGGGGGCAGCTTCCTGAACCAGTCTCGGGCATTCCCCGAAAGAGTAAGAGGGAAGGCCCGACATGCTACTTCATCGGGTGTCCCGTGAAGGTCTAGATGAGCTTTGAAATTCTCTAGGTGATCCAAGAGATCTCTGTCTCCTGCATAACTTAGAATTTAGGGTACCTTAAACTTCTCAAGAAGCCGATAGTCTGCTACCCGTTTGGTGAAAGGTGAGTCTGTACCCATCAGGAGCTTGTCCACCATTACGGATTTGCTTTTGTCCTTTCTTTCCATCTCCATGTACGTGCACCTTCTTTCCAGCTCGGCAATAACTCTGCTCAGATCTCCTTGGCGGTCATCCTCCCTCCGAGGATTAGTGTTGCTGTTGTGATCTTCTTCCTCACGCTCATCCCTGTTCATCTCGGGATTGGGCTGTTCCAGCCTCCTACGCAGCAACTCAGCATTCCGCTGTGTTAAGGATTCAATTTGGGCTTCCAACGCTGCTATGCGATCTTGATCTCCACCCCCCGGGGGAGGGTTCAGTGGAGGCTGCTGATTATTCTGAATACCTGGCTCCATTCGGACTATGGGCTCTCGGTTGGTCTGGCTTCCGGAACGTGTGTTTATCACCATGCTGGATCTTATTTTTCTTTTATGAGGAACGAATAATCGTTTCCCACAGACGGCGCCAAACTGTTGGTACAATTTCCGGTATGGTGTGAATCTGCACGTTCCTTTGATGTTTTTCACGCTTCTCAATAACTCTGCAAAACAACAAACCTAGGGACCCTTTCGGGGGTCCCGCTCCGATGCCTAAGTTAGCTTCTGTGAGAAAATAATGCTCTATGCATAAAATTGAGTCTTAGTTTATACCTGGGGTATAGGCCTATTTATAGGCATAGAGGTGGAGTCAAACCTGGATTAGGACTCCTGCTCCTTGTTGATCTAGAACTGCTGTCCGAGTTCTAATTGGACTTCAATCCTTTACTAGACTTCTAATTGGATATCTTCTTAGACTTCCAATCTGATATCTTCTTAGACTTCTGATATGATCATTATTCTTATTTTATCATTATTCTTATCTGTTTGGACCTATTTGACTTTTGAATCTCCTCTTTGGATCGGGTTGAGTGGGATTTATCCCCAACAATTTATATGAAGGAGAGGAAATGATACTTACCAAAAGAGAAAACTAGGAAAGTCACCAAAAGCAGAGAGAATGTTGCAGAATATTTCATATTGAGTTTAAAAAAATGCACTAAAACACTTCACTTTAACTTCAAATGAACGAAGAACACATATAGACTTGTGGCTTATATATATAGCCAAAAGCAAGCTTGATATATATGTCTTAAGAAAATGCCCATATATAATATTAGGTGAAATATCGGACAATAAAAGGAAATTTGAAAAAAATATAATAAAAAAATATATTAGGAAACGTCATTTAAGTGAAAACAATTAATGAAAAACATTAATTGACATGAGTTGGCGAAAGTAATAGAATAAAATACGGAAATTTATTAAAGAACAATGAAAAACCATATCTAGAAAGGTAAAATAGGCTACATAAATGAATAAAATAAAATAAATAAATAAATAAATAAGAGAATATTAATTATAAAAAAAAATAAGGATTTTTTTTTATTTGAGAAAAATATCGTTTTTGAAAATCTATCTCAAAAATATCTTTTATGTTGCATGTTGAAGGAACAATGCAAAATCATACATAGAAAGATGATATACAATATAAAAAATAGAAAGAAATTAAGAGAGTATTAATTATAGGAAAAAAAATGGAGTTTTTTCCTTGAAAATTAACAACATATTTTTTATTTTTTCAAAATCGTCTTCTCTTTACTTTTTTCTTAAATTGATGCATTTTACATTTCACACACAATCTTCGCAAATGTCATAATGGGAAAAGAAGTTACAGATGCGAAGAATAAAGAAGCTGTGTTTGCGGACGCAATTTAATTTCTTGGGAAGCAAATTGAGAATAATTCTTTTCATTTCCTTCCATAGAAAGTAATAATACTACATGCTTAATTCTTATTTCACCTTCGTACAACTAGTGGCTGATGTGGAGTACGCATAAGTTCAATTATAAGAGAATAAAATCAGAGTTAAATATATAGAATTGTTTAAAAAATAAATAAATTAGCATTAATAATGAGATTTTATTGGAATCAAATTGGGAAGTAAATTCAGCCGATCCATTTCAAATGAAATAGATACTATTTATTTTGTTGTAATTAAGGATTTTAAAGTTGAGGTATCGATCTAATGGTGCACATGATTTCATATTATTTAAATTTTTAAAAGGCGTACGTGTCAATATTGACTTCATATACGCTATTAGATACCATAACTACAAATCCTAGATCATATTCTCTAAGTGCCAAGTGCGCCATCAAGGGCCACTAGCGCTCCACTATCACGCACGCTTGTATGTCCGGTTTCAAATTAGAGTATACATATATAGAAGTGCATACATTCGTACATTATTTAGTTTAAACAATTGTTCAGTGTGAGTTTGACCTTTTAATGCCAATTTAAAGTTCCAATAACATTTATTCTTTTGAATGTATGTCTTTTCCTAGCGGTTATATTTATGAATATTTGTCTCATTTTAATGGCGACATTGAAAACTCTGGAAACTTTGTGGGGACACATTACAAATTTTTAAACTTTGGTAGCCAAATTGAAAATGAGTGACAACTTTGTGAGGGTGAATTGTATTTAACCCCTTCCTTTTTGTTTTATTTCGAAAATTAATATCTTTTATGTTGAATGGTGAAGTGCTAGATTATGTTATCGAGTTCAAGAATCGAAACTACAGTTGAAGACTAGCTATCATCTACTTACAGTTAAAATCTATCACTTAGCTACAATTGTAGACTATCACCTAATCGAAGTTTAAGATTCTGATCTAACTACTGTTGAAAACTTTCACGAAGTCACAGTTGAAGACTGTGACCTAGCTAAAGTTAAAGTCTATCACATAGTCACAGTTGAAGAATATTACCTAGTTGTAATTGAAGTCTATTTGTATTATTCTTATCTACCACAATTCTCCTATAAATAGGAGTACGTTATATTGTAAAGGTTAGATTTATTTATATATCTTGTATTGTACGTATGTACCTTGTCCAACATGGGTTATTGGTGTGTATATCTATATTATTAGCCTATATATATATAGCTCCCTCATGTAAACTATTATTTGTGATTCAATATACAACCTTATTCTCAACATGTTTTTCGGCGCCGCCTTTGCTTCCGCCAAATCTCATCGCTCTGTCCTCTTTGGATCTTCCTCTTCCAATCATCGTCTCGAGTTGGTGACCACACCACTCGAAACCTTGGGAGACAACCGTGCCAAAGCCGTCGAGACCAGCTTCATCAAAGTCATCACGCTCCCCCACGCCCTGCCTGAAGAATCTATCGATCCACCTCGTACCGCTTCCGTCAACCAATCAAGCCGGTTGCCGCTCCAATCCATATATCCGCTGCCAAGCTATCTAGAAACATCCAGAACGCAACCATCTGACCTTTGACGCACTAGTGGAAGGTTGTGCGTTTCTGCATCACGCGTTGCTGGCCTACAGCGCGTGTTCTACACAGGCCAACAGTGTTACCCACACGTTGGGCCGCGTTAGCCCTAATGTCCAGTCAGTCCTAGTGTCACATCAGCAAAGTTTCCACACCAGCCCTAGTGCCACGTCAGCCCCATTGCCCCATCAGCATTCTGTCAAAGTTGACTTCAATTGTTGATTGTTAACCGTTGACTTTGACCACATCAAGAGTTGATCAGGTGTTTCCTACTTATTTTTTTATTCCGATTTCATAATTATGGTCTATTTTTGAATGTTTTTTTTTCTTAGCGGTTATATTTATGAATATTAGTCTCATTTTAATGGTAATATTTTTAAAATTTTGTCTTTTTCTATAAGGTCATTTTTTTTAAAATTTGTCTTATCTAAACAGTCATATTTTTCAAGAAAATGTCATATGTTTCAAATATAAATAAGACTATTTCCTCCCCAATTATCAGTCACCACAACCGCAACAATTTTTCTCTATCTTCCATTCAAAAAAAAAAAAAAAAAAAAAAAAAAAAAAAAAAAAAAGAAAGAAAGAAAGAGAAACTTCAAATTTTAATAATTTTTTATTGTTTCGGTGAGTGAATAGTACTCACTATTGTTGGTGAGTACGATTCATGACTCACCAAATTAGTAAGGCTGTTGGAGACTCATTTTAGATCATTTTAACAAATTGGCTCACCAAAATAACATTTTGGTGAGTCCACTAAAAAAACTCTAAGGCTCGAAAAAAGGTTTAAGGCTCGAAGGCGTTGATATATGATTGGTGTAAGAGTTGGATTTTGATTTTATTTATGTTGGTTGAAAACTCATATTTTCCATTTTTCAAGGCAAGATGTAGATTGTAGAGTATACATAAAATGTGTTTAATTAGGTAATAAGAACAACTGCTCCATAAAATAACTCCCCATTTAGATTGATGTTGAATGCCCCTGTATTGCGTGCTCGCCTTTGCAGCTCTTCAACTTCAACGAAGTGAATAAAGACAGTTGCACGCGATAAAAAAAAAAATGTCGTCCTTATACCTAATTAAGTGAAAATATTGCTTCTTATCTTACACACAAAATATTGAATCCATTCTTTAATTGTAAAGAAAAAATAAAATACTAATACAAAGTCGTTAAAAAATTAAACAAATAAATACTCCAATAACCATAAGCTTTAAAGTAATTGGTTTTACTTAGACGGCCCTTAATTATTACTACAAAAGGAAATTGGTATCATACAAATCTACTAACCTGAATGTATTACCAATCAATTTAATGGCGGAATTTAATTACGTTCTATACCCAATGGCACGAGTGGATTTTCAAAATGAAATTCTTATAATCTTGTTAGGAAGATCTCGTTATTATTTTATGAATAGTATTGGGAATTTTTAGATGCTTTAATTTTAGACAATGAAAACACTGAAAATTTCATTATGATTAATCTCTTTAATTTCAATGTGACTCTATCCGATACGGATTAAGATCCTATCAAATTATTTGTCTGAATTTGAGAGGTTTGAGACAGGTCATTGTGAGAGAATCCTCACAGCACCTAGCTGACCGGATAAGTGGTTGACTGAATTCTCTCAAATTCGAACAAATAATTTGAGAGGATCCTAATGCATCCGATACTAGGTATAATCTTTTAATAGCTTGGTAGCTAGGAATGTTTCTTCGTGGCTATTAGATATTACAAATAATGTAAGACTCAACATTTATTTGTATAAAAATCTTGAATGTATTTTCCATCAAATATTATAAAACATAAAAGTTGTTCATACTACCAAAGCATTATTGCTTTATAATTTAATTTAATTTAATTTATTCGATACAACCCTCTCTAGCCATCCTTGTTTCTTTTACAATTTTACAATTGCATATGTAGAACTCGCATGTGATCCTGGTCTCATAAATTCAATAGAATATTTGCTTATCTCTTATATGAAGATGAACAAAAAAATGTGAGAAAAAGAAAGAGAAAAAAAACATTTTTCGAACTTATTTCAAGAGCGAGAGTGAAACTCCAGTTGACTTTGATGCTCAATTGGGGGCTAACACACCTCCTCCAATTGGGTAGCAACAACAGTGGTCTGGATCTACACATACTGGAGCAGTATACTGGCCACCGCATGCGTCCATGCAGTTATGGTACCCACAACCATGCATAACATTACAAAAAGGATCTGGGATGTTTTTTTTCTGTTATTCAGCTCAAAAAGAAAAAATAAATATTAATTAAGGCAAAAATAGTTTCAATGCAGTTATGGTACCCACAACCATGCATAACATTGCAAAAAGGATCTGGGATGTTTTTTTCCTGTTATTCAGTCCAAAAAGAAAAAATAAATATTAATTAAGGCAAAAATAGTTTCATTATGGTGCTTACGCACCCATATTGTAACATTACACCTTAAAGGAAACTATTATAGTCAAAACACAAAATAAATTATGGCTAATTATAGATTCCTACAATATAATAATTATAGAAGTCTTTAGTCTTTAGCTTTCAATTACCCTCCACTTTTAAATCGAATAGATCTAGCGTACATTATAACTCTTCTATGTATATATACACCATGACTCTCCAAAACATAAGTTAGACAATGAAAAAAGAAAAAGAAAAATGTGTACGTGGACAATTTTCTGAAGTTTAAATGTCAAAAAATTTGAATGTATACACCAAAAGCTTACTAAGAAATTGTATATACCAATATGACAAAGATTAAAAAAATTGAAAATGAATTTGAATGTAAAGACTTTTTTCTCTATTGAAGATAAATAACAAGAAGTACTCTTTTTGTGCACTAAACAACAATTACGGTATGTAAGAAATTTAATATTGCAAATTAAAAAAAAAAATTTAACATAATGAAAAAGAAAAATATTTATAGGAAGGTGAGGAAGCAATACCAAAAGAGAAAACTAGGAAAGTCATGACCAAAAGCAGAGAGAATATTGCAGAGTATTTCATATTGATGTTGATTGCCCCGGTATTGCAAAAGAAATTGGTATCATACAAATCTACTCACCTGAATGTATTACCAATTAATTTAATTTCGTTCTATACCAACGGCGCGGATTTTGTAAACGAAATTCTTATGATCTTGTTAGGAAGATCTCGTTATTACTTTACGAATTGCAATTGGAATTTGAAAAGCTTAAATTTTAGACAATGGAAACCGTAAAAATTTCATTATGATTAATCTCTTTAATTTCATTGTGACAATCTGATACTGATTAAGATCCTATCCAATTATTTTTCTGTATATGAGAGAATTCAGACAAGTGATTGTAAGAGACTCCACATAGCACCCAGCTGACCAAATAAGTGGTTGACTGAATTCTCTCAAATCCGACCAAATAATTTGAGAGAATCCTGATTCATCTGATATTGGCTATAACCTTTTAATAGCGTGGTAGCTAGGATTGTTTCTTCAAGGCAATTAGATATTACAAATAATGTAAGACTCAACATTTATTTGTATAAAAATCTTGAATGTATTTCCCATCAAATATTATAAAAAATAAAAGTTGTTCATACTACCAAAGCATTATAGCTTCATAATTCAATTCAATTTATTCGCTACAACACTCTCTAGCCATCCTGTTTCTTTTGCAATTTTACCATTGCATCTGTAGAACTTGCATGTGATCAAGGTCCCATAAATTCAACAGTAGATTTGCTTATCACTTCTACGAAGATAAACAAAAAAGTGTTGAAAAAAAAAATGGAAACTAAACATTTTTTTGAACTTATTTCATGAGCAAGAGTGAAACTCCGGTTGACTTTGATGCTCAATTGGGGGCTAACACACCTCCTCCAATTGGGTAGCAACAACAGTGGTCTGGATCTGCACACACTGGAGCAGTATACTGGCCGCCGCACGCGTCCATGCAGTTATGATACGCACAACCATGCATAACACTGCAAAAAGGATCTGGGACGTTTTTTCCTGTTACTCGGCTCAAAAAGAAAAAATAAATATTAATTAAGGCAAAAATAGTTTCATTAATGGAACCAAAAGATAAAACTAGGAAAGTCACCAAAAGCAGAAAGAATGTTGTAGAATATTTCATGTTGAGTTGAAAACAGTGCACTAAAACACTTCAGTTTAACCTCAAATGAATGAAGAACACATATAGACTTATATATATATATATATATATATATATATATATATATGCAAGCATGATATGTCTTAAAAAAATGCCCATAATATTAGGTGAAGATCAAATATTAGACGGTAAAAGAGAATTTGAAATAAATATAATAAAACGAAATGTCAATTAGGTGAAAACAAATAAGGAAAAACATTAATTGACTTGAGTTGGCTTAGTAAGAAATTGTATACACCAAAATGACAAGATTAAACGAATTGAAAATGAATTTGAATGTTAAGACTTTGTTCTCTATTGAAGGTAAATAACAAGAAGTACTCTTTTTGAGCACTAAACAACGATTATGATAGGTACGAAATTTAAAATCGCAATTTAAAAATATTTAACATCATGAAAAAGAAAGAATATTTATATGAAGGTGAGGAAGCGATACCATAAGAGAAAACTAGGAAAGTCATGACAATAAGCAGAGAGAGTATTGCAGAGTATTTCATATTGAGATGAAAAAAGTGTACTAAAACACTTCACTTTAACCTCAAATGGATGAAGAACACATTGACTTATCGCATATATATAGCCAAGAATACAATTGATATGCCTTAAACAAATGCCCACGATATTAGGTGAAGGATATCAAACAGTAAAAGGGAATTTGAAATGAATTTAATAAAAAAAATATATCAAGGAACGTCAAATAAGTGAAAACAAGGAAAGCCCTTAACTGACATGAGTTGGCGAAAGTTATGGAATAAAATAAGGAAATATATTAAAGAACAATATTGAAAAGCCATATCTAGAAAGGTATAATAAACTAAAGAAATTGAAAAAAAAAAAAAAAAAAAAAAAAAAAGGAGAAGAGATTATTAATAATCGAAATATATGGAACTTTTTCTTTGAAAGATATGTCTTTTTTGAAAGTCTATCTCAAAATAATCTTCTTTTTTTTTTTTTTCTTAAATTAATATCTTTTATTTAAGGAACAATGCAAAATCATATATAGGAAGATGTAATACAATATAAAAAATACAAAGAAATGAAGAGTTAGAGTATTAATTATAGAAATTAATTGGAGTTTTTTTCCTTGAAAACAACAATATATATATATTTTATCATTTTTTTTTCAGAATAGAGAAATGCTTGGTTGTACACTCTCATCCCACTCCTATCCCACCTTTGCCTACTTAGACCAATAATATTGTTAAAAAAAATGGGTCCCACTACACTCTCTCCACTATCTCTTACATTATTGGTCTAAGTAGACAAGAGTGGGATAGGAGTGGGATGAGAGTGTACAACCAAGCATTTCTCTTCAGAATAATCTTCTTTTACTTTTTTCTTAAATTATTACATTTTACGTTTCACACAATATCTGCGCAAATTAATGTCGTATTGGGAAAAGAAGTTATATATAGAAGCAAAGAATAAGGGATCGAGTAGCGGACGCGATTTTCTTGAGAATTAAGCAAATTGAGATTCTTTAATACCTTCCGGCCATTTAAAAATATTTCCAAACTAACGACAAATTAGTAAATATAAATAACAGTTTTGGAAATTATTTAACAAATAGGAGCTTTTATTTGGAGTTCTTGTATTAATCGATCTATATAAATGTAGATTTTAAAAACGGTCGGCACTTCAATGGCTTCATCCATTTCTGATTTCTCTTAACATTCATCAAAATCTACCATCAAAACTAAGAGCATATAATAGCATATTACATCAAAAAAAAAAAAAAAAAAACATTGTTTGGGAAGAACATACCATCTCCTTGAAACATACATTCACCAAATTTTATTTGTTAAAATAGGAAGAAAAAAAAATTATTTTTATTTTAGACATTCATTTCTTCAAATCTCACCCAACAATCTCACCATTTTAGCTATTCACTTTTACTATTTTTTTTAAATATTTCTTTATTGTTTCTCTAATAACATTGATTTTTTAAAATGTTTGTTTTTTCTTAGCAGTTATATTTATGAGTATTTGTCTCATTTTAATGGAAATATTTTTAAAATTTTTTCTTTTTCTTTAAAGTCATATTTTTTAAAATTTGTCTTATCCAAACAACCATAATTTTCAAGAAAATATCATATGTTTTCGATATAAAAAACACAATTTCCTCCGCAATTATCATTCACCTCAACCTCAACAATTTTTCGCAATTTTCCATTCAAAAAAAAAAAAAAAAAAACTAGGAAGAAAGAAAGAAAGGGAAACTTAAAATTTTAATATCACTCACCAAATTAGTGAGGCTGTTGGAGACGCTTTTTAAATCATTTCAACAAATTAGCTAACCAAAATACCCTTTTGGTGAGTCCACTAAAGATGCTCTAAGGCTCAAAGGCATTGATATATGATTGGTGTAAGAGTTGAATTTTCATTTTATTTATTTTCGGTGAAAACACGTATTTTCCATTTTTCAAGGCAGATGTAGATTGTAGAGTATAAATAAAATGTGTTTAATTTGGTAATAATAACAACTGCTCCATAAAATAACTCCCCATTTAGATTGATGTTGATTGCCCTGGTATTGCAAAAGAAATTGGTATCATACAAATCTACTCACCTGAATGTATTATCAATCAATTTAATTTCGTTCTATACCAACGGCACGGATTTTGTAAACGAAATTCTTATGATCTTGTTAGGAAGATCTCGTTATTATTTTACGAATTGCAATTGGAATTTGAAAAGCTTAAATTTTAGACAATGGAAATCGTAACAATTTCATTATGATTAATCTCTTTAATTTCATTGTGACAATCTGATACTGATTAAGATCCTATCCAATTATTTGTTTGTATATGAGAGAATTCAGACAAGTGATTGTAAGAGACTCCACATAGCACCCAGCTGACCAGATAAGTGGTTGACTGAATTCTTTCAAATCCGACCAAATAATTTGAGAGGATCCTGATTCATCCGATATTGGCTATAACCTTTTAATAGCGTGGTAGCTAGGATTGTTTCTTCAAGGCAATTAGATATTACAAATAATGTAAGACTCAACATTTATTTGTATAAAAATCTTGAATGTATTTCCCATCAAATATTATAAAAAATAAAAGTTGTTCATACTACCAAAGCATTATAGCTTCATAATTCAATTCAATTTATTCGCTACAACACTCTCTAGCCATCCTGTTTCTTTTGCAATTTTACCATTGCATCTGTAGAACTTGCATGTGATCAAGGTCCCATAAATTCAACGGTAGATTTGCTTATCACTTCTACGAAGATGAACAAAAAAGTGTTGAAAAAAAAAAAGGGAAACTAAACATTTTTTGAACTTATTTCATGAGCAAGAGTGAAACTCCGGTTGACTTTGATGCTCAATTGGGGGCTAACACACCTCCTCCAATTGGGTAGCAACAACAGTGGTCTGGATCTGCACACACTGGAGCAGTATACTGGCCGCCGCACGCGTCCATGCAGTTATGATACGCACAACCATGCATAACACTGCAAAAAGGATCTGGGACGTTTTTTCCTGTTACTCGGCTCAAAAAGAAAAAATAAATATTAATTAAGGCAAAAATAGTTTCATTAATGGATCCAAAAGATAAAACTAGGAAAGTCACCAATAGCAGAAAGAATGTTGCAGAATATTTCATGTTGAGTTGAAAACAGTGCACTAAAACACTTCAGTTTAACCTCAAATGAATGAAGAACACATATAGACTTATATATATATATATATATATATATATATATATATATATGCAAGCATGATATGTCTTAAAAAAATGCCCATAATATTAGGTGAAGATCAAATATTAGACGGTAAAAGAGAATTTGAAATAAATATAATAAAACGAAATGTCAATTAGGTGAAAACAAATAAGGAAAAACATTAATTGACTTGAGTTGGCTTAGTAAGAAATTGTATACACCAATATGACAAGATTAAACGAATTGAAAATGAATTTGAATGTTAAGACTTTGTTCTCTATTGAAGGTAAATAACAAGAAGTACTCTTTTTGTGCACTAAACAACGATTATGATATGCACGAAATTTAAAATCGCAATTTAAAAATATTTAACATCATGAAAAAGAAAGAATATTTATATGAAGATGAAGCGATACCATAAGAGAAAACTAGGAAAGTCATGACAATAAGCAGAGAGAGTATTGCAGAGTATTTCATATTGAGATGAAAAAAGTGTACTAAAACACTTCACTTTATCCTCAAATGGATGAAGAACACATTGACTTATCGCATATATATAGCCAAGAATACAATTGATATGCCTTAAACAAATGCCCACGATATTAGGTGAAGGATATCAAACAGTAAAAGGGAATTTGAAATGAATTTAATAAAAAAAAAATATCAAGGAACGTCAAATAAGTGAAAACAAGGAAAGCCCTTAACTGACATGAGTTGGCGAAAATTATGGAATAAAATAAGGAAATATATTAAAGAACAATATTGAAAAGCCACATCTAGAAAGGTATAATAAGCTAAAGAAATTGAAAAAAAAAAAAAAAAAAAAAAAAAAAAAAAAAAAAAAAGAAAAAGGAGAAGAGATTATTAATAATCGAAATATATTGAACTTTTTCTTTGAAAGATATGTCTTTTTTGAAAGTCTTTCTCAAAATAATCTTCTTTTTTTTTTTCTTAAATTAATATCTTTTATTTAAGGAACAATGCAAAATCATATATAGGAAGATGTAATACAATATAAAAAATACAAAGAAATGAAGAGTTAGAGTATTAATTATAGAAATTAATTGGAGTTTTTTTCCTTAAAAACAACAATATATATATATATTTTATCATTTTTTTTTTCAGAATAATCTTCTTTTACTTTTTTCTAAAATTATTACATTTTACGTTTCACACAATATCTGCGCAAATTAATGTCGTATTGGGAAAAGAAGTTATATGTAGAAGCAAAGAATAAGGGATCGAGTAGCGGACGCGATTTTCTGGAGAATTAAGCAAATTGAGATTCTTTAATACCTTCCGGCCATTTAAAAATATTTCCAAACTAACGACAAATTAGTAAATATAAATAACAGTTTTGAAAATTATTTAACAAATAGGAGCTTTTATTTGGAGTTCTTGTATTAATCGATCTATATAAATGTAGATTTTAAAAACGGTCGGCACTTCAATGGCTTCATCCATTTCTGATTTCTCTTAACATTCATCAAAATCTACCATCAAAACTAAGAGCATATTATAGCATATTACATCAAAAAAAAAAAAAAAAAAAAAAAAAAAAAAAAAAAAAACATTGTTTGGGAAGAACATACCATCTCCTTGAAACATACATTCACCAAATTTTATTTGTTAAAATAGGAAGAAAAAAAAAATTATTTTTATTTTAGCCATTCATTTCTTCAAATCTCACCCAACAATCTCACCATTTTAGCTATTCACTTTTACTATTTTTTTTTAAATATTTCTTTATTGTTTCTCTAATAACATTTATTTTTTAAAATGTTTGTTTTTTCTTAGCAGTTATATTTATGAGTATTTGTCTCATTTTAATGGAAATATTTTTAAAATTTTGTCTTTTCCTTTAAAGTCATATTTTTTAAAATTTGTCTTATCCAAACAACCATAATTTTCAAGAAAATATCATATGTTTTCGATATAAAAAAGACAATTTCCTCCCCAATTATCATTCACCTCAACCTCAACAATTTTTCTCAATTTTTCATTCAAAGGAAAAAAAAAAAAAAAAAAAAAAAAAAAAAAAAAAAAACTAGGAAGAAAGAAAGAAAGGGAAACTTAAAATTTTAATATCACTCACCAAATTAGTGAGGCTGTTGGAGACGCTTTTTAAATCATTTCAACAAATTAGCTAACCAAAATAACCTTTTGGTGAGTCCACTAAAGATGCTCTAAGGCTCAAAGGCATTGATATATGATTGGTGTAAGAGTTGAATTTTCATTTTATTTATTTTCGGTGAAAAATCGTATTTTCCATTTTTCAAGGCAGATGTAGATTGTAGAGTATAAATAAAATGTGTTTAATTTTGTAATAATAACAACTGCTCCATAAAATAACTCCCCATTTAGATTGATGTTGATTGCCCCTGTATTGCAAAAGAAATTGGTATCATACAAATCTACTCACCTAAATGTATTACCAATCAATTTAATTTCGTTCTATACCAACGGCGCGGATTTTGTAAATGAAATTCTTATGATCTTGTTAGGAAGATCTCGTTATTATTTTACGAATTGCAATTGGAATTTGAAAAGCTTAAATTTTAGACAATGGAAACCGTAAAAATTCATTATGATTAATCTCTTTAATTTCATTGTGACAATCTGATACTGATTAAGATCCTATCCAATTATTTATCTGTATATGAGAGAATTCAGACAAGTGATTATAGGAGACTCCACATAGCACCCAGCTGACCAGATAAGTGGTTGACTGAATTCTCTCAAATCCGAACAAATAATTTGAGAGGATCCTGATTCATCCGATATTGGCTATAACCTTTTAATAGCGTGGTAGCTAGGATTGTTTCTTCAAGGCAATTAGATATTACAAATAATGTAAGACTCAACATTTATTTGTATAAAAATCTTGAATATATTTCCCATCAAATATTATAAAATATAAAAGTTGTTCATACTACCAAAGCATTATAGCTTCATAATTCAATTCAATTTATTCGCTACAACACTCTCTAGCCATCCTGTTTCTTTTGCAATTTTACCATTGCATCTGTAGAACTTGCATGTGATCAAGGTCCCATAAATTCAATGGTAGATTTGCTTATCACTTCTACGAAGATGAACAAAAAAGTGTTGAAAAAAAAAAGGGAAACTAAACATTTTTTGAACTAATTTCATGAGCAAGAGTGAAACTCCGGTTGACTTTGATGCTCAATTGGGGGCTAACACACCTCCTCCAATTGGGTAGCAACAACAGTGGTCTGGATCTACACACACTGGAGCAGTATACTGATTGCAATTAGAGCACTCCAACTATATCAGAACTACATGCCTATAAATAGGCTGCTACTCCAGGTATTAAAGGGCTCTTAATACTTTCTGAAATTTGTCTATTGTAATCAAACTTAGGCATCAGAATGACACCCCGTCAACACACCCAACAAGCTCTTAATTATTTTCTAAGTGTTGCAAAGAATGAATCAAAAGGTGACACGTCACCAAACTGAAAAGTGTACTAATAATTCTGTTACGAACCTAAGTTCGTAACATATTATTGTTGGAAAAGTACGCTAACTTTCTTCAAACTAACACTTTATTTGCAATATCTTCTGTACTAAAGATTGCATCAATGTATTCTCGCAAACTACTAAAATTTTGCAATGTACCTCACATAACAAAAATATACTTAATAAAAAAGAAAAATAAAACTTCTAATTTTTTTTATAAAAAAAAATTTAAAAAATTGGTGACAGACTCACGTCGCTGTTGTGTGTCTTCCTGTTAGAACAGTTTCTGATATGGTAGTTGACGAACCAGAAGAGCCTATCTTCGCTATCCTGCAAATAAAACAAACTATGTCGGGGGGAATCCGACAATCCCACTCCGATGCCTTTGTCAGTTTTTATCTTAAGTGTATATCACCCTTGTATCACAATGAGCAATCTAAATTACCTGTTCAGTCGTGAGGTATTTATACATGTCACGTTGTGAGCGATCTGGTTCTTTCATTGGACCACGTGTCAGATTTGGAGCACTTATCGACCGCTCAAATTGTGGGATTAAGGCACACGCTTCACGATCGTGGCCAGGTTGGTCTTCAACCGTCTTGAGATCGTGGAGAGCAGTGCTTCACGCTTTTGGAATCGGTTCTCAACCGCCCTCACGATCGTGGCCAAGTCGGTCCTCAACTGTTCTTAGATCGTGGGGACGCCTTCCTAAGTGATAGCGATCGTGTAGGTAGTGGGCTTTCTTCCCTGGTTGGTACGAGGTCGGAATTTACTGTCCTTGATCTTTACGTGGCATCGGTAAATTACCGACTTTGAGTACGTTTCTCGGACATTAGCCAAAGATGATTCTGATGGGCTGTGATTCAGGCCCATTGGGCAGGGTCGGGATTATTTCCCAACACTTCCCAAGACCCATGGTTGCAGTGGGTCACGAGACCTTTTGCTTGCATCATTCTTCTAATTTTTTGTACTAGTTTTGTGCCGATTCCACGCCTTTAGCAAGCCCATAAAAGCGTTCAAAATTCATTCCCTTTCGATCAAAGAACTAAGAAATCATGACCCACAACGTTTTTTTTCTTCTTTTCCGAATTTATAGAAGTATTTTTGTTTTATTAAAAAAAAAAATTAAGGGCATTCTTTTTATCTTTTTGCAGGACAGAAGGAGCATATTGCAAATTTTTAATATTTTGGATGGGACATTAATGTAATCTTTAATTCAAGCGAAAATTGCAAATTGAGTATTAATTTGAAAAAGGTAGGTACTTTCTCCTATTATTTAATAACAAATTTTTAGAAGGAGCAAAAATTTTGGATGCACTTGATTCCAATGTAATTGTCGGCATTAAGAGTTAGATTATTCAAATTTGAAGGAATGAAGCATTTTTTTTTTCTTACGAACAAAGTGATTCACTTATAGTTGATCGAACGTATCTCTCAAGTATTTTCTATCAATGATATGAATGCGAGAATGAAACCCATATGGGTCATCTCTTCACTAGGCTTTTATGTGGTTGACCTCGATCTTCAAGAATCCCCTTCTGCTTGAATGGAAGTGTGAGTTGGTTTCAATTGTCTTGAATGGCGGCTGATCGTGTGGCTGCAACTTCAAATTAGCTTCCATCATTCAATGACTACTATAGAGCATGTTGGAAAATCATATTTCAAGTTGAATTGGAATAGTAGTCTCAATCTAGGTTCAATATTCTTAGAATCTTAGACCAAATCAAAAATATCAAACAGTACTCCTAGTTTAAATAGGAGTAGTAAACCCAATTTAGGTTTAACTTTACCTCTTTGCATATAAATAGGTTCATATTCCAGCTATAAATGATAGACTGGTTATTTTATACCATGAGCATACTTTTTTTTCTCAAAAACTAATTTAAGCATCGGAGCAAGACCTCCAGAATGGTCATTTTAGTTGTTTAGCATAGCGGTGATTGCGAGAGCGTAAAAAAGGTGCCGTTCACATCGTACTGAAAACTATCCTAACATAGCATATCACTTACAATCTTAGAATTGAAGTATTGATCTTTATAATTTTTAAACTCATAGATTCCGACTTAAAAAAAATAAAAAAAAAAAAAAAAAAAAAAGGCGGGGGGGGTAATTTGGTACTTTGTGGCGGCTAATAATTGTTTGCTCGGCAAATTGGGCAAAACGTCATGGGCAACTCTGGATTATGGGAATGAATAATGTGACGACCCCCCCCCCCCCCCCCCCCTTTTTCTTTTTTTCTTTTTTTAAATACAACATATAAAATGGACCGTCACAGTAACACGATCACTCGCACCTCAACAAAGAGACGACACACACACACACTATGTCAATTGAGCATACATTTTTTACCAAGGGTACGAAATAGGTTGGGACGACTTTCTCACTTCTCCGACATGAGGGTTAAATGGAAGCAGAAAAAGATATTGCAGATGCGGTTCATTCTCATACTTGGCAAGACCAACTTGAACGAAAACTCGTGGTCGAGTTTTTTTGTAGTGGAGGAGGATCATGGTCGGCAAAAGACAGAAGACCTTCCGATCATGGTCGAGGTGGGCACCATCAGGAGATATGGAGAATCACGCTCGCCACCTCGTGATCAACCTACCAAGCCAATTGAAGATTGGCCTCCATGGTTTGATCCATCTACCAAGCCAACCAAAGATTGTCCACCACCTCTTGATCCATCTACCGAGTCAAGCGAAGATTGGCCACAATCTCTGGAGCCATCTACCGAGCCAATTGAAGATTGTCCACCATCTCGGGAACAACATGTACAGTGGATGCAAATCACTAAGGCAATGGAGGCCCTTGACGGAATTTCCCGAGTCGACTCAAAGATTCCGAGGCCAAGACGACCAAAAGATCCTGAGGCTGAGACGATTAGAATATTCTGAGATGGAAATAATGTGCCGAGGGCGAGATGAGCAGAATATCCCGAATATCTTAATTAGATTGCCGAATAATAAAGATTTTATATATTGACGTTGCGAAAGATCTTTTGAGTTGTCAAATGCCATCAAGAGGAAAGACCAAGAAGGAAATAAGAGATCATTGACAAATCCCCTAATTCCTCTTTTTAAGGAATCCCGTATTTAATTATATTTACTTTGTCGCCAAGTAATATTATAATTAGTATCGTATTTCCCTAACATTGTAATTCTTTGACACCAAGAATATTCTAATTATTTTGGAAATATTCTTTGGCTTCAAGTATTTCCATAATATGCTTATTTGTTTTTTTATTTCCAATCTTAGAAGATTTAGGATTTTATTTCTTTTGTAGCCATTAGCAGGGGCGGAGCCAGGGGGGTTGAGAGGAGGCACATGCCCCCCTCAACCTCCAAAAATGTTTCTTACCCGTGGTAGAAAATCTTCTAGATGACCTGTTTGCCCACCCTCAAGTGCAAAATCAGGGAGTACTGAAACCCAGTTACCAAACTTCAGGGCAAACTTCAACTGTGACCTACGGGGATGTATGTCTGAAATTTTTTCAGAATTCTAGGTTTAGGTTGATGAAATGGGGAAGAAGAAGATGAGTACTTGAAAAGCACGATGCCCTTTAAACACACTGTTTCAATAAAGTTGTCGTTGGACTGTTTGTGGGCCACGTACTGCCTTAACTTCTTTCTTTCTTTTTTTATTTATTTTTTTTTTTTTGTAAGCTGCATTACCTTGTTTCATTTGAGGCGTTAGTGGGCTTAGGAAAAAAAAAAGTTTGTGGGCCAATGGGTTTGGTTGAGAGACCAAATTCCAAAGACTTTTCAAAAGTCTATAAGTAATAACACAGTACCAACACCATTAAAAACAAAAGTATAAACTCTAAAGTATATACTTAAAACCCAAAGAAAAAAAAAAAAAAAAAAAAAAAAAGAAGAAAAAAAAGAAGAAGAAGAAGAGTATATTAAGGCCTAAAACTAGAAGGAAAAGTTGAGCAATAGATAAAGGTCATTGATAGTGAAAAAACAAAATTGCAAATTGAGAATTGAGAATTACAATTTAAATTTTTTCAAAATTCTGAAGTTTTTCTTTCAGTTTGCCAATTCTTTTTTATTCAAGCCTTTAACAATTCAAATCAATTGGTTTTTTAAAATTTCCCACTTCTTAAAAAATTTCAAGTATGTAATCAAACTTTAATTTTGATTAAGCTTTTAAATGTAGATTGCTCAATTAAATTAATTGTTATGAATATATATAATTTTCTTACATATTTTAATTGTATGAAATATATATAATTGTAGTTACCTGAACTAAATCTAACCAAGGAGGAACAAAATCCTCTCTAACCCTAGAAGGGCTAGGAGGGAATCACCATCAGGAGGAGAGAGGCGTGGAGCCCCCCCCCCCCCCCCCCCCGGGAACACTAGCTTCTCAAAAACGCTCTCTCTCTCTCTCTCTAGAACACTCGAGACCATCTCTAGAACTCTAGAGACCCACTATGGAACGGTATTATATGTTCATGTGATATTTAAATTTAGCCATAAATACAATATAGAGGGTTAAATTGATAATTTAAGTCATTAAAATGACATTCCATAAGTGGTGTGTGAAAGTCTTGCTTACATAGAAATTGGTCAATTTGTTTGACTATTTGGATTTCTATGCTCGTTTATGTGTGCTTAATTAGGTAAGTAAAATATTTTTTATTTTGTGCCAAGCAATTTGGGTACACGACTCTTATGTGAAAAGCTCTGCAGCAGTTATTTTCAGGAGAGAGAGCAACGAGTTTAGCTTTGTTTGTGGAGGACGAAAGCTTTATGCTTTCTGTTAGAACAGTCTCTGATATGGTAGTTGACGAACCAAAAGAGCCTATCTTCGCTATCCTGCAAATAAAACAAACTACGTAGGGAGGAATCCGACAATCCCACTCCGATGCCTTTGTCAGTTTTTATCTTAAGTGTATATCACCCTTGTATCACAATGAGCAATCTAAATTACCTGTTCAGTCGTGAGGTATTTATACATGTCACGTTGTGAGAAATCTGGTTCTTTCATTGGACCACGTGTCAGATTTGGAGCACTTATCGACCGCTCAAATTGTGGGATTAAGGCACACGCTTCACGATCGTGGCCAGGTTGGTCTTCAACCGTCTTGAGATCGTGGAGAGCAGTGCTTCACGATCGCTTCTGGAATCGGTTCTCAACCGCCCTCACGATCGTGGCCAAGTCGGTCCTCAACTGCTCTTAGATCGTGGGGACGCCTTCCTAAGTGATAGCGATCGTGTAGGTAGTGGGCTTTCTTTCCTGGTTGGTATGAGGTCGGAATTTACCGTCCTTGACCTTTACGTGGCATCGGTAAATTACCGACTTTGAGTACGTTTCTCAGACATTAGCCAAAGATGATTCTGATGGGCTGTGATTCTGGCCCATTGGGCAGGGTCGGGATTATTTCCCAACACTTTCCTCCTGCCATGGTGATTTGTGTTTGTATTTTAGTTTTTGGTAGTTTTGTCTCTTCCTTTTTCTGGGATGGAGTTGTCATTTTTTCTGCTTTCTTTTGTGGCTCTTCTCCGATGATGGTCACCATGTCTAGGGCGAATGTATTCACAGTGGTCCTGTGTGAAATTTGTTTCTGTTCCAGGGTGGTGTTGTAGGCCATGTTCCTTTAGTGGAGAGAGTTGTTGTTTTGTCTCGTCCTTTTATGGGATTGAAAAGTAGTTTTATGTTTTGTTGTGGTTTTTTCTCCTTTTGGTGTTTTTTTCTCGTTTTAAGATCGCTTGTGGTTAAGTCCGCTTGTGGACCTGTGGTTAAGGTAGTGGAGCAGTTTGCTGGTAGCCAAGCCGGGGTGGTTAGTCGATCTGGTGTCCAAGGCGTTGCTTCTGGTGGACGATTTGCAAATCCATTTGGGCTTGCTCGGTTTCCAGGTGGTTCACCAGGTTTTTGTATCGTCCTTACTCCTTTGCATCGATCTGCACCAAAAAATCCAAGGCGTAGATGCAGGGATCATATCGTGGACGTTTTGCAAATCCAGATGGGCTTTCTCAGTATGCAATGAAGGCGGTAGGTGGATCCGGCACATCACCGTAACTGCCGAGACCGTGGCCAGGGATAGAAGCCGTTCCTAACTACGGGCGGAATATCCGGCTGGGAAAAAGGAGATGTGCTCAAGCAGGATCAGTTACATCCGTAAAATATGCTACCACTCTATTGGCTTGCTGCCAAAGGGCTGGGTCCAATTACATCCGAGTTTGAGGGCATCAACCGACAACGATTTTCTTTGATTGGGGGAGATTTTTCTAGCGTTAAATCTGGACTTTCATACAATATGGATAGGCCGTAGAAGTTGAACTTTTTCCTGTTTCTTTGTTTGTTTGTATTTTAGTAGTATTCTATGCAGCTTGCTCTGTTTTTTTTTTTTTAAGATCAAACTTGGTCTATAAAAGCTATTGTATAGCGCAGATTGTGTACCCTCTTCTAGATCAAGTAGAGGTTCATGTAATGTAGAGGCATCTTCTGTTGTCTAGGTTATTTTGTAGCAGTTGTGGTCTGTTATGGTCTGAGTCTGACTTTGCCTTAGTGGAGGAAACTCTACCCCTTGTAACTTTGACTTTGGTCCTGAATCTTAGACCGCTTTGGTCTCTTTTTATATATATATTGAAAGGGATCTTTGAATCAAAAAATAAATAAAAATTAGGTAAGTAAAATGATTCATTTCTTCTCACAATCCTTCTCCCATCATTTTACTTTTCAAAATTACTTGCATGTGGTGTTCGTATGGATATTTGTACAACACTACAAAAAATTTCACTTTTACTAATGGGTCTACAGTATCCATAACTTTGACACGTCATTATTTTATGACGTCCTAAATTGACACGTCACTAACTTTATTTATTTTTTTATTTTTTTATCTTTTCCAAATTTAAAATTTATAACGTGTCAATTTGGCACGTCACTAATTTTATATATATATATATATATATATATATATATATATATATATATATATATATATATATATATATATATATATATATATATATATATATATATATATATATGCGTTCGCAGATGTTGTATTGATTATGGAGCTCCCTTATTTCATGTGCTTCAGAGTTCAGAGCATGCCTATTAGCATAATTAAAAAAAAATTAAATAAATAAAAAAGAGGAAGCTTTTCTGTTCTTTCTTTTCTTTTTTCTTTTTTTAAAAATTAAATATGCATTTAGTTACGTGCCAGTCTAGTGACGTGACAGATTTGCCATGTCAAACTTGCCACATAACGACTGTTCGTGACGTGACAATTCTACCACATCACTAAATAGTGACGTGGCAAATTGCCACGTCGTTAACTGAATTTATTGACAACCTTATCAATGACGTATCAGACACGTCAAAAAAGGCCTGTCATCATAAAGAAAAAAAAAAAAAAAAAAAAAAAAAAAAAAAAAAAAAAAAAAAAATCACTTTAAAAAAACATTTTCTTCTATAGTGCAACTTGTACACAACAATCTTTATGTTTAATGATTAAAAAAATGCTGAAATATCATTAAACATAAAGATTGTTGTGCACCTAACACCCCTCTTGCATCTGTGGGGCCATCTGTATCTCACACTTGGCTCTATTGCCTCCACAGATCCAATGATAATTTTGAAAAGTGGAAAGTTGAGTATTGGTTAAATCGGTGATGATACGTGTATTTTCACATATCCAACTGAAAAATGTTGGTTAATTAACCGACTTCGTACTGACAAGAATAAATTTCGACTATTTCAATAAAGTCAATTAACTTGGTAAAGTCGATTAAATGTCGGTCGGTTAAGTTAGTTAGTCGTGAGCTTTTATTATATTGAGCCAAACCTATTTGTATGGGCTAAAATAGGTTTTTCTTTTTGGCCCAAATTGTTGTTTATTGGGCCTAAATAAGTGTTTATTGGACATATTTTTAGAATAAACAAGTTATGCGAAAAACTGAAGGTCAAAGTCACTAAAAAGAAGATTACACGTGGATATGGTATTAGACAAACTGTTAAATTATTTCTTTATGTTTATATTGTAGTGTACAAACTTGTGTATGACCCTTTTTCTTTTTCTTTTTTCTTTTTTTTTTTAAGGATCTCTCAAAAAGATCTTGTAACAAAATCTACATTAGTTATAGTACAAGTATATTTGAGATTGCGATTTCGTAAACAAAAAGTATGATTTTAAACCAAATCGCAGAAAATGAATCATTTAAAAATTGAGTTTTTAAAAATTACGATTTGAAAACACAGGAAATTGCTTTTTCAAATCGCAAATAATAGGGTATTTTTTAGAAAACGCTAAATTTTAAAGGTTAACCTGCGTTTTTGCCAAACACTTAACTGTGTTTTTAAAAAGGAAAATGTTCTACTTTCCAAATTTTCTTTTTCAAAAGTGGTTTCCAAATGATGTGTCATCATCCCATAAGATGGTGACACATTTTTCAAAATAGTAAATTTTATTCATGTTTGACACATCATTTGAGAATTAACTTTTAAAAAAAAAAAAAAACAAATTATTTTTAAAAATTATTCTTTTAAATTGTACATTTTAAAATTATTATTTTTAAAATCGCACTTTTTAAAATCAAAGTAAAAAGAGAAGGTATAGGTTTGACATGAATGACTGCAAACCCAAATAGACCCTACGAATGTTTAACCTTCTCTTTTTCTTTTTTCTTTCAAAATATGCCTGACTTCTTTTTTTGGGTGAGAAAGTAAATAGCCTTTTTGTCTGCCCATAAAAAAAAACTTTCTTATCTAAAATTCTGAATCAGAATAATGAATATCACAACCGCCTTCTAAAAATAGTCTTCTTTTTTGTTTCCTTTTTTTTTTTTTCTTCGAGAAAATGAATAAAGATTCCTACAATTAATTCTGAAAAGTGTATGCAATTCCGGCACAAAGAGGAGGGCTTTGGGTTCATCCGAGTAGGATCATCATCCTCCACAATTTTAAACAAGCAGTGGTTGGAAACAGACAATATCAATCCCATTTGGTTTATACTACCATGTGGTTTTCATGTATTAACTATAAATTGAATCTAGTAAAGTGGAGACACATTCCAAATTTTGAGTATGATCTCATACTGAGATGTCTTAAACGATAGGATTAGGTTCATTAATATTCCAATTCTTTGATATTTGGGATACTGCAAAAAATTCATTATACTTTTGAAGGATTACAATAGTGGGGTTTTTTATATTATATTTTGCAGTATCCTTGGCCATGCAAGGGATCTTTCAAGGATTTAAGGATACAAAAACTCCTCCATATCACTATATGTCATTTGTCTCCTATGACAAAAACTGCTTTCTTTTTTGCTCATTGTTTAGTGTAAAATCTTTGATCAATAATACGTACTAGTAATAATACTCTACCGACAAAGTCGATCTTTGATCAATAAATGTTAAAACCAAAACTGAATTGAATTGTTAAGTGCTGGAGGCAACATTGATATGATCCTGCCACCACCAACTCTTCATTACAAAATGGGAAACAGCATTGATGTTGTGACTCTCACGACCGCTTGGCTGGTATGAGCGGTGCAGATATCCCTAACGTCTTTGCCTCACTCTCCCAATGCTCACCTACTCAACCAGGCACCTCTCCCATCCCCTGTATATATATCCCACCTCTTCTCTTCTCTTCTCTTCCATAACATCTAATTACATCCTTTACTTGAAATGATTTATAATATTCCATGGAGACGGAGGGGAGCCAAAGGTATATATTGGTTCGAATGGATTCACCCACTCTGAAATAGGCGTTTTTGGGAATAGATTCACACCACTCTGAAATGAGTTTCTATTAAGATATTGATAAAGATGATCATGTAAATCCTGTACATGTGATAAACTCAATTACTATTATAAAAAATAATAAAAATCTTTTTTATAAGAGATCAAATTTGTTAAATTTAAGTTATATCGTATCATTATCCCATGGTTTCAAAAATCTGTTACAAGATAAGCTTTGGAAATCGATTGAGTTGGGTTTTCAAAAATCTGTTGTTACAAGATATGTTTTGAAAAAATCTCCAATCAGGGCAGAAGAAGGGGGGTCGAGAGGGGTCAAATGCCTCCCCCTCCCAAAAATTCTTCTTACACTCTCAAGGTAGAATTTTTTCAAATGTCCTAGTTGCCCACCTTCAGTCATAGTCATTCATTAAGAGGCAAATCTTTTTAAAAAGAACGAGATTTACGACTCTTGCCATTTTCGAAATTAGGTCAGACACTTAAATAATCTAATGAAAGTTAAAGAAAAAGATTGAACAAGGTCTTTTAGTTTTTGAAAAAACGCACCTTTTAACTTGGCCAAATTAATGTTGCGAACGTGTTGTTTAACTAGCCTTTAGCGTTTGTTTTTTGTTTTTTTTATTTGCTGCCTTGCTGGACATTTGTTGAGGAGAAATGATCCCTACACTCATTTCTCACAACAACCCCACAACAAGCTGACGTGGCTGGTAATATTTTATTATTTTTTTACAATAAGAAATGAAAATAAAACAAAAAAATAATAAAATATTACCAGCCACGTCAGCTTGTTGTGGGGCTGTTGTGAGAAATGAGTGTAGGGATCATTTCTCTTTGTTGAGAAGAGTGAATCCTTTGAGAATTACGACTTACGAGGTTTTTATGTTCTTTGTTTAGATATTAAGAGTTATTTTCTCTTTGTTGACAGTTTGACCCCTTCTAAACAGGTCAAACTGTCAAAGGCCTTTTTTTTTTACTCGCTTCGGCCTTTGCTAATGGCCTGGACTTTGTTTGTCAAAATGAGCCATTCTGCCTACTGTCATTGAGGTATAAAAATCTTGATTTGCAAAACAGTAAAAGTTGTAAAAGGAGTGTATTTTGGTTATTTGCATTTGTCAAATTGTCGTTCTTCAAAAGAAAATAGGAAGCGTTCAACAATTTAACAATTTGTAATTTGGATTTCTTTTTATAATATTTCATCTTACTTCAAGCCTTCAACAATTTAAATCAATTGCTTAGCTTCTTTTTTTTTTTTCAGCCTTAGAAGTATGTATCAAACTTTTACATTGATTAAGCTTTTATATTTAGATTGCTCTTCTAAATTAATTATTTATGAATATATATAGTTTTTGTTGCATATTTTAATTGCTTAAAATATATAATACTTACATGAGATTCTAGAGAATAACAATAATTCTATTGAGCTCCAATCAAATTCTTAACGAGTTTGTGCTAGTAGATACTTGCTTAAAGAAAAAAAAAAAATGATTAACATCCTAATGATGGAGACCAAATCTGAAGAGTATACCTATAGAAAGGACATTGTCAACTTGTTAACCATAATTGACAAAATAAATTGTAAGTTACATTTATATGCTTTAAATAATAATTAAAATTTATTGATTCTATATTTATTTTGTTAGTTATATTCTTGAATATATTTTTTAATCATTTTTTTCATTCATTAAAAACAAAAAATTAACTCGACTCCTCTGAACCAAAATTTTGGCTCCGCCACTGGCCATTAGGGCATTATTATGAATAGGAGATGTTTGTAATGTGAAAGACAGTTTAAGTTTATTATTATTGAAATAAAGTATTTTGTTTATCCCTATCAACGTGTTAGTTGATTGTTCGTGCTTTGAGAACACAGCTTCTCATTCACACCTATCCGCTTGCGCTACGTCATAATCTGCTTCCAACTAAAGTTAATCTTTTCACTAAGAAAATAGTCCTAGGCCCTCTCTGCATTTGTTGCCTAAGGGAAGATGAAAGCATATTCCACATCCTGTGGCAGTGCCCTTTACTATGGCAATTTGATAGGACTGTTCTAGAAGACTTCAGAAGACGACAATTGCCACCACGGATGGGTTGGGTCTTGTTCAAGGCTGGATGGCCGGGGATGAATTAGTTCAAACTCTTACTGTGGTGAGGCAGATTTGGCTGAGAAGGAATCGCTTTGTTTTTGAAAATTTCTTATTGTCTCCTTCACTAGCTAGTGCTGGAAATAGTGCAGTCCACGTTGGTTGCTTTTAAAGAGGCCAATGCCACTATGGAAGAGGAAGATTCAGGGCTTGGTTTAGGTGGAAAAAACTCCCACCGGGTGTTAGAAAGTTCTAATTTCCTCTCTCTCTCTCTCTCTCTCAAAAAAAAAAAAAAAAAGGAAGAAAGAAAGAGAGAGAGATTTATGCTTTGCCGATGATCTTTTGATTTTCTCGGCGGCTTCTCTTGAGTCTATGAGTGCTATTAAAGGGGTTCTTGATGAATTTGAGAACTTATCCGAGTTACGAGCTAATCCTTCTAAGAGTTCTTTTTTTGTGCTAGGATTTCTGCTCATGCCAAGAGGAAGTTGTTGGATTTCCTGGGCATGCAGGAAGGTGTTCTCCCGGATCGATACTTGGGTGTTCCCCTTATTTCTAAAAGGTTAACAGCAGGTGATTGTGATGCTTTGGTGTCCAAGATTACTGCTAGGATTGATTCCTGGTTAGCCAGAAACTTATCCTTTGCTGGGAGGTTACAATTGTTGTCTTCTGTTCTTCTTAGTCTGCAGGTGTAGTGGACTAAGGTGTTTATCCTTCCTAAGAAAATTATTCATATGCCGGAGCAAAAATTCAATAGGTTCTTGTGGATAGGTAAGGATTCCAAAGCTCATGCCAAAGTTGCTTAGCATCATATTTGTGTCCCTAAGAGGGAGGGCGGTCTGGGGCTTAAAAGGCTAGAAGTTTGGAATCAAGCTTCCATGTTGAACCATATCTGGTCCTTATTTGCAAAGGCTAAGTCTTTATGGGTTGCTTGGGTGGAGTCTACTTGGTTAAAAATGAGAAGTTTTTAGCAGATCCCTATACCACAAGCTTGCTCTTGAAGTTGGAAGAGATTGTTAAAACTCCGTGATATTGCAAAATCGTTTATTCAGTTTAAGGTTGGCAATGGTAGTAGGACTTTCTTGTGGTTTGATCAATGGCATCCCTTTGGTTATTTGCTTAATAACTTTAGCCACCGTGTGGTATATGATGCTAGTTTTCCTGTTGGGGCTAAGCTGTCCACCATTATTAGAAATGGTTCTTAGTTTTGGCCTTACGCTCGTTCGGATACTATAGTTGCAATTCATAGTAAACTTGCTGCTGTGCCTATTGGAAATATAGATCTGCCGGTTTGGAAGTCCAGTAATGGTATTTATTCCTGTTCTGCTACTTGGGAGTTATTGAGAGAAAAATGCCCTACTGTGGTATGGTGGAAGATTGTTTGGTTCTCCATGTCTATACCTAGACACTCCTTCATTCTTTGGATGGTTTTCCGGAATGCTCTTGTAACTAAACAACGGATGTGTAGTTGGGGCTTTACAGGGCCTTCAAATTGTCTCTTCTGCCATGGATGTATTGAGAGCAGAGACCATCTTTTCTTTCTTTGTGGGTTTAGTCGAAGAATTAGGTTTGCTCTTATGAAGGCTTGTGGCTATTATGATCCTCCTTCAGACTGGGATTCAGTTGTGGTTTGGAGTGCTGCTAGGCTGAAGGGCAAAAGTTTAAAATCTTGTCTTGCAAAACTTTGTCTTGGAGTTTGCATCTATCATTTATGGAAACAATGAAATGCCCTGCTTCATGGTATTACTCCCAAGACTGAAGAAGCCATTTTTGGCCAGATTAGATGGGAAGTACGTTCCAGAATCTTGGCGAAATTTTCGGTAAAACCAGTGGATAGAGATTTACCTCTTGCTTTGCAGCGGAATCTCTTCCCTCTCTTGTAATTTGTTTTGGTTGCTGTCCGGTCGCTTGGCCTTGTAATGGTTGTTGTTTAGCTGGTTTTGTGTTCTGTAGTTAGTGTGTTTCCTGGTTTAGGAAACATGAGTCCAGGTAGCTGGAGTGACTTTCTGTATTGTTGAGTTTGTTATATAAATGTCTTAATTCATCCAAAAAAAAGAAAGAAAGAGAGAGAGAATTCAGCCACCTAATGCCCCTAATTTAACAAGGCTCTTAATTAAGAAATATTAATAAGAATTTTTTCATAAAAAAATATTAAAGGCGGAATTAGAGTAATTCTAAATGTTAATGTAAGTGTCCATCAAAAAATGAAGTGGCCTTTAAAATTGGCATGTGATTGATCAAATAGTGATTTTAAAAATCACATCATTTTTTGATGAACACACACTTATGTAACATTTTTAGAATTACTCACAGAATTATAATCAATACTCTCTAATTAAGGCCCCTAATTATGGTAAATAAGTAATTAAAAAACATTAATATCATTTGATTCTTCCAAAAAACTTAATTCTACAACATTCCATTATTGAAATAAGGCTTTTAAAAAATTAATAGCATTGAATAAGATAAACAAATAATATTAAATACATTCTTAAATAAAATCCATTCTCCTACTTCAAACATTCTATTCTTGAGAAGAACGGAGAGAATGAAAATAATAAGAGAAATGATTCATTTCCTTCCCCTTGTCCTTAATTCTCACATCTTCTCCATTTTTTAAAATCACCATTGAATCTGTGTTAGAAGATATGAAGGGTTAGAATATATAGAAAGTATAATATACTTTCCATATATTCCATATTTGATTGGTATTGTAATATTTCATATTTATGGTGTGTTGTAATCAAATCATGGGGATCTAATTACCATATTTGATGAGGATTTGATTACCATATTTGTATTCATTTTAAACCCTATAAATAGGGACTTTTGTATTGTAAAAGATTAAGTAAGAAAATGCAATGAAATAAAGAAGCATAATGTAGTTTATTATAAGCTTCCGCTTTCTCTCTTCCTCTCTCTCTTTCTCTCTCTTTCTTACATAAAATTCTCTTGTCTCTATTCTATTATTATACTATTTGTCTTTTAAGTTTTCTATCCTGTTATATTTTCTATCATGGTATCAGAGCCTGAAAATCGACCAACGTCGTTCTTCCCTTCTTGAAGTTCTTAGTGTACTTCTGTCAAACACCTTAGCCTCAAGATCCTCTCTTCTATCCCAATCTTTCTTTTCTTTTCACTTTCTTTGGCCCATAGTTGGCCCATTGATATTTAAGGCGCATCTTCACCGTCACCGACTTCCTCCATTCATCGCCGTTGACTGTCGTTGATCGTTGTCATCTCCAAAAGAAGAAGAATAAGCATTTATTGCAAACTCAAGATTCCAGAATCTTCCACCTTGAATTTGAAGGGGGATGTTAGAAGATATGAAGGGTTAGAATATATAGAAAGTATAATATACTTTCCATATATTCCATATTTGATTGGTATTGTAATATTTCATATTTATGGTGTGTTGTAATCAAATCATGGGGATCTAATTACCATATTTGATGAGGATTTGATTACCATATTTGTATTCATTTTAAACCCTATAAATAGGGACTTTTGTATTGTAAAAGATTAAGTAAGAAAATGCAATGAAATAAAGAAGCACAATGTAGTTTATTATAAGCTTCCGCTTTCTCTCTTCCTCTCTCTCTTTCTCTCTCTTTCTTACATAAAATTCTCGTCTCTATTCTATTATTATACTATTTGTCTTTTAAGTTTTCTATCCTGTTATATTTTCTATCAATCTGTAGCGCCCATGTGGAAGGTTGAGATCGAAGTGAGTAGAGAGCACTTGTAGCCGTAGGTGGGTGAGGCAGCGGTGGTCATGTTCGGTGTCGAGAAAGGTGATGTCGAGGCCTGCGTGGCAGAGGAGCGCTGCTAAACTCAGCAAGGGTTTGATGTGGCCTTGTGCAGCTAGGGAACGGTAAGATCAGTATATGAGCTAGGTTGCTGTATAGAACCTACTAATTTGATTCCTATATGTTGTTTGCTCGCTGGAGGAATTATTTCAGAATATCCTTCTCACCCAATCAAATGAACACAGACTAAAAGAACAAGAAAATAGAGAGAGGAATTGGAACAAGCAAGAAAACTTCATTTTTAAAGAGAATCGAAAAGCCCTTTCAGAGAATACAATCTTTAACAATTTTTTTTTTTTTTTTTTTTTTTTTATAATTGTTCCACCCCTGTTTTATTCCATAAAGGAACAACTTAAATACCAGATCGAGTTTCAAAAATAAGGTCCACAAATTAAGGAATCACTTCCTAATAATATATCTCTGAAACTCCGAAGACTGATTCAAATGAAACTGAAATTCTAAAGATATATATACCAACTAAACCTAAGTAAAATACCAGCTAAAAGATAACGACTGTTTTTATCTTTTTCTTCAGGTAGCCTTTCTGTCATAATTATTAATTATAATGTTTTTTTAATATTAAATAAAGAGTGTCTGGCTACTGTTGAATCGGTCACTGTTGTTGACTGAACGAGGCTTAATTAGAAGAAGAATCCTTTTTGCCACATGATCAGAAATAATCTTATGGTTAACACCAATGAATTAAGCATAAGCATATTTCTTAAAATTAAGCAACTTGCACCCATCTAACTCATGAATCATATTTTTCCTATGTCTTCAATAAGCATGTCCAAGTTGTGATACGAAGATCCACCTTGGCCAACACAATCGCGAGCCAATTTTGCAATCCGATCCATTGACATCATGATTTCCTCTCTTCCATCTTTCATCAGTGTTCTTATCATCGTCTCAACCGTCGATCTATCACAAGTGTCCTTTATATCAAGGCCAATCCTCCACACCTCACTAACCCACCTACTATTAATCTGCTGGTCACCAATTTGGGGCCAACAAATCATGGGGACCCCAGCCACAATGCTCTCTAGGGTAGAGTTCCAGCCACTGTGGGTCAGAAACCCACCCGTGGACGGGTGGGCCAGGACCTCTTCTTGTGGAGCCCAGTCCACCAAAAGGCCCCTTTCTTTTGTGCCCTCTTGAAGCTCCACAGGAATCGCCTGCTCACCTTTTGCATCCGAAAGCGTATCACGCCGTATAGCCCATAGAAAGCGCTTGCCACTATTGACTAGGCCGTGCCAAAGCTCCATAAAAAAACCACGTGTCATGATCGCCAAGCTCCCAAAGCTAACATAAACAACGGACCCTAACGGCTGCGAATCCAGCCACGCCATGCAACTGTTGTCCGCCTCCCATAAATTACTAAAGGTCGATAATGACCGCGGGACTCCGTCTCCAATACGGGATCTCATAAGAGCATTGAGAGGTCCAATTGTGTAAATTTTGGAAAAGAGAGGGGCGAGGTGGGAGAGAATCGAAGCTTCAAGATCATCAAAAGTGTTTAGTATGAGTGCCGAAGCTCGAGTCATGGCCTGGGTCTCCACAAGGAAGAATTGAAAGAGGGGATCGTTGAGTTGTATTCTACAAATTCTCGGTAGATCTCGGCGTCGCAAAAGACCCTCCATACCTGGCACGCCTGCCACCATCATATCCATATCTTCATCGGCTGCTATTTCATGAAATAAAAGTATTATTTTCTAGAAATTTCACAAAATCTTCTTGAACTGTTCCTTTTCTGAAACTAACCTTTAAAGTTTAGAACTTTCAAATTTTGAATTTGTTGTAATGTCCTCACTCCATTCTATCAGATGGCAAAATGGATAAAATAACATTTATGCCCTTAAAATTTTCATAAAATTTTAAATTTACAAATAATTTCAAATTAAAAAAAAAAAAATGAAATAAAAAAGGCCCACGGCTGACCCTTGGCTGATCCACGGCGTGGATTAGAAGAGTACGCAGCCATGGGTCACCTGTGGGTCTGGCGACTCACGGGTTTCAAAAATAAAATTATTAAATGAAAAAACAAAAAATAAAGATATTTTCGTTATGAACTTTGTAACAAATTCAGAGTTTGAAGTTTTTTTTAAAATAAAAAATAAAAAAAGTTTGAAGGTTGAAATTGAGAGCGGGGTTATATGAAGTTTCTTCTATTATTTTATTTTAAACGTATTGTCATGTATTGATTACGTGAATAATTGCAAATTCTGCTCGAGGAATATTGAAAAAAAAAGTACTCACCGCCTTATCAAAAAATAAATAAATAAAAGTACTCACCGCCGACTGGAAGCTGGCCTTCCTGAATTAGGTTCGGAAGACAGAAATAAGACCACAAGCAGCAAGCACTGAAGGTCCGGAACGCGATTACGCGAACTCCCAATTCCTTTGCAACATCAATAGCGAAAGACATAATTCCATCGGCTATTACACACGTGACCGGACGCTCTGACTTTCTGCTGGAGTCAGCCAGCAGCTCGCGGAAGAGGGGCTTTGTCACGGACTTGATGGAGGAGATTAACTCTGGAAAGAACTGGAGAGTGCGAGGGTGATCGGTGGGCAGGCCATCGGAAATGGATTTGAAGTGGAGGGTTGGGAAAAGAGTAGAGAGAGCTTGTAGGTGGGTGAGGCGGCTGTGGTTGTGGTCGGTGTTGAGGAAGGTGACGTGGATCCGGCCAGTGTGGCATAGGAGCGCTGCTAAGCCCACCATGGGTTTGATGTGGCCTTGTGCAGGGAATGGCAAGATCAGAACATGAGGCTGCTGATCCATGTTTATCTTCGGTATCCCCAGAGATGAATAATGCAGATGTAGCAAACACTAACGGGAGTTCTTCCTCCTTTATAAAAATCTGGCTTTGTGGTTAGGATATCATTTTCATAGGTCAAGAGTTGGCAAGGTCAAGACTTCCAAACTTAACAAGTGTTACTTTTGTTTCTTTTTTTTTTTGTCACCTACCCGGGTAAAGTCTGTCTCAAGACTCAATATATTAGCCTAATAAATTTTGGCTGGGCCTTTATGTTTGGTGCCTACCACTTTATGTGGGGTAGCCCAAAATACTATTTACTATATAGTGAAACGGAAACGCAATAAAATAAATAAAGCTTCCTCCTTTATAAAAACTGGTGATAGGAATTCGACAAAATATCCTCCAAACCAACCCGGCCTCAATAATTGCCATCTATCCTTATACATGTGCTTCGCGCATGAGTTTTTTATGTTTCTAGCTGCTTGATTTTCGTGTTTTCTACTTTCTCATAACGCCTTGTGTAGCTGGATTATTCACAATCAAGACCTGGATAAAATAGTTTTTCGCAAAAAAATCTCTAAATTTCTCATCTCATTTCCATCTCAAAACGCCTTGCATTGATGATGAGAAAATGGATAAGTGGGGCGCCACGGTATATCTCTAGTTTTCTATTACTCAGTGTTTTTTTTTTTTGGATGAATTCTATTACTCTGTTTTCTCTTGTTTTGGTGTTTCACTTGGTTCAGTTTCGGTTTTGTTGCGGCTCCATTTGCTGAGTGCGCCAACTGCCAGAGAGGTGATCAAAACCCATGATGCTATCTTTGCATCAAGACCCATTGTTCTGTCGTCCTTACGATTGTACAAGGATTGGCTTTGCACCATATAAAAACTGGGTTTTACTTCAATCCAGTAAGAAGGAAATTCCTGTCAAGCACCATATGTTTCAAATAATTATATGTTTTAGTTATATACTTACTACATCCAGATAAGTCCATCTGGCAAGCGATCCTCATCCAACAACATGAAAACATTGTTAGTATTATAATAACCATGTTTATAATTGTCTATAAGATTGTTTTTATTTTTTCGGGATAACATCATATAGTAGCTAGAGCTTGTGGCTTCATGCGCGTCTAATAAAATTCTGGTGACGACATTTTGGTTCTTATCTTTCACAAGGGCTACACGATCGATTATACTTCTTTGTTTTCTATTTACGGTTCTATCTTTTAATTTATCCTCCGCTCTCTTTCTCTTTATTTTGTTCATGAAAGATTTAAAATTGAGTTTGGATAGTTGTAAAATTTACCCAACACTTTTTTTTTTTTTTTTTTTTTGTAATTTGTTTTTTTTACGGTGTATATATCAAATCCAAAATAGAAGGGTTGGAGACAGGAGAGCGCTCGAGTTTTTAGAACTAATTACAAATTCTTATTGATGTTTTTATAAGCTGTGTAGTTACGAAGTAATGATATATATAGGAGGATCAGAGTCCTCCTTGTGTCTTCTCAAATATCATGTGCCTTTTAAAATTACTATTAAATTTGAGATAATCATTATTGAATTTTAATTCTATTAAAAACTAATTAACCATTTCATGCTTAGTCTAAATATCGTTGCTAATTCTAATTATTATCAGCTACGATTACTTAAAATGTCATCGCTAACAAATCTTTAGCGATGACACAATGTCATCGCTACTAGTAACTAGAGACCAATCAAGCCATAGACAACTTGGGCAAACAAGCCCAGACCACATTTTGGGCACGCTATCGAAAACGATGTTGATTTCTGAATGGTTTTTATTTGCTTTATTCATCAATTACTGAATGAGTATATATTCGAGTGATGTATGTTGGAACAATTTTTCAATGATTAGCACCGAATGACGTTGTACCTATAAGAAAGGTAAATAATGAGCACAATGGCACCGAAACACTATAGCTAACGAGACGAACTGCCCCCGGTCCCTCTCTCACGAAACTCTCTCTCCCTGGAGTCTCTGGCTTAGAAATCGCGGGAAACTCATTTTGAACTGAGATCGGCGCGTGAGGGCGCGTGGATGCGGGAGACACTGCCGGAAGTTGGAGGTTTTTCTTCTCCAGGTCTCTTCTATCCTTTCTCTCTTTTAGATTGGTAGACTTGTTAGATTCGTTGCATCGTGATTGAGTGTTTTTTTTATTCTGGTTATGGGAAGGAAGCCGGGTAGAGGTATTGGAAGAGGTAGAGGTAAGGGAGTTATTAAAGGAACGATTGGCAAGGGTAATTCGCTGACGAATCCTATTGTGGATTCTAGTATTAATTCTGAGGTTTTTGCTGATGTTCCGGAACAGAGTGATAAGGCTGATTCTGAACCTTTTTGTGATTCGGTTCTCCCTGAATCGGTTGCTGGTTCTAATGTTGGCGTTAATGAACCTTCTGATGATGCTGTGGTTGAGGATGATGTATCTATGGATTCTCATCATGAGGTTGATTTTGAATGCTTGAGTATGGGCACGGATACTGCTGATGCCCTTCCTGTTGATTCTGGAGAAATTCAGAAGAATTCTCCTGTAAAGTTGAATTCTGATTGTAGAGGATTATTCAATAAGGCGAGAACCATGGGGAACCTACAATATTTTGTTCCTCACAAGGTTGGGGACAGAATTGTGGTGTCTCCTCCTGCGGATGCAGTTGAGGAGGGTATCTCTAGATGGAAATCTAGCCTTGTAGGGCAATTTTTGGACAAACCTCTTCCTTTCTTCCTTGTGAAGAAATCTATTGATATCATGTGGAAGCAATATGGTGATGTTGAGGTTTTCTCATTAGAAAATGGAATGTTCATTTGTCGGTTTTCTGATGAGGTTACTTGTGAAGACGTTTTGGATGCTAAGATTTGGCACATTTCCAATAAACCACTTATCCTTAGGAAGTGGATGCCTGGGATGCAAGTGAAGAAGCTTACTTTGGCGTCCATTCCTATTTGGATTAAGCTCTTACAATTGCCTATGGAGCTCTGGACTCCAGCATGCTTAAGTCATGTGGCAAGTGGAGTTGGAAAGCCACTTTATGCGGATAAGATGACAGAAGAGCAAAAAAGACTGGGGTACGCTCGGGTTCTTGTGGAAATTGACCTGAATTCCGAATGCCTTAGGCCCTTAAGGAACTGGATATTAGATGCAGCTCTGGAGAATATACTACCATTGGAGTGGAGTACCCGTGGCTTCCTCCTAAATGCACTTTGTGTAACGGTTTCGGGCATGCTGTTTATGCTTGTCATCGGAAGAATCAGAAAGTTTGGATACCTAAGGGTCATCCTAACAAACAGAAACAGCCCTTTCCTAAGGCTGCTCCTGTTGTGAAGCCTGTGGATAAGGTTGTTAGAAGGCCGAGTGGATCCAAGCAAAAGATTAAGTCTGAGGAGATACAGATAGCTAATTCTTTTGCTCCTATTGAAAGGTTTGAGGGTGAGGTGGGGACTGAGGAGGATTTCAGGCCCGGGCCTCCCCATACCTTCTTGGATGTGTTTGAGAGTGTGCTAACCTCTCGTGAAAAAGGGCAGTGCTCCTCTGAGGGAGGGGGTTCTCCTCATCGTGTGCCATGAAGGTTCTTTCATGGAATATAAGGGGCCTTAATAACCCCTTAAAACAAAAGGAGATTAGAAGGTTGGTTAGAAGTCTCAATATTTCTGTTGTTTGTTTGGATGAGACTAGAGTGCAAGAGTGTAATGCTCTGAGTATTCTTGGCTCCATGTTTCCTGGTTGGAAGTTCTTTAACAACTATAGTATGCACAGGCTGGGGAAGGTGTGGTTATGTCGGGACCCCGGGATCAGTTCAGTTTCATTGGTGGACGCTCATTCTCAGGTTTTGACCTGCATGGTGCATCTTAATGTAAATAGTAGCTCTTGGCTCATATCTACTGTTTATGGGGCTAATCAAGGGTTAGAAAGAAGATCTCTTTGGAGAAGGTTGGAATTCTTGAAGAGAGGGTTGAACTCATTCCCCTGGCTTTTAGTAGGAGATTTCAATGCAATCCGGAGCCATAAAGAAAACTGGGGTGGGGGAGGTTTATCTTGCTATGATATTGAGTTTGATGATTTGGCTTACTGTGGCTGCCTTCATACCTGGTCCAATAAACAAAGTGGCCCGGCTTTTATATCTAAAAAGCTAGATCGAGTATTAGCTAACATTGAGTGGATTCAGAAATTTGGTAATACCTCAGTAGATTTTTTGGAGGCTGGAATCTCTAATCACTCCCCTGCTTTGATTGAGGTTGAGAAGTATGTTAGCTTTGGTCCTAAGCCCTTTAAATTCTTTAATTTTTGGGCGGATCACAAACTCTTTCTTCAATGGGTTGAAGATGGTTGGAAACATTCGGTGGAAGGTTACTCGATGTTCAAGCTTTTCTCCAAATTGAAGGCTGTCAAGAAGATTCTCAAAGTGAAAAACTTGGAGATATTTGGAGGCTTGAGGCAGAAAGTAAATAAGGCTAAAAATGAACTTGATCTGGCTCAATCCGCTTTCATTGCTTCCCATGGTGATGAGGATTGTCTTAAGAATGAGAAGGAATGCCTTCATGCTTATATTTCTCTTACTCTTGCAGAGGAGAATTTTTTAAAGCAAAAGGCTAGTAATAATTGGCTCAATCTTGGAGATGGAAATACTTCTTTCTTCCATAAGTCTATTAAGCTGAGGAATTCTGCCAATCTTGTGAAAGTCTTAAAAGATGATGAAGGCAATAGAGGGAAGATTGGGAGCAAATCAAAGCTATGGCTGTTGGTTATTATCAGAAGCTCCTTGGGAGTACTAATCATGATTTTTCTAGTGAAAAGGCAGACAGGATCACTAAGTTGATTACAAGGAAGTTTTCTTCGGCTTGTGTTGGAGGTATGGCTGCTGATGTTACTAAAGAAGAGATACAAAAGTTGGTGTTTTCTTTGAACAAAAACAAAGCTCTTGGACCAGATAGCTTCTCTGCTGGATTCTTTCAGAGAGCTTGGCCGATTGTTGGTGAGGATGTGATTGAAGCTATTCTTGATTTTTTCTCTTATGGTAAGCTCCTTAGAGAGGTTAATGCCACAATTATCACTCTTGTTCCTAAGAGATCAAACCCCTCAGTCATGGGGGATTTTAGGCCTATATCTTGTTGCAATATAGTGTATAAGTGCATCACTAAAATTATTGCAAATAGGCTTCTTAAAGGGCTGGATGATATTGTGGGTCCTAACCAAGGTGCATTCATTCCCGGGAGAAGTATTGCAGAGAATATCTTGTTAGCTCAAGAGTTAGTCTGCAATTATCATAGAGAGAAGGGGCGTCCGAGATGCACAATTAAGGTTGATCTTATGAAGGTTTATGATTCAGTTAATTGGAGATTTATTCTTCACTATCTGAAGTGTTTTGGAGCTCCTGGGTAGTTCATTGGATGGATCCAGGAGTGTATATCCAGCCCGAGTTATTCTGTGGCTTTAAATGGTTCATTGGTTGGTTATTTTCCTGGCCAAAAAGGGTTGAGGCAAGGTGATCCCATGTCTCCTTATTTGTTTGTCATAGCCATGGAAGTTCTTTCCCTTCTTTTGGAAGAGGCTACTGCAAATCCTCAGTTTGGGTTTCATCCAAGATGTCACTCTCTTCAGCTTACACATCTATGTTTTGCTGATGATCTATTGATCTTTTCAACTGCTAAGATGGATTTTATTCATGCTATAAAAGGAGTTCTTGCTGAATTTGAGTGTCTCTCGGGTTTGAAAACTAACCCTGACAAGAGTCTTGTTTTTTGTACTGGTTTGACGGACAGGGGTAAGCAGGATGTCCTAAACCTCTTACAAATGAGTGAGGGAACTCTCCTTGTTCGTTGCCTTGGAGTGCCATTGATAACTAAGAGATTGTCGGTTGTAGATTGTGGATTGTGATAGTCCGGTGAATAAGATTACTACTAGGATTAATTCCTGGTTAGTGAAAAATCTATCATTTGCAGGGCGGTTGCAGCTGATCTCTTCTGTCTTATGTAGCATCCATGTATTCTGGTCTAGAGTCTTTATCCTTCCTAAGAAAGTGGTTAAGCTGATTGAGCAAAAGCTTAACAAATTTGTTTGGAGTGGGAAGGATTCTAGAGTTAATGCTAAGGTGGCATGGGATAAGATTTATACTCCTAAGAAGGAAGGTGGCCTCGGTATAAAAAAAATTGGATATTTGGAATCAAGCTTGCATGCTTCGTCACATTTGGACTTTGTTTGTTAGGTCCGGATCCTTATGGGTGGCTTGGGTTGAAAAAAATCTATTGAAAGGGAATAGTTTCTGGCAAGTATCTATTCCTCAAAATGGTTCATGAAGTTGGAAGAAACTTTTAAAACTTAGGAATGTTGCTAAACAATTTATGAGTTTTAAAGTGGGGGACGGCAGTAAAATTTTTTTATGGCATGATTCTTGGCATCCAGAGGCTACCTTCTTGACAAGTTTGGCTATCGTGTCATTTATAATGCTGGCAGAAACATAAGACCTCGAGTATCTTTCATTATCAGGGATGGAGAATGGTTCTGGCCTAATGCCAGATCAGAGCATCTGGTTCTAATACAGAGCAGATTACATGAGATTCCTATTGGTGGTGTTGATCTACCGATTTGGAAATCTTCTTCTGGCAAATATTCTAGTGCATAGACTTGGGAGTTGCTAAGAAATAAACTTCCTGAAGTTAGCTGGCATCAATTTGTTTGGTTCTCTTGGGCGATTCCTAAACGTGCATTCTTCCTTTGGTTGGTGTTCAGAAATGCACTTGTAACTAAGGAGAGGATGTGCTATTGGGGCTATTCGGGTTCTACTTTTTGCTTGTTTTGTTTTGCTTGTCAAGAGAACCGAGAGCATTTTTTTTTTTTCAGCTGCAGCTTTAGTAAGCGCATCTGAAGGAGGGTTATGGAGGATTGTTTGATTCGAGATCCACCTATTGAGTGGGACTCCCTTGTTAATTGGTGTAATTCTCATTTGAGAGGTAGAAGCTTGATTGCCATTATTTGTAAACTTTGTTTTGGAGCTTCGGTTTATCACCTATGGAGGCACCGTAATAATCTATTTCATGGTAATACTTTAAGCTCGGAAGATTCTATAGTGCTCCAGGTGAAAAATGACGTGCATTTGAGACTTATAGCCCGTTGTTCTACTAAGATACTTTATCGGTATCCTCATTTAGTTGAGGTTTGGAGATTGCAGCAGGTGCTTTCTAGGTGAGGATTTTGTTCTCTGACCTTTGATTGTTGGGGTCTGCTGTTCTCGTTCTTTAGCTTTTCTGGTTGAGGCGGGATATTCAGAAGATGATTAGCAGATGTTGAAGCTAGCAGGTGTTTGTTTGGTTGATGTTGTCTTCTGTATAACCATTTTCACCTCAGCTTCGGTTATTTTGGTTGTTTTGTTGTGCTGTTGCTTTTTAGGTGTTGTAGCCTTTTATGTCTTTTGTAGTTGGCTATGGCTGGTTGTTTTGTTGCTACTCTAGTTAGTAGCTTGTTTCCAGTTTTTCTATAGCGTTTGTAGGCAGGTTGTGTTTGAGCTTTATAAAAGCATTTATTCATCCAAAAAAAAAAAATAGCACCGAAACATTGAAAAGTATTAAAATAGTTTACAAAAAAAAAAAATCATATCGATCTTATTATTACATGCAATTGATTCCTCAAGTTATCAAATGCCAAAAACATAAATACAACAACAACAACACAAAAACATATAAGATCAAGTACCATTACTTGCGTACATGCCTTAAAACTTAAGCAAATTAATTAGGTTTACAATATTATACTTTTTTTTTTATGTCTTCAATAAGCTTGTCCAAGTTGTGGTAGGAAGATCCACCCTGGTTAGCAGAATCGTAAGCCAATTTCGCAATCCGATCCATTGACTTGGTGATCTCCTCCCTTCTCTCCTCCATCATTGCTCTTATCATCATCTCAATCGTCGATCTATCACACGTGTCCTTCATGTCGAGGCCAATCCTCCATACCTCACTAACCCACCTACTGTTAATGTGCTGGTCCGCGATTGTGGGCCAACAAAGCATAGGGACCCCAGCAACAATGCCCTCTAGGGTGGAGTTCCAGCCATTGTGGGTCAAAAACCCACCCACAGCCTGATGGGCCAAGACTTCTTCTTGTGGAGCCCAATCCACTAAAAAGCCCCTGTCCTTGGTGCCCTCGTGTAGCTCCTCTGGGATCGCGTGCTCTCCTTCGACACCTGCAATGCCATCTTGTCGCACAACCCATAGAAACGGCTTGCCACTGTTGATCAAACCGTGCCAAAACTCAAACAACTGACCACGTGTCATCATCCCTGTGCTCCCAAAGCTAACGTAAACAACGGATCTTAACGGTTGTGAATCCAGCCACGTCATGCAACTGCGGTCTGCTTCGCATAAATTATTGAAGGACGATAAAGATCGCGAGACGTCATGTGCAATACGAGAGGTTAGAAGAGCAGTGAGAGGTCCAATTGTGTAAATTCTAGAAAAGAGAGGGTCGATGTGAGAGAGAGTGAGAGCTTCAAGCTGGTCAAAGGAGTTGAGAATGAGCGCCGAAGTTCGAGTTATGGCCTTGAACTCCTCGACAAAGAATTGAAAGAGTGGGTCATCCACTTGTTGTCTGCAAATGTCGGGTAGATCTCGGCGTCGCAAAATGCTCTCCATACCTGGCACGCTTCTAACCATCTGATCCATATCATCTCCTGCAGTTTCGTGAAAGACATTATTATTTTTTTTTTTTGTGGAAAATTGTGGAAGACATATATACTTAGGCATCCAAGCACGGTCTGCATTTATCTTAGATTTTGAAAATTGATGTTTCCTATTTTAGCCTTTTCTGAAATCCTTCTTATCAAAGGTTAAGGCATGAAGCTGCAGGGGAAGTAACAAAGAGCCGGCTGCTTGCTTCAGCCTTACCAACACGACAACCATGAAGTTTTGATTTTTGTCGCATCTTCTACGAGATCATAGCTGTTTACAAATTGGAATATTCTCAATAATATAAGTTAAACAGAAAATCAAAACAACCATAATTTTGTGAATTCTCCCTCTCTCTCTCTCTCTCTCTCTATATATATATATATATATACACAAATAAATATTTTGGCAACAAACAATTCTCATTCCCCTCTTTTATTTTTACTTTCTTAAAAACAATCAACTTCAAAACATTTTAACATTTTTCATTTTTTATATCACATCAATAATTTTTTATTACTATTTAAATAAAAAAAAATCTACTACAATATTGTAAGGATCGAGATAAAATACTTTTAAAAAAACTTTGTATAACTTTAATACAATTTTTTTCAAACTAATTATTTGATTTGCTTTACTACGCGTGGATCATGCTATCCAATAGTTAACTAACGTTTATCAGAGTTAACACACTTACCCTCACCTCCAACGGGAAGCTGGCCTTCCTCAATCAGCTTCGGCATGCAGAGAAAAGACCACAAGCCGCAAGGACTGAAGGCCCAAAAAGTCATTGCGCGAACGCCCAATTCCTTTGCAATATCAATTGCGAAAGACATAATTCCATCGGCTATTACACAAGTGACCGGATGCTCGGACTTTGTGCTTAAGTCAGCCAGCAGATCCCGGAATCGTGGCTTCGTCACGGACTTGACCGAGAAAATTAAGTCTCCAACAAGCTGTACATTGCGGGGGTGATCGGTGGGCAGGCCATCGGAGATGGACTCAAAGCGGAGGGTGGGAAAGTGAGTAGAGAGTGGCTGTAGGTGGGTGAGGCAGCGATGGTTGTGGTCGGTGTTGAGGAAAGTAACGTGGAGGCCAGCGTGGCATAGGAGCTCTGCTAGGCTCAGCAAGGGTTTGATGTGGCCTAGTGCAGGGAACGGGAAGAGCAGTATATGAGCTTGCTGTTGCTGATCCATCTTTGATCTTCCTAAGGCGAACTGATTGAAAGATATTGCACGAGAGGCTGGTAAAATTACGAATTTTCCTCCTTTTTCTCGCTTTCGCACAAACCAAAACCGCGTTTAATTAGTTTCATGCGTGTTGTTGCCTATCCTTGATGGACATTACTGGAGGAAAGAAGCACACAATTATTTCTATCTCTGTCCATTCAATTACTTCCGATGGGAGTTCTCAACAACCAACTTCCTCCTTCATAAAAACTCAGGCCCAGTGGTTGAGGCTCGCAGCTTTTAGGGATATGGATATAAATGTTTTACAAATTGATTTGTAGAAAATTTTCTACACAATCTACTTAAAAGAGTGAGATGTGTCCTTTAAACATGTGAGAATTACATATTTTTTTATTAAAGCTATTAAAAAAACATGTGAGAAGCACATGTTATTATAATAACATGTGATTCTCACATGCCAAAGGATACATGTCAATCTTAAATTTGGTTCGTATGAAATTTCCTACAAACCAATTTATAAGAAATTTCTATCCTACGGATCGATATTATTCTCATAGGACAAGAGTTCGAAACTTTTTAAGTGCTATTTTTTTGGAGCCAGTTACTTAGGCGAAGTCTGCATTGAGTTGTTGACTACCACTTTATGGTGGAGCAGTCCAAAGTGCTATCTAGCTATATATATATATATATATATATATATATATAGAGGTGAAACTGAAAAACCTAATAAAAAAAATTGAAAATTAAAAATTAAAAATTAAAAATTAAAAATTAAAAATTAAAAAAAAGAAAAAAGTCATCTTTTATAAAAGAAATGATAGAAATTCGACAAAATTTTCTCGAAACCAATCCCGCCTCTATAATTGCCATCTATCCTTATAAACGTGCTTCGGGAGTTTCTATGTTTCTTGCTGCTTTTTTTTGTGTTTTCTACTTTCTCAAAACGCCTTATGTAATAGACGAAACTCTTTCTTCCACAGAGAGAACGTCTAAGATTCTTCTAGAGAGAGAGAACATTTATGTGTTTTGATTCGCCAAAGGGGAGGCTTTTAGCCGCCCCTCTCGGCGCTGGTCTTCCACCTAGTCCTTATGGGCTAAGGTGGCTTTTGTTCACCCTACTGGTTCCCAGTGGTAGGTATTATTTTTCTCCCAACCTCTAGGTTGTAGAGCTTTTGGTCCTCCCGGTCAAATCTGGTGGAGGTTGTTGTCGTCCTAGCTGTTGGGGCTATGGAGCTTGTTTATATGTTTTTGTGTTTTCTTTTAGCAGAGGCATTTCGTTTGAGACGTCCATGGGGAGTGACTGTTCATGTTTTTTCCTGCCACCTTTCGAACTAGATCTATGTTGTTACGCCGGAAATCTTGCGACACGTCCCCTTCAAAGTTGCTCGCCGTCAGTATCCGTCTCCACCGCTTCAACTTTCGGCCTTGTCGGACCTCCACACCCGGAGCGTGGCTTGCACGCGCTAAGAGGGGGGCCTGTGTGTGAGGGCTACGCTCCACCTTTCCGGCCTGGTTGTTGGTGTTTTCGGAATGGCCGGTGTTCGACTGGAAAATGGGAGGAGCGTGTGAGTCATGCGCCAGCACCAGGATGTTTTCTTCTCTGTGCCGGCTTCAAAGTTGTGTTTTCTGCTTGTGTTTTTTTGCGATTTATCTTTGTAATTTTCAAACATTATGGGGATATGTCTGATGGCTTGGATGTTAGATTTACTTCTCTTTATTTGTGATAGGTTGTGCTTCATTGTCAAGAGAGGTTTAATGTCTGCTCCTTGTAATATTTATTTATTATTTGGGTAGCTGTAGTTTTTGTATATATATTCTTGATCTTTGTTAGGGTCTACCGTTGGTAACTGCTTTAAGTCAAGATTTTTTCGATTTAGTGGGTGGAGATTCTTCATCTCTAGTCACTGTGATGGCCTACGAACATTGTATTAGCCTTCTATGCTCATGTACTTCTAATGGCCTTTGGTCATTTGTAATCAAAAGAACTTCTATTTTAAAAAAAAAAAACGCCCTGTGTAGCTGGATTATTCACAATGAATTCACAGAACGTCATGAAGATGAGAAAATGGATTATTCACAAAACGTCGTGAAGATGAGAAAATGGATTATTCACAATCAAGACTTGGATAAAATAGTTTTTCGCAATAAAATCTCTAAATTTCTCATATCATTTCTATCTCAAAACGCCTTGCATTGATGATGAGAAAACGGATAAGTGGGGCGCCACGGTATATCTCTAGTTTTCTATTACTCTGTTTTTTTTTAGGATGAATTCTATTACTCTGTTTTCTCCTGTTTTGGTGTTTCACTTGGTTCAGTTTCGGTTTTGTTGCGGCTCCATTTGCTGAGTGCGCCAACTGCCAAAGAGGTGATCAAAACCCATGATGCTCTCTTTGCATCAAGACCCATTGTTCAATCCAGTAAGAGATACACACTTACCCTCACCTCCAACGGGAAGTTGGCCTTCCTCAATCAGCTCCGGCAGGCAGAGAAAAGACCACAAGCAGCAAGGACTGAAGGCCCAAAAGGTCATTGCTTGAATGCCCAATTCCTTAGCAATGTCAATTGCGAAAGATATAATTCCATCGGCTATTACACAAGTGACCGGACGCTCGGACTTTGTGCTTAAGTCAGCCAGCAGATCCCGGAATCGTGGCTTCGTCACGGACTTGACCGAGAACATTAAGTCTCCAATAAGCTGTACATCGCGGGGGTGATCGATGGGCAGGCCATCGGAGATAGACTCGAAGCGGAGGGTGGAAAAGTGAGTAGAGAGCCGTTGTAGGTGGGTGAGGCAGCGATGGTTGTGGTCGGTGTTGAGGAAAGTAACGTGGAGGCCAGCATGGCATAGGAGCTCTGCTAGGGTCAGCAAGGGTTTGATGTGGCCTAGTGCAGGGAACGGGAAGAGCAGTACATGAGCTTGCTGTTGCTGAATAGCCTGATCCATCTTTGATCTTCCAAAGGCGAACTGATTGGATGATATTGCACGAGAGGCTGGTAAAATATCACCCAACCCGAGCCCAGTACAGCCATCTAAGAACGGTAGCTAATTGAAGCCCACTTGGTTTAGGACACTTGTCGGTAATCTCAAATATCACTCTCACACGTGAATTGCGTTGCTAACTTGATAGAGACCATAGCAACATTTCTCTCCATAGACTATGTGGGGACGAAATTTCTTATAAATTGATTTGTAAGAAATTTTATACAATTTATGTATAAAATTAATGTGTTTCTTAATCTGTGAGAAGTACATGTTATTTTAATAACATGTGTTTCTCACATGTTTTTTTTAATAGCATTAATAAAAAAGTATATGCTTCTCACATATTTAAAGAACACTTGTCAATTTAATAAGTAGGTTATATTAATTTTTTTACAAACCAATTTGTAGGAAATTTCAATTTACAGTTAAAATAATCTCTTTGGAGAAGGTTAGAATTCTTGAAGAGAGGGTTGAACTCATTCCCCTGGCTTTTAGTAGGAGATTTCAATGCAATCCGGAGCCATAAAGAAAACTGGGGTGGGGGAGGTTTATCTTGCTATGATATTGAGTTTGATGACTGTATTAACAAAATTGAGTTTGATGATTTGGCTTACTGTGGCTGTCTTCATACCTGGTCCAATAAACAAAGTGGCCCGGCTTTTATTTCTAAAAAGCTAGATTGAGTATTAGCTAACATTGAGTAGATTCAGAAATTTGGTAATACCTCAGTAGATTTTTTGGAGGCTGGAATCTCTAATCACTCCCCTGCTTTGATTGAGGTTGAGAAGTATGTTAGCTTTGGTCCTAAGCCGTTTAAATTCTTTAATTTTTGGGCGGATCACAAACTCTTTCTTCAATGGGTTGAAGATGGTTGGAAACATTCGGTGGAAGGTTACTCGATGTTCAAGCTTTATTCCAAATTGAAGGCTGTCAAGAAGATTCTCAAAGTGAAAAACTTGGAGATATTTGGAGGCTTGAGGAAGAAAGTAAATAAGGCTAAAAATGAACTTGATCTGGCTCAATCCGCTTTCATTGCTTCCCATGGTGAGGAGGATTGTCTTAAGAATGAGAATGAATGCCTTCATGCTTATATTTCTCTTACACATGCAGAGGAGAATTTTTTAAAGCAAAAGGCTAGGAATAATTGGCTCAATCTTGGAAATGGAAATACTCCTTTCTTCCATAAGTCTGTTAAGCTGAGGAATTCTGCCAATCTTGTGAAAGTCTTAAAAGATGATGAAGGCAATAGAGTGGAAGATTGGGAGCAAATCAAAGCTATGGCTGTTGGTTATTATTAGAAGCTCCTTGGGAGTACTAATCATGATTTTTCTAGTGAAAAGGCAGACAGAATCACTAAGTTGATTACAAGGAAGTTTTCTTCGGCTTGTGTTGGAGGTATGGCTGCTGATGTTACTAAAGAAGAGATACGAAAGGTGGTGTTTTCTTTGAACAAAAACAAAGCTCCTGGACCAGATGGCTTCTCTGCTGGATTCTTTCAGAGAGCTTGGCCGATTGTTGGTGAGGATGTGATTGAAGCTATTCTTGATTTTTTTTCTCTTATGGTAAGCTCCTTAGAGAGGTTAATGCCACAATTATCACTCTTGTTCCTAAGAGATCAAACCCCTCGGTCATGGGGGATTTTAGGCCTATATCTTGCTGCAATATAGTGTATAAGTGCATAACTAAAATTATTGCAAATAGGCTTCTTAAAGGGCTGGATGATATTGTGGGTCCTAACCAAGGTGCATTCATTCCCGGGAGAAGTATTGCAGAGAATATCCTGTTAGCTCAAGAGTTAGTCTGCAATTATCATAGAGAGAAGGGGCGTCCGAGATGCACAATTAAGGTTGATCTTATGAAGGCTTATGATTCAGTTAATTAGAGATTTATTCTTCACTATCTGAAGTGTTCTGGAGCTCCAAGGAAGTTCATTGGATGGATCCAGGAGTGTATATCCAGCCCGAGTTATTCTGTGGCTTTAAATGGTTCATTGGTTGGTTATTTTCCTAGCCAAAAAGGGTTGAGGCATGGTGATCCCATGTCTCCCTATTTGTTTGTCATAACCATGGAAGTTCTTTCCCTTCTTTTGGAAGAGGCTACTGCAGATCCTCAGTTTGGGTTTCATCCGAGATGTTACTCTCTTCAACTTACACATCTATGTTTTGCTGATGATCTATTGATCTTTTCAGCTGCTAAGATGGATTCTATTCATGCTATAAAATGAGTTCTTGCTGAATTTGAGGGTCTCCCGGATTTGAAAACTAACCCTGACAGGAGTCTTGTTTTTTGTGCTGGTTTGACGGACAGGAGTAAGCAGGATGTCCTAAACCTCTTACAAATGAGTGAGGGAACTCTCCATGTTCTTTACCTTGGAGTGCCACTGATAACTAAGAGATTGTCGGCTGTGGATTGTGATAGTCTGGTGAATAAGATTACTACTAGGATTAATTCCTGGTTAGTGAAAAATCTATTATTTGCAGGGCGGTTGCAGTTGATCTCTTCTATCTTATGTAGCTTCCATGTTTTCTGGTCTAGAGTCTTTATCCTTCCTAAGAAAGTGGTTAAGCTAATTGAGCAAAAGCTTAACAGATTTCTTTGGAGTGGGAAGGATTCTAGAGCTAATGCTAAGGTGGCATGGGATAAGATTTGTACTCCTAAGAAGGAAGGTGGCCTCGGTATAAAAAAAAAAATTGGATATTTGGAATCAAGCTTGCATGCTTCATCACATTTGGACTTTGTTTGTTAGGTCCGGATCCTTATGGGTGGCTTGGGTTGAAAAAAATCTATTGAAAGGGAATAGTTTCTGGCAAGTATCTATTCCTCAAAATGGTTCATGGAGTTGGAAGAAACTTTTAAAACTTAGGAATGTTGCTAAACAATTTCTGAGTTTTAAAGTGGGGGATGGCAGCAAAAAAATTTTATGGCATGATTCTTGGCATCCAGATGGCTGCCTTTTTGACAAGTTTGGCTATCGTGTCATTTATGATGCTGGCAGAAACATAGGACCTCGAGTATCTTCCATTATCAGGGATGGAGAATGATTCTGGCCTAATGCCAGATCTAAGCATCTGGTCTTAATACAGAGCAGATTACATGAGATTCTTATTGGTGGTGTTGATCTACCGATTTGGAAATCTTCTTCTGGCAAGTATTCTAGTGCACAGACTTGGGAGTTGCTGAGAAATAAACATCTTGAAGTTAGCTGGCATCAATTTGTTTGGTTCTCTTGGGCAATTCCTAAACATGCATTCTTCCTTTGGTTGGTGTTCAGAAATGCACTTGTAACTAAGGAGAGGATGTGCTATTGGGGCTATTTGGGTTCTACTTTGTGCTTGTTTTGTTTTGCTTGTCAAGAGAGCCGAGAGCATTTGTTTTTCAGCTGCAGCTTTAGTAGGCGCACTTGGAGGAGGGTTATGGAGGATTGTTTGATTCAGGATCCGCCTATTGAGTGGGACTCTCTTGTCAATTAGTGTAATTCTCATTTGAGAGGTAGAAGCTTGATTGCCATTATTTGTAAACTTTGTTTTGGAGCTTCGGTTTATCACCTATGGAGGCACCTTAATAATCTACTTCAGGGTAATACTTTAAGCTCAGAAGATTCTATAGTGCTCCAGGTGAAAAATGACGTGCGTTTAAGACTTATAGCCCGTTGTTCTACTAAGATACTTTATCGATATCCTCATTTAGTTGAGGTTTGGAGATTGCAGCAGGTGCTTTCTGGGTGAGGAACTGGGTGAGGATTTTGTTCTCTGACCTTTGATTGTTGGGGTCTGCTGTTCTCGTTCTTTACCTTTTCTGGTTGAGGCGGGATATTCAGAAGATGATTAGCAGATGTTGAAGCTAGCAAGTGTTTGTTTGGTTGATAATGTCTTCAGTAGAACCATTTTCACCTCAGCTTCGGTTATGTTGGTTGTTTTGTTGTGCTGTTGCTTTGTAGGTGTTGTAGCCTTTTATGTCTTTTGTAGTTGGCTATGGCTGGTTGTTTTGTTGCTACTCTAGTTAGTAGCTTGTTTCCAGTTTTTCTGGAGCGTTTGTAGACAGGTTATGTTTGAGCTTTATAAAAGCATTTATTCATCCAAAAAAAAAATAGCACCGAAACACTGAAAAGTATTAAAATAGTTTACAAAAAAAAAAAAAAAAATCATATCGATCTTATTATTACATGCAATTGATTCCTCAAGTTATCAAATGCCAAAAACGTAAATACAACGACACAAAAATATAAAAGATCGAGTACCATTACTTGCGAACATGCCTTAAAACTTAAGCAAATTAATTAGGTTTAAAATATTATACTTTTTTTTTTCTATGTCTTCAATAAGCTTGTCCAAGTTGTGGTAGGAAGATCCACCCTGGTTAGCAGAATCGTAAGTCAATTTCGCAATCCGATCCATTGACCTGATGATTTCCTCCCTTCCTCCTCCATCATTGCTCTTATCATCATCTCAATCGTCGATCTATCACACGTGTCCTTCATGTCGAGGCCAATCCTCCATACCTCACTAAGAGCACTCTCAATGGATTATCTATTTGCAACTTTAAGCTAGAATAGATAACAAAAGTGTTAAAAAGAGACTCCATCGGCTTATGTATTCTAACTCTAAAATCAGGGACAGAGTCAGAAAATATTTTGAGCAGGGGCCAAACCTTCAGTGCATAAATTACAAATATATTAAAATAGGGGTAGAGGTCAAAATTCTTAATGTCAATAGGGTTTGTGGTTCACATAGGGTCACTGACTACAATTCATTGTGCTGTTGCTGGTGGTACCAATTCTTCACTTCAGATTGTTAAGCTCTTGCTTGATGCATATGCTGATGCTAATTGTGTTAATGCTAATGGAAATAAGCATGTTGATTTGATTGACCGTGCGTTGAAGTCATCCTCCAATTTGTAACAGTATCGAAATGTTATGGAAATTGTAGGGTTTGAATTATGAATTTTGTAGTAGAAATTGGAATGGAAATGAATGGATTTTGCCAACCCATGGATTTGGGCTCACTTTAAGCCTCAGACCTGCAGCAAACCACACCTTGACCAAGTCTGGCCTCAGACCAGTAGCTTCTTCCAACTGTCCTCCATGACATGAAATCTACCACGCGTGAGAAAAGCCCTTGCAATATTTGTTGCACAACTACTCATGGAAGCCCTCTGTTTATTTAAGTTGTATTGTCTTTCCACGTAAAACGACTCATGCTATCAAACAAAACGCATGATCCTCAAGTTGCCTCCAGCTGTTTCTCAAGACTTGAGAAACCCAAAATCCGGATGCCACGTCATAGCCTTATCTTTTCACAAAGGCAGCTTCTGGGTTCTTCTTTTCAGTGTCTTGATGACAGGTAGCAGCTTATCTCCCTACAACTTCCGTCAACTCAGTTCAAATTCCTTCAACTTACTCCCATGGATATTGCGTAGCTTCCTGTCCTTATAGAATTCAAGAAGGAAGGCGATGGAGTTGTTGCTAAAAGGCGATAATTCAGTGGGGGAAGGTGATCGAACCGTGAACCAAGAGGAAGCGCATCAGAAGATGGCCATGCCTCAGTTATCAAAGGATGGAACTGAGAAGAAGGAATACCCTATCGACGTACCCTTGCCCGATATAGACAACGGGATATATGGGACGGATGAGTTTAGGATGTATACCTTCAACATGAAGCCCTTGCTCAAGGGCATATACCCATGATTGGACCGAATGCCCTTTTGTCCATCCCGGGGAGAGTGCCAGGAGAAGAGACATTCCCGAAAGGGACATGCCAAAAGGGGGATGCTTGTGAGTATGCACATGGTGTTTTTGAGTTCTGGCTTCATCCTTCACAAGGGGGATGCTTGTGAGAATTCTGACCCCTATTTTTTTCATCCTTTCCAAAAAAAAAATTTCAAGAATTTTTTTTGGGGAAGGGGCCATGGCCCATACCGGCCCCCTTTCCTCCGTCTATGTCTATAATAGATTTTTCTTAATTTTATAAATTATGCAACTCTACAAGTAAAATTATACTATTCACTTATCTATTTTCTTTTTATTCTTAATCTCCACATTTTCCGCTTTTTATTTTTCATTTTCCCTCCATAACTCTATGTTCTTCCTTTTTTTTCTTCCTTTATAGTGAAGATCTAAGGGAAAGTGTGTAAAGTAGTGGAGTTATTAAGCGAGACCCACATGGAAAAAAAATACTATAATGAAAAATAATAATAAAAAAAAAATATAGAGTTAAGAATAGATAATTAGATGTATGATGCATTTTAAAACTCATTAGCTAAACTAGATAAAATGAATTTTGATTAGCTATTCTAGATTGAGATATACATAAGCCATTAGGAGTGCTCTAACCCAGCAACTATTAATTTGCTGGTCCGTGATTGTGGGCCAACAAAGCATAGGGACCCCAGCAACAATGCTCTCAAGGGTGGAGTTCCAGCCACTGTGGGTCAAAAACCCACCCACCGCTTGATGGGCCAAGACCTCTTCTTGTGGAGCCCAATCCACTAAAAAGCCCCTTTCTTTTGTTCCCTCATGTAGCTCCTCTGGGATCGCGTGCTCTCCTTCGAGACCTACAATGCCATCACGCCGTATTACCCATAGAAACGGCTTGCCACTGTTGACCAAACCGTGCCAAAACTCAAACAATTGACCACGTGTCATCATCCCCGTGCTCCCAAAGCTAACGTAAACAACGGATCTTAACGGTTGTGAATCCAGCCACGTCATGCAACTGCGGTCTACTTCGCATAAATTATTGAAGGACGGTAAATATCGTGAGACATCATGTGCAATACGAGAGGTTAGAAGAGCAATGAGAGGTCCAATTGTGTAAATTCTAGAAAAGAGAGGGGCGATGTGAGAGAGAGTGGGAGCTTCAAGGTGATCAAAGGAGTTGAGTATGAGCGCCGAAGTTTGAGTTATGGCGTTGATCTCCTCGATGAAGAATTGAAAGATGGGGTCATCCAATTGTCATCTACAAATGCTGGGTAGATCTCGGCGTCGCAAAAGGCTCTCCATACCTGGCACGCTTCTGACCATCCGATCCATACATATATAATTAGGCATCCAAGCACAGTCTGCAGTAATCTTAAATTTTGAAAATTAATGTTTCCTATTTTAGCCTTTTCTTAAATCCTTCTTATATATCAAAGGTTAAGGCATGAAGCTGCAGGGGAAGGAACAAAGAACCGGATGCTTGCTTCAGCCTTTCCAATACAATCATGATGTTTTGATTTTTGTCGCATCTTCTACAAGATCTTATATATATATATTGTTAGTATTTTGAAACATAAACTGGCGAATATTTTTGTTTGAAAGAGCAGTTCAGATGAAACACTTTTCTGATCAGTTGATCACTAGTGACACAGGTAAGGATGGTTGATGGCTCCAGAGCTAAAGAAGAAGCTTCTTTTGATCTTTACTATGAGTTGGGTTGGGTATTTCTCGATGTAGTGATCCAGATATGATTCGTTTAAGATCTTTGCACAATTTTTGTATAATATTTGTTCAAATTAATTATTGAATCTGTTTTCTTACTTGTGTTTTCCTACACGTGACTCTTACGTATAAAGATAATAATAAATAAATAAATAAAAATGTAAGAATCGTACAAATGTTGTAAATGTATTGCATCTCGTTATTATAAAATTAGTAATAAAATGTACAAATTAAACATCAGTATACAACAATAACCATTTCAATCAGCTTATAATTAGGGTTATTTTGGTGACCCTCTATGCTTTGGATGAACGTCTTGTACGTACAAAACATTGAAATCACGTTAGTTTTGTGTGACTTAATATATATATATATATATATATATATATAAAGAAAATTAACGTATGTCAGAGTACGTTACACACTAACACTTACCCTCACCTCCAACGGGAAGTTGGCCTTCCTCAATCAACTTCGGCAGGCAGAGAAAAGACCACAAGCAGCAAGGACTAAAGGCCCAAAAAGTCATTGTGCTAATTAATGCCGAATTCCTTAGCAATATCAATTGCAAAAGACATAATTCCATCGGCTATTACACAAGTGACAAGACGCTCGGACTTTGTGCTTAAGTCAGCCAACAGATCGCGGAATCGTGGCTTCGTCACGGACTTGACCGAGAGCATTAAGTCTCCAATAAGCTGTATATTGCGGGGGTGATCGGTGGGCAGGCCATCCGAAATGGACTCAAAGCGGAGGGTGGGAAAGTGAGTAGTGAAAGCGGTTGTAGGTGGGGGAGGCAGCGATGGTACGTTGTGGTCAGTGTTGAGGAAAGCAACGTGGAGGCCAGCGTGGCATAGGAGCTCTGCTAGGCTCAGCAAGGGTTTGATGTGGCCTAGTGCAGGGAACGGGAAGGGCAGCATATGAGCTTGCTATTGCTGATCCATCTTTGATCTTCCAAAGGCGGACTGATTGGAAGATATATATTGCACGAGAGGCTGGTAAAATTATGAATTTTCCTCCTTTTTCTCGCTTTCGCACAAACCAAAAACGCGTTTAGTTTCATGCATGTTGTTGCATGCGTATACTTGATGGAACATTAGTGGAGGAAAAAAGTTAACAATTATTTCAAGCTGTGTTCCTTCAATTATTTCTAATATATGGGAGTACATGTATAAAAATGGAAAGTCAATGTTTCTTTCTCAAGTGATTAGATGTAGATCCAGCCCAGTACCGCCATCTAAGAATGGTAGCTAATTGAAGCCCACCTGGTTTAGGACACTGATCGGTGATCTCAAATATCACTCTCACCATGTGAATTGCGTTGCTAACTTGATAGAGACTTGAGCATCAGCTCTCTCCATAGATTTCATATTCAAATCGATTCGTAAGAAATTTTATACAACCCACGTATAAGATTGATGTGTCTTTTGACATGTGAGAAGCACATGTTTAAAGGACACGTGTCGATCTTATATATAGATTGTATGTAATTTCTTACAAACTAATTTATAGGAAATTTATGTCCCTCCATAAAACTATTCAACTATTTTAGCTCCAATTTTTGTGGTTATTTTCAATTCACAGTTAAAATTTTGAAACAAATATTGGCAAAACAAAAATGTTTTTAGTGCTTCATTTTTTACAACCTATTTTGTGCCACATAGTAAGGTTGTACATGCGGGCGGATATTAACTGCCCGCATTCCTATGCGCACATGTGGAGGCAAATGCGGTTAGTAAAAAAAATTATCCAAATATGTGAATAACAGTTTTAAAGTATGTGGATAAGGTTATTAACCCATCACATGCCCTTTACATATAGTATATATTATATTTAATGAATTCACCAAAACGACGTCGTTTTGGATTAGGTATAAGTTATATTTACATTGATTTGGTTAGCTGTGTTGCTTTCTCGTGTAACACTTTGACAAAAAAGAAAAGGTAATGTAAAATCAATATATTTTCAAAAGATTAGGCCTTAAAAAAATAATAAAACAAGCTCAAAATACTAAAAATGGGCATAAATTATTTTCAAAATCATTTACACTAGGCCCTAATAGAGATCCAAATTAAGAATGCTCAAAATGCCCATTATCTAATATGCGGGTAGCGGATAATAACAACATTTAATAACCGCACGGATGTGGTTAGTACAAATATTATGTGGATATCTAAAAGTAATATCCGCATTTTGCTGTCGCGACTGCTCGTATGGCCAAATAATCGCACTTGCATTCGCATGTACATACCACATAGCACTCATATGAATAGTTATGTCAGTTTCCAAAATATTTGTAGTAAAACTTGTATTATCCCTAGCAGTAATTTTGATAAAACTAGAACCTCGAGTAAACTCTTCTATTCTCCTCAACATGTATTTCCAGTTACGAAATAAAGCCCACATATTTATCACGTCGGCTGTTGCTGTAAAGGCAGCATTAATTCAACAAAGAAAATACATGAAAATTGTAAGACGTACACCGGTTCCATATTGAAAAGATGAGTAGCCTACAGAAAATATGTGGTTTATAAAGATAATTATGAGCACTAAGTCTCACATTACCTAGAAATTAGGTAAAACTGAGCTTTATAAGTGATTATAGAGAAAGCTCCAAATTTACTAATTCTTTTAAGATGATAGTGCAAATATAACGTACTAGCGCTTTTCTCTTAATGATTACAAAAACTCTCTTAGGTTATACATAATCATAAGAATAAAATTAACCAGTTCACAAATCGCCTTTTCCTTATTATTATATCTCTAGAGTCAATTTTCTGTTGAGGTCTATATATAGCTAAAATTATCTTAATGGCCCAGGCCAATAATATGCGGCCAGAAAAAATAAAAAATCATCTTATTATCGACGAGGCGGAAGGTCACTTTTTTACTCAAAGATCTGCTCTTCCCGCTTTAACAAAGTATTGAATTGTTTACTGGATAAAGGAAGAAAAGCATTAAGATCGCCCACAAAGCCATAGATTGGAGTTGTAAGAAGGAAGAAAAGCATTAAGATCGCCCACAAAGCCATAGATTGAAGCTGTAAGAAGGAAGAAAAGCATTAAGAGCATTTCTAGCCCTAATAGCTAAAATAGCTATTAAAAAATGATAATTCTCTATTTTATCTACTACTTGTTCTATATTTTCTCGAACAGATTTTTTATTTTACTTTTTATTTGTATTTAAATATTAATTTGTGATGAAAAAAGTGTGAAAGAAATAGAGAGAGGGAAAGAGAGAGAAGGAAATTGAGAGAAAAAATAAATAAATAAATAAAACTCTTTGTAGTATGAATAGTAAAAAGTCATAAAGATCTTATTTACTATTCACACTAAAAGAAAAAAATCTGCTTTGCTTATTCTACTCCGGACGGAAAATAGCTCATAATATTTAAAGTAGTTATTAAAAAAATACAATTCTCTAAAAAAAAAATAGAGAAAATAATAAAAAATTATTTGTAATGTGAATAGTGAATAAGCACTTATTATTCGTACTAGAACGAAAAATTTTATTCTAACAATCCTACTAAAAATAAAAAATAATTCATAACAATCGAATTTAACTTTTATAGGCCATTTACTTTTGAAAATGCTTTTACCTATTCTTGGTAAGACCTGAATACGTGCAAAGATTGGAATACGACAACCCGAAGGAAAAGGTAAATAAAAAAATGATGAAAGATTCCCAGAAAAACAAAAAAGAGTCCAAGAATTTGCCCACATTTTTTGTGGGGTTTTAGCCGTCTCTGTCTATTAAAAGTAGGCCATGGGCCCACGGCCCTGTTGCCAACTTAGACTAGCTCGTCCACCTTCTTATATTTTTTCAACAAAGCAGGCCATGGTGTGATAGCTTAGAAGACTTTGGCCTGGCCTCGACATTCCGCATGGAGAAAATAATCAAAATATATCCCAACTCACGTAATTCACTCCCCGAAATTACGAGCTTTAAACAGGTAGCTACACTTTTTTAATTTGAGGCAGATAAAAATAAACAAATAAATGAAATAAATTTCTTTTTATTAAGACGTTCATTTATTTTTAGAGCATATAATTTTTACATGCATTTTTTTATAAAATATATAATTCTCATATATTTTAAGGATAAATGTTAAATATTATTGCTTCATCCCATCTAATCTTACTAAGTTAATATAACAATATCATCAACAAATATATATATATATATATATATATATATATATATATATTTTTACAAGATTAATGAGTACTTGCACATTAGTGTAGAAGTATAGGGTGTAGTATATAGTATTGCTATTTGAGATACACTATTTAGTATTCTCTTATCCTTCTCTTATCATTCTGTTTTTATGTCTTTTATTTTTGTTGCTGTTTTTGAGTTTTTCTATTGCACTTTTTTTTTGTTTACCCATGTTTCGATGTTTGGGTCCTTACGACTCAATATACATTACAAATCACTTTTACTGGTGGTTCTGGTTCTTGGCATCCGTGTCACAAACTAAAGGGCTCGTATTTTCAGAAACATTATCCTCGTATGCTTATGTTCTTAGATTTATATTTTAGGTTATCCAACTGTTCTTGTGTTTTTCTTTCGTGATGTAATTTTTTTCATGCATCTAAAAAAAAAAAAAAAAAACTTACTCTAAGAAATTGAATTAGAGATATTTTGTGGTATCCAATCTTTATTTAAAAAAATTGAAATAAAACAGCAAAAATTAAGAATTACCAATTAATCTCTTCCAGCTAAAAAATTAAAATAAAAATCTTTTATAACAGAGTATATAAAAAGACAAAATAGGACGTGCTTCTCAAATATCGCAATCACAGGAACCGGTGACGTGACATCCGTTCTCCCTGGTGAGCCCCACAGGAAGCTTGGGGATTCGCGATGACCCGCAGTAAAGAAAAGAAGTCGCCCTTGGGGTCCCACAATAGCCACCTCGCCCATACTAGACCTACTCCCTCGCTCTTCAACCGTTTGATTAGAAAAAGAAACGCCCTTGCGCCACAGCGCACACACACTCTCTCTCTCTCTCTCTCTCTCTCTCTCTCTCTCTCACAGTCAGATTTCTAACAGTCTCACAGAGACCACCGCTTTCTCTTCTGTAATTTCTGGCTCTTTCTGTTCCGGCACTCGGAGAACGAAAACGCGTAGTACAGACTGATACCGATACGAAAACCGAGAAAGATTTTTGTTGCCTTCTTTGGTTACTGTAGGTAATCCTTTGCTTTGCTTGTAATCTACGTCGGTTTCGGGAATTTTTACTGGGCGCATCACTGAAGTCATTACGTTTCGGATCTTTATCGGGATCAACGAGGTTTTTCAGAGAATGTCACTCTTACGGACCTGCATTTTCCTTCGTTGTTGAGTTACACAGTTCTAATCTTCGTGGTGAGTCTTGGTTGTAGTCTTTGGCTTTTTACGTTTCTGTTTTCTTTACGATCCGTTTGGTTGCTGAGAAACCGGAGGAAAATGGATTCTTGCATTCTTACAAAAGCCTATTTGTTTGAGGAACTTGCGCCTCGAAAATGTTAGGACTTCGTTACTTTTATTTTGCTACTTTTTTAAAAAATAAAATTCTTCAGCTTTCTCAGCAACCGATCAGAGCTATATACACACACACACACACATAAACATGTATAAGTTATAAAGCAAGCTTGAGTTGATATAGTCTGATGTTTGGATCTGTGAGTTTCTTGATTTGGCTCTTGACTTATATGCATGGTTTTGATTCAAATCTTGAAGAATGTTAGGAAAGGTAAGTCGTGAGGGGTATTTTTCTCTCTGAGCAATTGCAGCAAATTAGCAATAGGTATATGAAATTTGCTTTGACTTGAGGGAGCATTGTATTCCTTTTAATGAACTTAGTCAAAAGTCTTTTTTTTTTTTTTTTTCTAAAATAAAATTTTAGCTGGCATTTGGCAAGCTAATATTGCAATATCTGAGGCATTGATGCAATTGGAAGATTGAATTTTTGTAACAAAGGAAACAATTTAATATTCTCGTTAAACAGAAGTAAATTACCATAAATTAGCGGAGGCTTCGCTTCATTTCCTCATTAAGCTCATGAGTTTGTTTGGTAGCATATGGCTCTGTAGTGGTAGCCCCCATATTTTTCTTTTGTTGTATATGTGTTTGAGAAAAATTCCTTCTTTTTTTTTTATTTGCCACAAAATTTATGATAGAAGATGTTTTAAGCGAATAAATATGGTTTAGCTTTTCGATAAATAATCATGATCAATGTCTTATTTTGTCAAGTGCTATTAGAGAGCTCAAAGAATGCTTGAAAAATCTCTATTTGAGAAAGAGGCTATAGAAACAGAATAGGTTCCAGTCCTTTTGATACAAGTGTAGGTAAAATATTTTTAAATATCGTTTCCGTTTCTTTAATTTGATGAAACGCTGTATATTTGGAAACTCGCCTAAATTAATTGCACCTAATGTCTGAACATCGGCTCATGATCACACCAGGAAGGAAAAGAAAAAGATAGGATGATAATATCAGCTCATGTTGAAGACTGCGTTAAATAGATTAAAAAATGGAGCCATCAGCATATATGTTGAACTACAGTGTCAGGAACTTATGCACTGGTGCACCAAGGTGGGTGCACTTTCAATCTTATTCTCGCTGCCCTCATATGGTACCTCTCATTTTCTATCTAAATCCCTTAGTTTTCTCGTGCGTTCCTTTCTTGCCAGAAGTTGACCCAAATATTGTTGGTAAGGAACCACCAAAGGATAACATTTTAACCTACATGATCTTTTAGTATATTAACGGGAAAAATTTAGGGATCATCTAATTAAATCGATGATGAGGTTCTAAGTGGAGATGAATGTGTAAAATGTAGAAATCAGGGTACTAAATCAGCTTGGTTAATCCTATCTTGTTGCTTCTGTTTTCTTGTATAGTGGCTTCAGATTTTAAGAATTTAATTAAGTATGATGCAGAATTGTTTTCCTCTTTAAGAAGATCACTTGCTTCTGCTTTCCAATATTGTAATATGGGAGTGTTCTAACCAGTATAACTTTCATCTTTGTTTGATTTATTGTTTTAAAATATTAAAAGCCTTGGCCTTTTGACGACTAGAATTGTATTTTTTTTCTTCCCCTCTCTCTCTCTTTTAAGTTTGATTACAGCCATCTAATTTGACTCTTATGCTCAGAATCAGAAGGACACTCTCCTGTGTGAACTTTTCTTAAAGTAAGGTTGCGAGTGGTGAGCAAGATCCTCTTCTGCACCATGTGCTGGAGCTATTATGTGCCAGTGAAGCTTTAGAATATTTGATTCTATGCCATCTGATATACGTCCAAATAATTTCTTAAGACCTGCTGGAGAAATGGGAACCAGTTCAGAGCAAAAAAAGAATTCAAAACGGGAAAACAGCTGTAAGATAGTGAAGCAGAGGGCTATATCACCCCAAGCTAGTCGAAGCCCAAAGTATCCAGACAAGTTAAAAGTGAAAAATTCTGTTCGATCATCATACAGTGATCTGCATCCTGAACGAAAACAGGATAGAGATGATAAAAACTTGGTCCAAGCAAAATCTTCTGGAAATCATCAAAGGCAGTGTGACAAGGCAAATACTAGTAAAGAAGATGAGCTTGTCAAGCACATGTCAAATTTGCCAGGTTATCTCCAGCGTGCAGAGACGGGAGAAAACCTCCAAGAGAAAGCTTTGAATTTTGGGGTTCTAGATTGGGCACAACTAGAAAAATGGAAATACAAGCAAAAGCAAATACCAGCCAGAAGTAGCGATAATGCAGTATGCAGTAGCATTGATTTTTCTTTGAAAGCAACCAATGGATCATCTACATTTTCTACTACCATCCACAGCAAGACATTTTCTGAAAGAAACTCTTTGCCTCGTTCTAATCTCAACTCATCTCAGAAGGTTGGTCATCCTCAAGGTACCAAACTGCCTGCCAAGAATGTCGTACGATTTCAAGATTTTGAGATTGCTTCCAAAAACAACATAGATGGGCAGAAAAAGGTACCCTGGACATACAAGTCTTTTGGCAGAAATTTCTCAGATATAATGATTGATAAGGGGAAGAGAAAAGATTTAGATCATAAGATTACTTCAGAAATGGCAAAATTTTCAACGAACTCAAGAACTAAAGGTGTCTCACCCATTCAGAAGCACAATGTGAGTGCTTGGGATGGTGAAGCTAAGAAGAGCATCGAGGAGTTGGGAGAATCAGAAATCAAGAGAAAAGATAGAGATCAAAAGATCATCTCAGAAAGCAGAGCTTCACGTCCAAAATTGAGAAGCTATGGGGTCTCACTTAGTTCAAAGGAGAAGCTGAGTTCTGGCAGTGGTGAAAATAGGAAGAGGGTAGAGGAGTTGCGACAACCAGATATAGATCTCACTAAGGGGCGTTCCCATGGTGAGAACAAGAATGTTGTTCTCCCTCGACCAGAGTTACCCAAAAATGAATTTTCTGAAGTATTACAACTTTCGCAACCCAAACAATCCAAGGAGAAGTCATCAGAAGCACAGTGGAGTACTTTTTCAGATACATTTTCTGGTAAGGTTGTTCACTCTGCAGGACTCAGTTCTGAAATTCCATACTCCTGCCCTCTGCCTTCTAGAGTTGAGGCCAATGCCGTGTCGGGCATGGCGCCACATAGCCTGATCAATGCTCGGTGTAATGAGCTCTCATCTGTTGCATCTCACACATACCAATGCTCAAATAAAACATCCAACATGCTATCTAAAGGTAGATATGCAGAAAAGAATGACTTAGACCTTGAGCTTACTAATTCAGATGTTGATACTGTAAAAATATCGGATGAAGAAACTGCTGTGCTGGCAGCTAGAAATATCAAAAATCTATCACCCAATCGCCGGTTTAGCTTCAGCTTAGAACGTCTGCGAAGAAGTTTCAGTTTCAAGGAGGGTTCATCTGCTCCACAATTGAGCTCCTCATATGTTAGTATCAAGTCCGGTCCCATGAGATCTGAAACTTCTGTTTCTTTGGATAATTCAAATAGAGAGAAGTCAGTTCTTCATCACAGAGCTAAATCCAGCCCTTTAAGAAGGTTACTAGACCCCATACTGAAGCATAAGTTAGCAAATCCACTCCACTCTGCTGAAACCGTTCAGTCATTGAAAGAAAGTTTGGATTCCTTTAGCTCTAGGCCAACTAGTGTCAGTCACTCACTTCAAAATGAGAAGCATGAGGCATCAACTACTCAAGCCCTTTTGCAACTTACAGTAAAGAATGGGCTCCCTTTGTTTAAGTTGATGGTTGAGAATGACAGAAACGTTCTTGCAGCCACAATGAAAAATTTAACGTCATCTGGGAAGGATGATTCAGGCCAAAATTATACATTTTACTATGTTAATGAATTTAAGAAGAAAAGTGGTGGCTGGATGAGTCATGGAAGTAAAAGGGATAGCTGTGGCTATGTCTATAATGTCATCGGTCAGATGAAGATTTCCAGCTCTTGCTTCTCTGATTTGAGTGGACATTATTCCGGCAACCAGTACATAGCAAGAGAATCTGTCTTGTTCGGTGTTGAGCTAAGGCAGGCAGATCAAGAACCACTGAAATTCAAGCCAAAAAGGGAGCTTGCAGCCGTTGTTGTCAAGATCCCTTGCGAAAACTTAAGCCATGATAGAATGAAAAGTAATAAAGATTTGGCAGAGGAGCTCTGCATAAAATGTTTGCCAGAAGACAGATGCTCTTGCAACTTCAAAGAAAATGAAGAGTCTGATAGTATTATGGTCATACTTCCAGGCGGTGTTCATAGCTCACCAAACAAAGGAGAGCCTTCGCCATTGTTAGATAGGTGGAGATCTGGTGGATCATGTGACTGTGGAGGTTGGGATGTTGGCTGCAAGCTGCATGTTCTCTCCAACCAGAACGAAAGCAGTGAGATTCACAAGACATCCAAAGCTTCCCCTATCCCAGATCATATTGAACTTTTTGTCCAGGTACAGCGTTATACCAAATAGTTTCAGATCATAAGTTTCAGCCTCCTTTATCCCAAAGTGTCCACAGTTGTTGACTTTGCAATTGACATCTAGTTATTGTACTAATGTTCAGGGAGAAGCTGAGCAGACCAGGCCCTTCTTCAGCTTGACACCATTGAAGGATGGAGTCTACTCGATTGAATTCAATACATCAATCTCTTTGTTACAGTCATTCTCCATTTGTGTCGCACTTTTAAGCTGTAAGAAACAGGTGGATCTCTCTGAAACGACCAATATGCCTGAAGCAAAAGTTTTCGAAGAATCCATTCTGAATGAAAATGGTGGAATCCAGAGAAAAGCGGCTTCAAAATATGCTCCAAGCCCCCCTCCCTCCCCTGTCGGGAGGGTCTAGTTTCATGCAAGGAAGCTGTTATCTCTGTAAGGTAAAGAGGGCAGCCAGTGAACTCCTCAAAAGCAGATGTTCTGTTCATAGTCAACCACTGTATTGACACGTGCATCGGCTTTTGAGAAAGACGTTTTAACTGGAGTGCCTCTTTGGTAGAAGACGTGTCATTTTGTGTTGGCTTTGCTACCGCACCAACCTCACTCTTGTACAAAAAGATAATAATGTCATCCGCTGTATAAGTACAACATAGCATATTAAAACAGAAGTCTAAGACTACTGTATGCTCCAAAAGAGGATCGAAACTCAGCCTTGAAATCTTTGCCAAATACTGAAGCTAATGCCATACTTTTTCTAGGCGTACTTAGTTCTGTTTAAATTAGGAGTGGGCAAAAACCAATGGATCCGCCCCAACCCGCAACCCCCGCCCAAGCCGGTTTTAAGTTTTTTTTGCGGGTATGGGTTAAAATATGGTATATTTGTGCGGGGTGAATTGCGGGTTAGGGTTTCAAAAAAATCTTGGGGACCCGCCTCGCCCCGCCCCTACCTGCAGGAAAAAAAATAATTTAAAAATAAAAAATAAAAAAATAACTATAACCCTGCGCTGCAACCTCTAAAGTCTTCTTTATTCTTTTCTTCACTCTTTATAGAGTTCATTCAGCCTCTCTTCTGATCTTCTCTTCGTTATGTCTCAGTCTAAGACTCTGAGAAAGAAGACGACCCAAAGAAGTGAAAAGAGAAAGGGGCTTGCGGATAGAAGGCTCTAGAACTAGAAGGGTATAGCTGGAAGCCATGCGTTGGTTCAAAATAATCAAAACGCATGGGTATTTGCGTTTTGAACCAATTAGTAAGTCATTATTCTTTTTTCTTTTCTTTTTTTTCCATAGATGTTTATTTGTTTCTGAATCCTTCCTCCACGTGTGTCGTGAAGGAAATAGTGGCTTACAGCTGTTTTGAACCAATGCAAATACCCATGCAATGGTTCATTTACGCAAATACAATTGTACATTACTTCTAGATCCTTCTTCCTTTCTCATTATTCATGTGTTGGTTCAATTTTTTTTTTTTTTTTTTGAATTGATGCATTGGCTCATTTACCCATGCATCGGTACATTACTTCACGTGGAGAAGTAATTATTCAAACGCACGGGCAAGCCATTATTCATTTACGAAATGGCATGTGGACTTCTGGATCTTTCCTCAATCCTCGTTACTTCACGCTTTTCTCCTTTTTCCTTTATTTCTTCTCTTCATCTTCTTCGTTTTAACCCTAGCGTCGTAGTGCCTGTGCCGCACACCTCTTCTCTTCATTTTTCTCCTCTCTTCACAACCTCCCCTTGAGCCGCTCTTCGCCTCTTCATCTTCTTCGTTTTAACCCTAGTGCTACAGTATTTTCATAGTAGATTGAAGATGAAGAGTGGCGCATCACCCCCGCACCGCACGGATTCTCTCTTTTTTGTGCAGTTCGAGGGTGAGATTTTCTCAATCCACAGGAGTGCGGGGCAGGGGCAAAAAGGGCAAAAATCCTCCCCGCCCCATGCACACCCCTAGTTTAAATGCTCCCTTTTTTTCTTTTTATTTTTTCAATGCATTAAGGTGTGGCAGTGAAGAGCCACAAGAGTGAATATATCTGATTTAAAATTGGATTTAAAAAATATATGTGGTTCTTCATTGAAGGCGGAAATCCATTTTCTTCTGCATATTCTAAGTTTTGAGTAAAAAAGGCTGTTAATAGATTTCTGTCATTTTGGCTAACAGAGAAATAAATGGCTAACAATTAGTTTCAAACTGAACCTTAATTAGCAACAACGCCGCTAGCCGGAGACTTGTGGTGTGTTTGTTAATGCATTGAAAGCAAACATCAGAAGAAGAGAATTTTAACCAACGAAGCCATGATTTATTGACAGTAAATTTTTGCTCAATTTTCTGGAGAAAAATACACTGGAAATGTCCATTACACAGCCATTGGAGGAAATTGCTGGAATACAAAAACGATCTCTGCAGGGAACCTAATATCAGAGTGCAACCTTTGGCCACTAGAGGAGGCGTTCTCTTTCAGCAGGTGAAAGGCATCATAAACTCATTGAAGCCAATGCCAAGGCTGCGGAAGACAGAAATCATTCTAATGTATCATGAACTATAAATTGAGATGTTTCACAAATCTACAGGTGAAGCATGATGAATAGAGATAAACCAGTGACCATCAATCCTCTCAAATACATTTGTTGCAAACTGTATCCCCCATTTGCTACCTTCTGTCTTAACGAATTCCCTACACGTAACATACCCTACATTCCCTTTGACATGAACCCTAACATCTTTCAGCTGAATCTCTAATGGGAATTCATAGTCTGCCCATACAAACTCCCAGCTTTCCATAACGTCGTCATAACCAGATATCCCACAAGCACCTGGGTGCACAACACAGACCTCATCACCCTTGGCCCAAAGGGTTTGCAAAGCAGCTAAATCCCCAGTCCTGAACGAGTCGTAAAATCGGGCATTTGCTAGCAATACAGAAGTCTTGCTATCCTCATGGAGATTTTTAAGGCTATCCCTGATTTTTGCTGCTTCAACATAGTTTTCCTCAGCAATGGCAATCTGTAGGTCCTGCTCTAATGTCTGCTCATCCATTATGAAGCTTTCACCACTTAAGGGATCCTGTGAGTCCGCACTTTTTACTTGACATGGTCTTGATGAGGGCAAACCAGAAGCTTGTTGAAAGAATTCTGCACTAAATATCCATCGAATTCAAAGTGCCCAAAACTTGGGCATGGTAAAAGAAAATTGGTATACAATTAAACAGAAACACCATGCCCCATAGATGGTCAATGAACTATAAATTGCGATTACACGTGATGGAACCAGCAATTAAGAGTACAGCTTACAGGGGAAATGAAAATAACAAACAGAAAGGCAAATTATAGGACTTACTGGATCTTCCAGTTTGCAAACTGGGGCGACAATGATCGGGTGAGAACTTGATCCTACGTCCTCTTCCAAAGGGTTTAGCTAAAACTAGATTGTAATGCTTCAGGGAAGGTGCCGAAAGATGACTAAGTGTTGCAAAACTATTGACAAACGGACACGGCAAGCTATAAACTTCTCTGATAGAGGAAACATTTCCCTATAGAAGACATATAATTCAAAATGAAACAAACTCAACCGTGAACAATATAAATTGGAAAACCAGAAGATTTGGACTCGATTGACTCACACATTGTCTATCAGATAAAGAAAATTGTTACTTAAGTCTATGCATGTTTATTTTATCCAATACACGAATTTATTTTTTTTATAAGTAAAATATTTTTAATCCAATACACGAATGCGGAATAATCTCAGCATCCACTTAACTTTCGGTACTACAATTCATCATTTTCAACCTCAGCAAGGATATTTCATCAAGCCACAAGTAGTCAGTAAATGACTTTGTTTCTTAACCACTGGTACAAGTTTAAGCTTTTTCCACCTTTTCTTTTCCCTCTCATATTTCCCAAAAACCAAATTATAATTTATCCAAAAGCTACAGCTTGACAAAATATGAAAAGTCAAAAAATGGGTTTTCTCATAGAACAAAGGTCCTAACTCATAAAATTATACAATTTGCTTAAATAACCCAGATAAGTTATCTGCAGAAAACCACTTTTACTTCTTCTGATAGATTCTAACAGCAATCTATGAAGATCAGCACCTATTTTAAGCCAAATGTACCATAAACAGAAAACATGAAGTAAAAGATTAGTTGGGAAAAGCATAACTCACATTGTAGCAGAAGCTCGACCCATGAAGCGCCATGGATAAGGAGATTAATTACAAAAGAAAAGGCCACGAATTAAGAGAAAAAAAATTAGGGTTAGGGTTTTGACCCGTCAATACTTTCGAGGCTCCCTAACACGAAAGACTGCAATTTAATCTTCTTGGTGATCACGAAAACGTTGGATATCGGAATGGGAACTAATGTCATTTGAGGACGAAGGAAATATGGGCTGGGCTCTAGCTAAATGGGCCGGACTCGACAACAAATTGAATGAGCTTCTAGATTGGGCCAACCAAAACTTATTGACGCTTTAATCTGGGCTGCGAAGGTATCAAAGCCCGTATTATATGCAAAAGCACGTCGTTTTCTTCAAAGAAACTTCTTACAGACAGGTGCAATTTACTATTTCAGCTTAATTGGTAACTCCAAAAATACTCAAAAGGCTCCGGTGTAAAATGTTTTCGGCTTTTTTCTGTGTTTGGTGGGGATAAAAATAATGATCAACAGAAATCATTTTCAATTTGATCATAAAAACCTCTTTAATTTTTAAAAAACGATTTACGTTTTAAAAATCGTAAATCGTTTTCTGAATTTAAACTATTCATTCTTGCATGCATGTTTGTAGGAATCTGTCACCACCGAGCATTGGAATTTGTTGATAGTCCAACTATCTCGCCGAAAATCCCGAATTTTGGTATCCGATTGTGGGAATTCGGTAGCATTGGTCTTCGGAATCCAGCCGGTGCTGGAATCTAGTTAATCGAAATCCGGCAACATTGCTAGAATCTGACCAGTACAACCAAAATCAGGCTAGTATAGTTGGATTCTAGTCGTATTGTACAAATTCCAGCTAATTTGGCCGTAATATGAAAATCTATACTGGATTTTGACCAAACTAAGCCAAATTTTGGGGAAATTAATTTGATTTCGGTCGTACTGGTTAGATTTTGACTAGTCTAGCCGGAATCTCGCAACGGCATCCAATCGTTGATTTTTTTTTTTCTTAAAAGCCCAAATGCTGAAAAATTAAAAAAGACTAAAAATATTGCACCTCGAAAGAGAGGAAAATACCCTATTTTGTTTTGATTTGGGCCAAGAAACATCCTAAGAAAAGAAAGTACCTTTCCTAACAATAATAACATCATCATGTCCGCCATTTCCATTGTCCTTGTCGCCATAGCTTATGCAGCATGGCAACTTCGCGGCTCCACCACTACATGATTTTTATTGAGTTTTCTTTTTTGCTTTTTATTTGAAAAATGCACATTTGAATAGTACAATTATGAGAGTCAATTTTGGTGCAGTTGCTATTTTTGTCAATGTTCTCACGGCTTGCTTAGTCAGAGGGTGTTATAGGCAGGGCCGGCTTTTTTTTATATATATATTTAAATATTAATTAAATTTATTTTAATGTTTATATTATATTTTTTATTCAATATGTGAATTAGAAAGTATTTTCTTCTAGCTGTAAAATATATTTTAATTTTTTTATAACTTATTAGATATAAAATAATTTATCACTTGATTCAAAAACTTGTAAAAATAAGATTAAAAAAAAAATAAAGAGAAAAATGAAAATAAGTTATTAAGTTATATAAATAGTGATATGTAATGGAATATAATGCGAATAAAATGATGGACATCGAAGGCTCGATGGTGTACTTCTATCTAAGATTTTTCATATTCTAAGCAATTTAATTGAAATAAACGTTGGAGACTTTTTAAAAATTTATGGATATTGAGATTTTTCGTGAATGTAAATAATGAGACTTTCAATTTGTAATTACTTTTATCACAATTGAGAATCTTAATTAGAAACTATTTATTAAATGTTTATCATATTAGAGTCTTAATTTATTATTTTTTTTTTTTGAAAATGACTTTGTTGTACAATTATTAATTAGGGGCCTTAATTAAAGAGTATTTATTAACTTTTTTACCATATTAAAGTCTTAAAATGTTTTTTTAAAAAGAACATTTATTGTACAATTATTAATTAATGGTCTTAATTAGAGAGTATTTATTAACTTTTTCTCATATTAGAACCTTATTTTTTTTTTTAAATATTTATTGTATAACTATTAATTAGGGGGCCTTAAACGATTACCTAAGTCGCCTTAAGCTTCAGCCCCATGGTTATAGGTATTCATTTTTGACATCTCGATGCTCTAATCCAGGAGCTTAAAGGTATACAAGCGATTGTAGTTAATGACTATTATCTTTACCGCCAATCACAACCGCTTTTTATGATTATTAAATTTTTGTAGCTGTAATCGTTCCATTTTAAACTATTTTGCAGTTTTAAAATAACTAAAAGTTTTTTTTTTTTTTTTGAACTAAATAACTGAAACTACCATGCATTAATCTAAAGAGGCCCGAAGTGCAAATATAGTGAATAAAAGCACATCGACACCCTACACACTAAGCTATAAAAATCTGACTTTGGTGCTACCAACAATTAAACAAATATTATAAGAACAGATGTTTGAGCCACTTTTTAACAATAAAACACCCCTAACAAATAAAATATGGCTGATCTAGCTAACAAACCATAAAAAGTCCAGTAAAATCTGCAAATATAACAGACAAACTTTCAAAAACTACTCTTAAAAAAAAAACTACAAAAAGCACCCAACACAAGCCGATTTCAAAAAAGAAGCTTCACGTGTCTTGTAGAAACCGGCAGAGAAACATAGATCTGGCCTTAAAAGTAGATGTAGAAAAAGAAAGTTCAGCCAAACTTTCACCGGCGACACGGACGGAGAGGCCGCTTCCCTACGAAATGTCTTGTGTTAGCCTTCCTGTCTAAAAAAACCAAAAAAAAAAAAACATGACTAGGAGACTCAAAGCTCAACAGCCTTATAAGGACTAGGAGAACAAAAGCTCCACTTGATCAAAGCCATAAGAAAATAAAAAACATCCATAACCCAATAAGGACTAGGAAAATAGCACCATTGAAAAAAGGGAGGCCATTGAGGGGAAGTAGGCATGGAACCTCCCTCCTTCTCAAACATCTCTCTTCTTTTTTATCTTTTTTATTTTTTATCTATCTTTTTTTTCTCTCTAGGTCGGGATCTGACCTCAATTTTTCTCAAAGTTAATGGTTATTGAAATTAACATGTCGACAATACTAGAAGCGAATCCTCCATGTTTGAATAATTAAGCGTGGTAGAAGGGGAATGTGTAAACGACAATTGTTTAAGATTGGTCAATAGTCAATGGAGAATGGTGGTCAACAATGAGATTTGACCCGAGTTCTTCCATGGCATGCTCCGTACTCCATTTCAACAGCACGTACGTACAGCAATTGTTTAAATTTAAAGGCCTCAAAGGACTAAAAGGAGGCCCCCAATCCCATGACAACCATTGAATTGATTTTTTCAAGTTCCCGTTGAAGAAGTTGTACCAATAGGAAAGTAAAGGAATCCTTGATGAACTAATAATAAGCCCAAATTGAATTTGTCATGGCAGACCCTATAGAACAGGGAATCTCTACGGTCAGTGTCCGGTGGGGGACCCTGTAATCTCAACATAGATTTCTGGGGAACAAATTGATATTTGGTTTGGAAGTAAATTGACAAGACAATGGGGCCACCAACACGTATGACTCTGCAATTAGATGGCATACTGAGTGGTCCTCATAAGACTGGGCTTGTTTGATGCCATTGCTGAAAGGTGTTCGATGCAACAAACAAATTAAACCAATCAACAAAGTCATTGTCTTGAGTTGAGGGATCCTTCTCAAAAAAATGAGAGAATTGGGAGTAGGGTTAGTCAAAACACGCGGGAAACTCGAGCCAATCCGAGCCGACTGGGCTCAACTTAGGTTGAGTTTGGTATCCATTTTTCAAGTTCTACTCAGGTCAGTTGGAATTCGATATTCATTTTTGAAAAAGAACTTGAATTCCAAATCCAACTTAGCAAACACTGCAACACCGTTCGCCTGCTCCCTTTGCGGTCCTTTTTTTTTTTTTTTTTTTTTTTTTTTGTTGTTGTTCCCTTTTGCAATGATTTACTAGTTAATTTTTCTTTCTCTTTTTGTTAAGTATACACGTGTGAAAGTAGAAAGATTGAGTATCATATTGAAAATATGTCACAAGTTTGAGTCGTTAATATAACATAATTAGACCCAAATCTATAGGCTTGCTATATTATGGTCTCACTAAAAGACTCCCTAAGATGTTACTCTTTGTGACAAGTAGTATCAAAGCTAATGGTAGTGTGCGGCATAGTAAAGTGGCGCAAGTTGGAATGTCGAATGATGATTCCTATAATAAGGTCACATGTGTAAGGTGCAGGCATAAACAAGGATCTCATGAGTAAAGGACAAATGTGCATAACGCGGACACAGGCAAGGATCCCTATTATAGAGACAAAGGTGTAAGGTGTAAAGTGTAGGCATAAACGAGTGTTCCTAAAATAAGGGCGAAACGGTTCATGGCGCGAGTAGGGACAAAGGTGCATGTCGTAGGCAAACCCACAAAATACATAACGAGTCCGTTTGGGTTTACGATTTCAAAAAGTGCGATTTAAAATAACGATTTTAAAATGTGCAATTTGAAAAAAGTGATTTTTAAAAACGCAGTTAAGCATTTGGCAAAATCGCAGTTTGACCTTTAAAATAGCGAATTTACCTTTAAAATTCTGCGTTTTCAAAAAAAGCACAATCTTATCTACGATTTGAAAAAGCAGATTTTCTGCGTTTTCAAATCGCAATTTTTAAAAACGCAGTTCCCAAACGATCTATGTTTTGCGATTTGGTTTAAAATCGCACTTATTATCTACGAAATCGCAATCTCAAACGCACCCAAAGTCAATTGGAAAAAGGCCCATAAGATTGATTAAATAAATAAAACTTGTGTTTGGAGGAGAGTAGCAATATGGTGATGAGCTCACATGTGGAGGAGAGGAGATGAGAGATTGTTGAGTATGCATGTGTAAATATAAAAAGATAAAGTATCAGATTGGAAAGCTATCACATGATTCACATATATAAAAGTGATTAAGTTCAAGCCCAACCCTATTTGTAAGGGAAAAAAAAAAAGAAGCAAAAATGGATTCCACTAATAAACACGATTATGAGCCCCGAGAATTTGGATACCGCACGATAAATTGTAAAATTCGATTAGGGGTCGATAACGATTTTTCTGTTTCCAATCTCTCATAAAATTCAAAAAGACCAAATTGCCACCCCAAAAGGGGTAAAAAACGAAGCCTAGAAGAAGTTTTTAAAAGAACTCCAACATTTCAAGATTTTCTATACTACTTTTATCTTGGTGTTCCTTTCAAAGAAAGGAAGAGAAGTTTTCATTGATTCTATGTAATAAAAAAAAATATTAAGATTGAAAATTAAATTAATATATAAAAAATAAAATTAATATTTTTTAATTTTTAACTCAAATACTTATGAGTGGCATGACTTAAATAATTTTTAGCTTAAATTTATTCGGTGATGGGTGGCATGACGAATCAAGCGTGCAGACCAATACCTTATACAATTTTGATCAACGGTTTTTTATTTGTCTTTCTTTTTGGGTAAAGTAAAATAAGGATTAACGGTACCGTTAAGATTTGCTTGCAAAGGGACGACACGTCGTAATCACGTTGGAGATGCCGCCCACGTGCTGCCAAGCCTCTAGAATCCCAACCGTCAAACTATATCTACCCCATTCACTGAACCTCAAAGCGCGTCGGCCTCACATGGTCTCAGAAAATCCCACCACAACAAGGTGGTCGGCCCCGTCGGCTATTACGACCTTTGACTTTTGACTCCAATAAGATTAGTCCACATTGCTACGCCACTTGTCACGTCCCATGCCTAATCTTGTTTGCTACACTTTGCCCTCCTCGCTTCCAGAAGATTTATTTAACATCTTATGCCTTATGGCTTGATTGACATAAATAACCCATGTTGGGAAATATATTAAAAAGATAAATTGAAATTAACTAAAACTGATAATAAATAATTATTAGCTCGCCGTGGGTCTTGTTTTTATCATAATTTTTTTTTTTCAAAATACAATGATGTTTTGGATATTTCTCATGTTTTTATTAGAATTCAACTGGAAATCATAATTGAGGGGTGAGATTACAAATTTTTTGTAGTTCAATATATTAAATTGAGAGTTTTTAAATTCTCAAAAATTATAAAAGTGATAAACGTTTAGAGAGATTAAGTGAAATTTCAAGAAAAAAAATGAAGGTGATTGTTGTGTCGCACGGTGGGTTGTAGGGTAGAATCTCCCCTGCGAGTGGGTCATGCCTCACGAGTCACGACCCAACAACAACCCTGTTTTTTTTTTTTTTTTGTATGTCTTCTTTTTATTATTTTTAAGTGAAATGTTAACATGGCAAGGATAAAAAAAATGTGGTGGTGTTTTATTAGCCTTATGTAGAATTTGTTAAAAAATTTTGACGGAATATAGATGAAAGGTGTAAAACGATAAACAAGAAAAATGCAGGAAACCACTTATTGTACTTTTTAAAACCCATGTAGGCTGCAGCTGTTTGATAAAGGTGCAAAGCAGATGAACCAAAAAGATATTTAATCCTAAAAAAGAATAAATGAGGGGGGGGGGGGGGGGTTTGGGGGGTGTGGCTATTAGAATTCAACATTCACAAAGAAGATGATTTGAGAGAAGAAGGTATGAGAGAGAGTTCTCTGTTTTGTGTATTGTATATGTATTAGAAAGAACAAGCGTTCAGAATATATATACAGATGATAATGTCTTGCACAGCAAGCAAACTATATCTATACGATTACAACTGCAAGACTAACTAACTAAATACAATATGCACATGTCTAAATAGCAGGAACCAGCTCAGCAAAAATACAGCTGGTAATACTCCCCCTCAAGATGAAGGTGCTGAACAAAAAATGTTTAGAACATTCATCTTGGGCAACAATCGAGCAAAAACAGTAAGACCAACAGCTTTTGTGAAAAGATCAGCAAGATTGAGTTGAGAGTTGATGTGCATGGTGCGCAAAGAGCCTTGCTGAATCTTGTCCCGAACTAGATGACAATCTAATTCAATGTGCTTAGTTCGCTCGTGAAAAACCGGATTAGCTGCAATATACAAAGCAGCTTTGCTGTCACAATACAAAAGGGAAGCTTGGGAATGAGGAACATGAAAGTCATGAAGCAGGGCAGTGAGCCATGTAAGTTCGCAGCTTGTAGAGGCCATGGCACGGTATTCGGCCTCAGCAGAAGAACGAGAAACCGTCTGCTGTTTCTTGGATTTCCAGGAGATGAGAGAATCACCAAGAAAAACACAAAAACCCGTGACGGATCGCCGGGAATCTGGACAGCCAGCCCAATCACTATCACAAAATGCCTTGAGCTGAAGATCAGAATTGGAGGGAAAGAAAATCCCTTGACCAGGAGTGGCTTTCAAATATCTTAAAACATGATATGCTGCATCCAGATGAGGATGTCGAGGCTTGTCCATGTACTGACTTAGGAGTTGGACAGAAAAAGCAAGATCTGGCCTAGTAATAGTAAGATAAATCAGTCGACCAATTAGCCTACGATAGACAGAAGGATCTGCAACAAGAGAACCAGCATCTCTGGACAGTTTTAGATTTGGTTCCATAGGGAATTTAGCCGGCTTAGCACCTAAGAAACCACAATCTTCAAGAATGTCTAAGGCATATTTTCTTTGAGAAACAGAGATGCCTTTAGAGCTACGAGCAATCTCAAGACCAAGGAAAAACTTCACATTACCAAGATCTTTTAAACGAAATTTGTTGTTGAGCAGCAAAGTAAGGTCTGAAATAGCATTACGGTCATTGCTTGCTAGGATAATGTCGTCTACATAAACTAGAAGAGCAACAAAAGTAGAGCCAGACACTTTAGTGAATAGAGAATAATCAGCTTTCGACTGATGAAAACCAAGATCAAGCAATGTAGTGGAAAATTTTGAGAACCATTGGCGAGAAGCCTGTTTAAGACCGTATAAAGACTTGAGTAACCGGCAAACTTTATTCTCCCCCTTAGTGACATAACCGGGTGGAGGAGTCATGTATACTTCTTCATCCAAATCACCATGAAGAAAGGCGTTGTTCACATCTAATTGATGAAGATGCCACTGTTTAGTTGCAGCAATAGCAAGAAGACATCGAACAGTGGTTAATTTGGCAACGGGTGAAAATGTCTCATGATAATCAAGTCCCTCACATTGAGTATAACCTTTGGCTACCAACCTAGCCTTGTGGCGTTCTATAGAACCATCGGATTTATACTTGATCTTAAACACCCATTTACAACCAATGGGTTTCTTATGTGGGGGTAAATCAACCAAAGACCAAGTATTATTGGATTCAAGAGCTGCAATTTCAGAATTCATGGCATCTCTCCATTGAGGAGACTTAATAGCTTGATGATAAAATTGAGGTTCAGGATGAGAAGAAACAGAAAGACTAAACATTTTATGAGAAGAAGATAAAAGATCATAAGATAAAGAGGATGAAAGAGGATAAGATGTACCTGAATTGTTACAAACAGCCTTGTTCACATAGTCATAGGAGGGTTGAGCAGAAGAAGATGCTAGTTGACAGTGAAAATCATGCAGATAACTAGGAGGTTTGCGAATTCTGGAGGATTTTCGAGGAGGGGAATTATGAGAGGGAATAGGAATAGAAACAAGACTGCTTTCAACAGGATCAGATGATAAAGAAGAGCTAGAACTGGGTGCTGAATTGGGTGCGGAAGATGAGTCAGATTGTGTAGGAGTAATATCTGAAACAGGATGGGGAAGAACAAAATTCTGATTCTGTGGAGAAACAGAATTAGGAAAAGAAGAATGAGAAAATGGAAAAATGGACTCATGGAACACAACATCTCTGGAAATGAAAGTGGAATGGGTGTGAAGGTCTAAAACTTTATAGCCTTTGACACCAGTAGGATAACCGAGAAAAACACAAGATTTAGCCCGAGAATCAAATTTGGATCTATTATGAGTTAGAGTAGAGGCAAAACATAAGCATCCAAAGACCCTAAGATGAGTATATGATGGTATGCGATTGAAAAGAATTTCATAAGGGGACTTATTGGACAGAAGTGGGGTAGGTAACCGATTGAGAAGATGGGTAGCAGTAAGAATACAATCTCCCCAAAAAGATAAAGGGAGATTAGATTGAAAACGTAAAGCTCTAGCAATGTTAAGAAGATGCTGGTGTTTTCGTTCAACTACTGCATTTTGTTGAGGGGTAGCTACACAACTTCGTTGATGAAGTACCCCTTTCGAAAGAAAAAATGCAGACATGTTGAATTCGGCACCATTATCGGATCTTAGACATTTTATGGAAGTCTGAAATTGAGTCTCAACATAACTAAAGAAAGATTGTATAATGGAATTGGTTTGAGACTTATTGTGCATGAGATACACCCAAGTAAATCGAGAATGATCATCAACAATTGTAAGAAAAAAACGAGAACCATTTATTGAATTTACAGAAAATGGTCCCCAAATATCACAGTGAATGATATCAAAAGAAGATTCAGTACAAGTATGACTTACAGGAAATGAAAGTTTGCGCTGTTTAGCCATAGGACAAACAGTACAAATATTATTGGAATGCAAGGAAATATTAGGAATCAAAGATTGCAACAAAGCTAGTCTAGGTTGAGAAGGATGCCCAAGACGGTAGTGCCAATCTCAGTTGAAGGGGCCTTTATTGAGACAGCAGAGAAGGCTGAATTAGAGAAGGATGAGTTGCCTGAGTTATACTGCAAGTAAAAGAGTCCATCTTTCTCCTTACCCAGTCCAATCGTCGACCATGTGAACATGTTCTGTATGAAACAAAAAGAAGCAAAGAAAATAAGGCAGCAACAAAGGGATTTAGTGAGTTTACTGGCAGAAAGTAGATTAAAGGAGAATGATGGAATGCATAACACATCTGTGAGAATCAACAACAAAGGGGCGCTCGCACAATCACCACTTCTTGATAACAAAGGAGTAGCCAGGCAGTCACTTGTCCCTCATATTTTTTTTTTTTGGTGATTTGCTAATGAGGTATTTTTTAATAACATGGCATTTTATGATGCACAATTTTTAATGATGTAACGTTGAACGTGACATATAATTAACATAATAAAAATGATTGTGCAACATATACACACGTCATAATATTATTGATTATGATATGACATTGCATAGGAAAAATTAAGGAAAAAATATAAAAAAATTCTCCTGAACTAACCGATTTTAGAATAGTTCAATGAATTTTTCAGTGTGTTAAATTGACCTATTAAACTATCAGAGTATGCAAAAAATGACCACTTTGGTAATTATATTCCTATAATACCCTTGCCAAGTGTCATATTTATGTTAAAAATCAATAAATTTAAAAAATCAATAAAATAAAAGTGAGACAAAGAGAGTAATTTGATAATGAATTAAACTTTACGGTATGTTTTCCTTACCACCCACCACATATTTTTTTTGAATGGGCTAAGCTGTCACCCACCATCGCCCCTCCTCAATTCATTCGCCGTTCCCGCCAGAAATTAGACAAAGTGAGAGGCCATCGAATTCGAGGTTGCAAGGTAGGTAAAAATAAATTAATCCTTTCTAGTTGAGACCAAAAGTAGGGGAATGTCGTTTATTGTGTCGAAGGATTAACAGGAAATGCACTCATTGACATTCAAAATGTTAGATGGAACAACTGTTGGGTAGTAGTCTACCACACATGTGGTAGGTGTACCGTGTACACAAACAATGGTTTTTGGGAATCTTTTGTCACATCTGTTGCTCTCATACGCTTGCTGGTAAGAAATTAACAAATGCCAGCCTAAAAGCGGGGCCAAAAATCCTCTTTTACTGAGCCACCATTACCAAAAGAAAAAGAAACATAAAATAAAGAAGAAAATATTATAAATTATATTTTTATCTTATAATTTTTTTTTTTAAAACAAAAAAATTCATATGTCAATTTTAATCAATCTCTGAATTAAATATTATAAAATAAAATAAAAAATTAAAGAATTAGTTGGCACTGTAACATACATTAGCATTTGTTGGTATAGTTTCTGATGTGTTATAGATAGCACGCTCTACGATCGCTGCAAAACATACGAAGTTAGAAGAATACGCCAGGGGTTGGCTGGCGTTCCTCACCCTGACGCTTTAGTCAGTGTTTTTTTAAATAATAATCTCTAGCATAATGACATTCAATCATAGGTTTATATCTAGTGTAATTGTTTGAGAGGTGGCAGCAAACTTGTATTAGGATTTTCCTGTCAAGGCGGAAGCTGCGGGTTCGAGCCCCGTCAGTCCCGACCTAGGATCTGACGGCTTGACCTAATATTTAATTAAAGTTTCACTAGTGTGTCAATTTTTGAGTGGGCTGGTCTGAGTTGGATTATTCCCAACAACATTATGTTATAATATATTTGTGTAGTATGTAGCATTATTTCTTTAAAAATTGACTAAGACCGAAATATTAATGTTATACATCATACTTTTATCTCATATTTATTTTACTTAATTGATGCGATATTGCTTTTAATTTTTTTCAACATTAATTGATTTAAGGATCGATTACGAGTGTCACATTAATAAAATATAATAAAAATGAAATAAAAGTATGAATAACCATTTTATTTCTCAAACGTTCCCCCTCGATCGTTCTCAATTTTTATAATTAAGAATTAATTTTAGTTTTGGACGATATACGTTGTGCAGGCTTTCATTGTTGCCTCGAATAAATAATTATTACTAAACTAATTAATTCATAAGAACTAATTATAAATTAATTTAATGTCCTAGTAAGCAGCCAGAAATGCACAGTTTTTAATTCATTCCACTGCAACCGTTGCCATCCATGAAATGGAGATCATTCGGTGGAATTTGATACTTCATAAATTATCCCAATCTATCAAGAGTTTAGCACATTTGATACTCCATATATTAGAGCCACATTAAAGCAAGAGTTTAGCACATTTGATACTCCATATATTAGAGCCACATTAAAGCACTAGCGGCAGATATTTAATAACTCATTTCCTTTTTTATATATAAGAAAAATCTCAAAAAATCACCCACAACAGTTTCTTCATATTTTTCTTTAAACCCTTATATATATATATATAAGTTTTTGAATCATATTAATCATCAGAAAAAAAAAAAAAAAAAAAAAGTGTTTTTGTGGATGCTTTACCTTTTGACTAAAAAAGCACGAGCCAAGTACGGACAGAGGGGGTGAAAATGATATTAATCAATTGCAGCGTGCAGGTAATAAAAAAGTTATTTTAATTTTACGTGATATGATTATCAATAAAAAAAAAGAAGAAGTTATAGTGATATTTTAAAATTTAAATTTGTTTTTTTATCAAATTTAATACAAGTTTTATAATAATCTTGGTCGTTTTTTAAAAATATATTAATATGCGAAATTAAAATAGTATTAAATTTTTTTTTATTTTTGAAAAGTTTCATATATTTTAAGATATACCAAACACGAAATGTTGTCATCTAGTTTGAGATGAACAAGAGTAATATTGGGAGACGACATATTTAATTGTTGTGTCGTAATAATTAATCTAATTGAAACATAACTTAATCACAAGCAAAAAGCAAAAAGCAAAAGGCAGAAGCCTTTTACTTGATGAGGATTGACATTAAAGTGATATATAGAGTTGTAAGTTGAAAACATTAAATTTTCTGTCCTTGTTAATGACCGTTTCTTTGCAATTATAACGGTTAAACGAATCAAGCTTGGTTGTGACGTGTCAGTGCTGGATTTGTCATGATGTTAATCTATATGGGCATTAATGAATCGTTTTTGTTAAACAACTAATGGCCTGAATTCATTTGGATAGTTTACCTCATTATGGATATGTATACGCAAGCTATTGTGAAAGAGTTTACGTAAGACTTATGGTGTGTTTGGTTCGTAATAATATTCAATATTCGAACCGGGTTTTTATTCAAAAACCCATACCCGGATCCAAGTTGAATAAAACTCATGGGTCACTTGAATAAAGTTTGAATAGTTTGAATAAACCCATCATATATTTATTATTATTATTCTTTACCATACCAATCATTATACACAACTTTTCATACAATCCAATCATTTCCAATCATTTTATACTATTATAAAACACTTTTTTAAAACCCATCATATATTTTTTATTATTATTTTTTACCATACCAATCATTATACACAACTTTTCATACAATCCAATCATTTCCAATCACTTTATACTATTATAAAACACCTTTTTCCAATCTTTCAAATTCAACACCCAAACACATATTCAAAAGAATCTAAAATTATATTCAACATCCAAACACATTTTCATTGCCTTGAAATCCGTGATCAGATTCATAATATTATTCATATTCGAAATATTCGATATCCAAACGCACCATTAATTATCTAAATAAATTTTGGATGGTCGGCCATTTATTCAGACAGGTGTACAAATTGCTAGTAACCCTATCTTCCTCTTTCCCTCGCGCCTCTCTCTCTGTCTCTCTCTCAAAACAAAGGATTAAAAAAATACCAAAAAAAAAGAACAGAGAGACAAAGACAAGAGAGAGAAATTGAGAAACGGTGGTAAGAGAGAAAAATGGAGGGGCAAAAGAAAATAAAGATGTTTATGGAATAAAAAAAAAAAATTTAATGACATGAAAAAAAAAATAAAAAAAAATCTACCGTAGAATGTATTTGAATAAAAAATAAAAAGTAGTTTAATTTTTTAAATTTAGGTAAAATCGTTAAGTATATGCCATTTAATGCTCCCAATAACTATATGTTAATTTTCGTATCAATAAATTATAAAATAATTATAAATCAATTAAAAGTCTAGCATTATTCAAATTATAGAGTATTACTTACATGAAACTTCACACTAGCGGCCTAGTAAACTTTATGATTATTATTAGTTTCATGGTGCAACAGTTTTGCCGTAATAAATTACTGAGCCAGAAGCCCTCTATCTTTGATGAGCTAGCTAGTACTCAGACACAGTTAAAAAGCATACAGCCCCACTAATTTTTCGGCACATACATTCATGCAGACCTGTACCTTTGCTGTCTTCCTTTTTGTCGTGGAACGAATTTCATCAAGTACATAATATATGGCCACTTTATTCCTCCGATGCCATATGTATATATATATAATATGATATATACTTCTTAAATATATAAATTTCAATGAAAACTCTACAGTTGCACCATATAATAAAAAAACTCGGGCATTTGTTAACCTGGTGATACCTCCAGGGCGATTAGCAGATACACTCACATCATGTCTGGTGCGTACCTGGCATAAAATATACTTTCAAATCAATTCACGTGAATCGGCTGGCTCTTCTGTTAAAGGAGTAAAATATATATATAACGGTTATATTTAAATCAAAATTTATTTTAAAAGTTTAAATTTATAAAAAATAATAAATTTAATTATTTAATATAATTAACCTATTTGTTTCGTCAGAAAATATTTTCTTTAATTAATTAATTTATTTATTTTGAAGTGTTTAACACGGCGTAAAGTATTGGTCAACTTAAATTGTTTAGTTGACACATAAAAATAACCTTCTTCAAACTTAAAATGATTTATGCTTCTCATTTGCGTAAACCATTTTTTGCTGCTCTCTTATACCTATAGGCGAGTTATTGTGAGAGAGCCTCTTAGGGAGCCTTCTTGCTTAAGTAGGTTTTGGGCTGCCCGAACACCCACCCTGGCAAGTGGGCTTCATAAGGGTTTATTTACAATTGTCTATCTAAATCAATAACAAAAATTAGATACAAATTAGTTTGTAACAAATTCTTACAAACTAGTCTAATAAAGTGACGTGTTATTAAAGTATGTGAAAAGTACATGTTTTCTTATTAATGTTATTAAAAAAAACGTACGAGAAATATATGCTATTAAAAAAAAAGTATTTTTCTCATGCTTTGAGACACATGTTACTTTGTTAGACTCGTTTGTAGCTAACTTCTGTCTATAAATAAATTGTCTGCCTAAATTGCAAGCTATAAACTGACAATTACATTGATTCACAAGCTCACCCACAAAGGCTTTATATTTTTACTCACTCTTTTTTCACACTTCTTTCTTCACGTTGCTCTCTTCTTTGCAACTTCTCATATTATATGGAAATATAAAAATATTTGTTGATTTTTCATACGAGCCAAACGTCATATAAAATGTTTTGACCTGAAAACATTTTCAACAAAAATATTTTACGCCGAAAGAAACTGGACCTAAGTAAAAAATTAAGATTTATTAATTTAATTAGTTAATGGTTAACTTAATAATCATATATTTTTAATCATTTTATAATAACTAATTACATTGGCTTTAAAAAAAAAAAAAATGGTTTTGAACGTGAGCCTGTGAGGTATGCTCTGGACAGACATGCGGAATGAGAATGCACATGGATATGACCCATCAATCAAACCGTTTACTTAGCCAATGATGTCCACGTGGACAGGAGGATCTGTTGATATAATAATTTCTCTCCACTTTCCTCATGAAAATAAAAAAGAAGAGGAAAGACTTTTCAAATTTGAACACCGGACGAGGGAGTCAGGCAGTTAGCGATTATGTTCTCCCCAGCCGAGACGCGCGTGACTAGCGACTCCCGTGCCGCTCTTCGTCATTCTCAGCAAACTTGGAGACCATTATCGTAAATCCACCAATCGTTCACCTTTTACTCCTAGTTTAATGCTCCTTCTACCCACCCAAACCTTGATCTCATTAATAATTAAAATAAAAACAAAAAAAAATAGCCGTAATAATTTAATTTTTTAAGTTAATAGTTGTCAAATATGATATAATTTTTCTATGCAATTTTAATTGAACATATGAGAATTATATATATTTTTTTTAAAAATGCATGTGATCATATACTCTCTTAAAAATAGATGTGGGAAATAAATACATGTTCTAACAATAAATATAAATATAATAAATTAAACTAAAATAACTATTTTTTTTTTTAAAAAAATGGTCCAAATATTGCCGTCTTGTAAGTTGTATTGTATGATTTACCTCCGAGTTTAAACAAATAAAACGAGGATGCTTTTTCCTCGTTTTCTCGGTTACAATTAAACAACCAAAAAAACAAATTCATTTCCGATTTATTATATTAGATAAATTTTCGGGAGTGTCACGCGCGAGCGCGAGCACCCACGCGCGCACACTTCCGTATAGGCCCAGGGGGGGAGGGCTGGCGTAGCGCGATGTTTCGTTTTCTTTGTTTGCAAATAAAAAGCCCTCTTTTTCCCATTTCTCTCAACTGTCTCTCCGTGTTCACCTCGCGTGCCGAGCAGTCAGACAAAGCGAGAATCAGATAGAGAGATACAGAGAGAATCAGAGAGGGGCCTTTGTTGATTTATATCAAATAACCCACCACTTGAAGTCTCAACCCTTTCGCTTTGGCCTCTAATCACTGACTTCCTGATCTTCGATCGTTTTTGTTCCGAATCCGATCTCTACCTCTGAAATCGAGTTTTGATCCGTTGGATAGCACCGAAACGCTGAGTTTTTGGGGTGATTCCTTGTGGGTTTTGATTTTCTCGATAGTTTAAGGTTGATTAGGAGCGGGATTGGACGAGACTGTGTTGAGGATTTCTCTTTTTGGGTGATGAATGATGTTGACCTCATTGGTTTGGTCGTGAAGTAATATGGAAGTGGTTGTTACACGCCAAAACGATGACGATTTACATTGGTCGCGAGGCTTCGAAGGTTGGTTACCCTCTTTTATTCCGTACTATCTTTTGCATAATTATGCAAATTTTGGTGGGTTTTTATTGATCTGGGTTGTTACTGTTTGTGGATGAGAAGCTATGGAAGAGAGTTTGCGCAGAGATAACGACAGAGATCTATCTTCTTGCAGAGAATTGGAAGTACCTTCTCGCCGGTCTCATTTTTCAGGTACTCTATTTTGAGTATTGCTGGATAATCGGACTTTTGATTGCACACAAATCTATTTCTATTTGGTTGAAATTGTGTCAGAAAACAATTTTTGTAATTTGGAGAATGTTGGCTGCTTTTCATGAAATGCTGGAGTCATTTGGTCCTGTAGTGGAATTTCTTTCTGACATGTTTGCTTGGATTCATTTCTGGGGATGAAGTTTGAACTTGCATTCAGTTTTGTTTCTTTATTTGGATTTTAGTGTTGAGAGTATCTCCCCCCCTTTTTCTTTTTCTCTATAACGGAAGCGCAGGAACGGGTAAAGGGTTATGTTTATGGCTTGCTGCATTTTTTTTTTTTTGTAACTTTAGGAAATGATCTGTGTTTAGTACGAGATAAAGTTCCTTTCTGGTCACATGGATGGATGGCCTCGGTTTGGTAATTTATTTTTTAAAAAATTATTTTCTTCATTTGACTACGCTCAATTAATCTGTTAAATGTTTTTCGTGGTTTGCCTTTTACTTTTCATTGGTGTTTGTAACGGATGGCCTTATGTTTATAACTGTGCTTGAATAATGAATATGGTACTCATGTTGCTGCGTCTTCCTTGTAACTGCTAAATCGAATGTTTGAGAAACCAAGCCCCACCTCCCCTTATATTTGTCCAATGGATGACATATATACTTTTTTCAACAGTATGTACATGGCCTGGCTGCCCGAGGAGTTCATTATCTACATCGGCCAGGGCCAGTACTTCAGGATGCTGGGTTCTTTCTTCTCCCGGTTAGTACCTTTGTTTTTTTTCTCCGTCTCTGTGTAATGTACTTCAATTGTTTTCTTATATTTAATCTCTATGTGAACATAGGAGCTTGGACAAGAAAAGGCTTACATTAGTGAAACTCTGTTCACCTTCATTTTTCTATCTTTTGTCTTGGTAAGGTTCATCCCACTTTTCTGTGTTTGTAGTCTTGCTTATAATTCTTTTGCTAGTAACTGAATTGGTTGTTAAATCATGTCCTATTGTTGCTACCCATTCCTTAAATTTTCCCTCTCATCTTTCGCTGCGGTTTACTTCTTTTTGACTTTCTATTGTGCAAGATCACTTTTGCAGGGAAAAGTTTATTTACTTTTTTCTAATAATGCGTAATGCTCTATTGCAGTGGACTTTCCATCCATTCCTCTTGAAGAGCAAAAAGATCTACACAGTTCTAATTTGGTGCAGGGTTCTAGCATTTTTAGTTGTAAGTAGAAATTATATTGCGTAATCTTTTTGTGCTGTCCATGTTTTGAGAGTCCCTTTTGGCATGAGATGTACAATCATGGTGAAATATATGAGAAATCGTTAAAATGGAAAGTTAGCATTGATAAGATAGTCTTAGAATTCATAGTTGGATTGAGATTTGGGAAAATACTGATTGATGTTTAGATTTGTAATAGTTCATTGACTCTTGAGTTTGCATGTTCATTTTGTGAAATAATTAGGGACAGTTAATTCCGTTCATCATTCCACATAAGCACTTAATTCAGAAAGTTTTTCCTTTCCTCTGTTTGTATCATCTCCTATGTTTGCTGGATTTTTTTGGGTTGCCACCTCTGTCTTTGAGAGAAAGCTGCAAGCTGTTATCTTGTTCCATTGAGTGTTGGATGGATAAATCCATAGAGTTTTCTGTAATGTTAGAAACAGAAGAGTTGGTTATCCTATCTGGGGACATGTTTAGTTGTGTGGTGGTAGGGGTGGGGATGGATGGGTTTGTCACTCTCAGGTTTATGGATCCTGTTGAAGATAGTGTATTGAAGTGATGCCCGGTGTCTTTCTGATGATTGGTTTATTTGTATTTCTTTTCTGTAGGGTTCTCAAAGTCTCCGGATCATCACGTTCTATTCTACCCAGCTTCCTGGTCCAAACTATCATTGTCGTGAGGTAGACTCTTTTGCATAAGTTTATGATTTTTTTTTGCACCCTATCTTGCTGAATGCAAGGCTTTATGTTGAAACTTTTTATAGTCTTATTCTCCTCCGAGTAGTACGTAATATCTTGCTCTATTATGAAGGGTTCAAAACTTGCTACGCTGCCTCGTCCTGATAGTGTGGTTGAAGTCCTCTTGATTAATTGTGAGTAACTCTTGTATTACTGAAGTGCTTTGGCTTATTGCTAGGAAATAGTGCATATTTGTGCTCATCTCATTTTTGAATATGCAGTTCCCCGGGGCATAGTGTATGGTTGTGGTGATTTGATTTTTTCATCCCACATGATATTTACTCTAGTCTTTGTGCGCACGTACCATAAATATGGCTCTCGAAGGTAAAGTATGGCTCGTAAATATTGATGAACCAAGGTTGACTTACAAGTTAGCTGATTGTATCTGGGTAGAGATTGTGACTTCTGATTCGAGTTTTGTTTTGAATCTAACTTCACAATGCTCCCTGACCCAATGCTATCTTACTTGACATAATATGGTTCTGACTGAATTTAAATTTCTATTATGCATCATTGCAGGTTTATAAAACAGTTAGCTTGGTTGCTTGCTGTTGTCCAGAGTTTCTTGATTGTAGCATCCCGCAAACATTACACGGTTGATGTTGTTGTTGCATGGTATGGTCTACTTTTCTCTTTTTGAACTTTTAAAATTACTGAAGAAAAATGATCCTGTAACTTTTATATTTAGTTTCCTAATAACGGGTCCCCCTTGCAGGTATACTGTTAATTTGGTGGTGTTCTTTATAGACAAGAAATTGCCAGGTTAGAATATTTGACTCTGTTGTTGCTATAGTTTTTGGTTGGCATCTTTGAGCAGTGTTATTAACTTTTGTTGCTACTGCAGAATTGCCTGATCGGACAAGTGGAGCAGCATTGTTACCCTTGAATACCAAAGAAAAAGACAGCAGAACCAAAGAAGAGAATCACAAGCTTTCGAACGGGAACTCTGGAGACCCTGCAGATTGGGTATGGTGAATCTGTTAGCTTTTATTATTTGTTTGTATAATCTAAATATTTTTATCGTTAAGTGGCGACTTAGATTAGGGTTACATTGTTTGTTTCCAGAGGCAGAGAACTCAAGTCAATGGCAAGACTCTGGAAGATGGAAACACAGGCCATCCTGACAATGCAATGAATGGTGTATAGATAGTGGAAAAGCTGATGCTGCTACAATGACGACGGGAGCAGCAGAAAGGACTGCTGGTTAGATGTTCATGCTCTTTAAAGGGTTTATAGTTTATTGTATGGACATGGTGGGGCTGTTAATGGTAACCTAATTACTATATGGTGGAAGTGGAATTTGCATTTTGCGGTCCTGCTGCTGCTCCTCTATGTTGTGGTTAATATAATCAATTGTCAGCATCGGCTTGTACCTTGAATTTTCCAAGTTCCTATTATTTCAAGTCTTCAATTATTTTTCTGACATGCAAGTGTTTTGTCCCCCTGTGTTGTGCTTGTGAATCACTCTCCTCCATCTTCGTATTTGACGCGTTTTGTGAGGTAAGGGACAGTTCCTTGTCACTGTGATTATCCATTTCATCTCTCCTTTCAAAGGGGGAGTTATTGGAGACGAGGGAGGGTGCACATGATGCTTTGTCTTTTTATATGGCTGTGACATGTGCTAGTGATGCAAGATAGTGCGTCGTGTCTGTTGCCCCACATGCCCCACGTTGTCCGTAGTTTGCACTGTATGTGGAGTGACTTTTTTTGGGTGTAGGCAAAATTTTCCATTTAAAACAGTGACCTGCGGAGGGCAGCTTGCCTCACGTGCCTGTTTCAGTTTTTGTGTTTTACCCGTTTGACAGAGACCATACCTCCCCTTCTGTGTACGACTCTGGAAGGCCCTGCAGCGCTCAACTACTTTACATTTACTTCGTTAAGTCACGTAGAGCAATCTAGCAGCTTCCCTTCCCTTCCCTTCCCTTTTCCTTCATTTTTCCTAAATGGAGGGAATAAAATTACTTTTTACTTCCCTATCAAAAAATACCCACAATACTCATGTATTTTAGAATTGTATGTAAAATGGCTAATCAAAAGCTTTAAAAAAGGTTTTTCTCTTTCCCTTTTCATCAAATATGTTTGAAAAATGAAATAAAAGAAAGAATATTTAAATGATATTGAGAAAGAATAGATAATAGGACGTAAAGTGCATTTTAAGCTAAAATAGAAAAAGTAGCTTTTGGTTAATTATTTGAGAAAAATCATATTTAGTTCTTAGGTTTTTATCTTATTTAAATCTAGTAATTGGGTTTTTAATTATAAGAATATGGTCCTTAGGTTTTGCATAAATTTTAAATAAGCTCAGTTGTTACTTTTTTTCATCAATTTGTCATATTTCATGTGTCTCAACTGACACATCAGTGTCTATATTAGTACTTAATATCAGTGCCAAGTCATCTATAGAAAAAGAAAAAAAGAAAACAAAGAAGACTCAACTCTAGAAAAACCATCTCTTTCATCATTTTAATATTTTAGATTTGTAACATTAGATGGAAAACTGTTAAATTTGATGTTGACATGGACATTGACATTGTATTGGGTGCTAACATGAACCTTAGAGTATTAAATGAAACACATATGACAAATGAAAAATCGTTAACTTTGACATTAAATTAATAGAGAGATCAATTTAAAGCTTGGGCAAAACCTAAGGACCTTATTTTTTAAATTGAAAACCTAAGGACTAAATCCAAATCAAATGAAAACTTAAGGACTAAATATGATTTTCCCCAATTATTTTGGATAAAAAAGTAGATATTTCATTGTAAATGCTCTTAGTATTCCTAGTAGCCTCATCAAATTTTACTCATCAAAGTAGCTAAAAATTACTTTTCTCTATTCTAGTGAGCCACTTTTTTAAAATTCTCTCAGCAGCTCCACCATTTTAACTATTTACTATCACTATTCCATTTAAATAATATTTCTTTAATATTTCTCTATTTAATCTTTTTACAAAGAATGCTTCATGTTCATGAAATAAGGACATTATCGTATGAGAGAGATGGGAGATGAGAGAAAAAATGAAAAAAGTGTGCTGATCATGTGAGAGAGAAAGATGAAACAAAATTGGTGAGTGAATATTACTCATCAAAATTGGTGAGTAATTTTACTCATCAAAACTTTTTGGTTAAAATGGTAAGACTGCTGGAGTGGTTTTTTAGTGTTTTCATCAAATTGGCTCACCAAAATAACTATAAAGCTATTTTGATGAGGCTAAGAGCATTCCTAGTAGCTTCACCAAATTTTACTCACTAAAATAACTAAAAATCACTTTTTTCTATTCTGGTGAGCCACTTTATTAAAATTTCCCTAGCAGCCTCACCATTTTAACTAGTCAATATTCATTATTCCATTTAAATAATAATTTTTTTCATATTTATTTATTTTTTCTCTATATAATCTTTTTACAAAAAATCATTTATATCCATAAAATAATGACATTATCGTGTGGGAGATGGGAGATGGGAAAAGAAAATGAGAGAAAAAAGGAAAAAAGTGTGCTAATCATGTGAGAGAGAAAGGTGAAACAAAATTTGGTGAATGGATTGTTGAGTGAAAATGCTTCATCTAATTTGGTTAGTAATTTCAGTCATCAAATTTTTTTGGTTAAAATGGTGAGGCTGCTGGGAGTAGTTTTTCAAGATTTTCATCAAATTGACTTACCAAAATAGCTAAAAAACTATTTTGGTGAGGCTACTAGGAATGCTCATTACATTGAGCTAGCTATTCTTTAGTCAACTTTTATCTTAAAAAAAATTCATTTCTATTTTAGCTAGTCAATTTTTAAAAGACATACAACTTAAATCTTTCTCTATTCTATTTAAATATCTTTTAAATTACTGTTTCTATTTAAATAATTTCTTCTTTGGCAAAGAATCACCAAACCCACTGGAAAGCAAACAGAACACTTTGAAACCATATTCCAAACAAAACCCTCTGCCTTGAAAACCGATTCATTCCACAAAGAAAAACAGAATTCATGTTCATTCTTTTCCATAAATTTTCCAGGAACCAAACATCAAAATTCCAGAGTCAGAGCCACATCTAAATTATATTCTTTCTTTTGCCCAGTTTTTTTTTTTTTTTTTTAAGCAACTCAACACACAAATATGAATTTTGAAATGCACGAAAAAAAAAAAAAAAAAAAAAGAGAGAGAGAAAAGATTTTCATACATTAAACACGTTCAAAAATCATTTTTTCCCAGAAAAAATTAAACTCCCCTGAAAACCTTACAAATTTCGGTAAATCTATCATAACCCTAATTTTTGTGATAATTGGCGGAGTAAAGGCTAGGATTACAAAGCTGAACATCTTAAATATCACTGTTAACTACACGAGTTTTACGGATATCATGTTTGGCTAGCATTTTATTTTTAATTACTTTTTAAAAATATGTTTGGGTAGGTTTTTTAAATTCAAATTCTACTCAACTTTTATTCGACTTTTTTCAATTTTATCTCAGGTTCACTAAACCATCCAAACATAATTTAAAATAAAAATAAAAACTATCGGTATTTACAATTTTGAATATAGTAAATAATTATATAATATAATACAAAAAAATCGCACACCTAAACAAGCCTAGCTTCTAGTGAAATAGAAGAGAGGAATTTGTGTGGATACGGTTGCTCGCCTATGGTAACAAGTAACTGTACCAAAATGGAAAAATCTTGTAGCATAAGCTAATTCAATGCGGGACAAATTTGAAGAGGGTCTAAAGAGTTGCTTTAACTAAATTTAATCATTTTAGCATATCAAGTCATTTTATCTCGTCCAGAATTGCAACCTCAGTGTCTTGGCTGTTCCAACGTGCTGGTCTCACTCTCGTTCACCGTTTTCTTCCCCGTGTGGGTGGCCAATTTTATCAAAGTTCTTAGACCTGATTTTTTCAAGTGCATAGGTAACAGTTGATACAATAGTGAATCTGATAGGATTATTTATTTATTTATTTTTAGAATAAAATAATTTCTGCAGTTAATAGCAAGTATTTAATATTGCATATTTATTAAAGGTCAACTTTATGCCTTTCCTGAAGCAGGGAGGGATTTCTTCAAAACCTCCAAAGCCCATATTGTTAAATAATTAGGACCATCTTTTTACCTTCTTTTTATGTATTTTCTCAAAATTGATGTGGCTTGTAAAATTATAATTGCATTAAGATCTAATACAAATTCTTATATGCCCAATAAAATATGGACAGAAATTAGACATGAAATTTCTTATTCTTGAGACGGCAATGGATTTTGAACCTTTAATTAGTATCTCAGAGTTTACTAATTAATTCATGTTATTCGCAATCAAAATTATAACATCATAAGTTTATTTATTGGTGGCAAATTGGGTCATATCAGAACATGATCAATATGGGGAATATATAACTAGAACAAGAGACCAATTAGCGCGCGCTCTACTAACTATATATAGATAAAGGTGAAACACTTTCTAGCAAACCAAACAAAACTTAATGAATTAGAGCAACCCTGGAAAGAAAAGAGTGGGAAACAGAAACAGAAAAGCAAAGCTTATTACAGAGAAAGGAGGAGGAGGAGGATATCATATGGGCTGTATCGATCTCAGCTAGCTTAGCCTAGCTAGTTTTATCTTTCTTTCTCTCTCTCTCATAATGCCTGTTTTTGTTGACACTCGACTGCACTGAGGTCCCATACTCAGACATGTTATGCAGAATAGAAGTGTGTGATGCCCCCAACCAGCGGCCATGGCCCCAAAAAGCGATGCGGATGCTGGCGCAATTTAAGCTGTAAAAGACTAAAAGTTGGTCAATAAAGAGAAAAAGAAGATGGAGGGAGGGAGAGAGCATATATTGTTGTGTTTGATAAAGGAGTGGCGCAATATGTAATCATTTGAGCATGTCTTAAATAACCACCACTTTCTCTCCTTCTCTCTTACACATGTACATGCTCTTTCTTTCTCTGTAAAGGGGTGACCCTCTTGAACCCCCATTTGGGTGGAACTAATAATAACACCACCTGTCCGACACAGATCGATTAGTTAGCTAGCTTTTTGGTGGGGTGTCGGATCTATCATCGCCATTGCTCCTTCTATGCCATGCTCGCAAATTTTACAGAATTTGACATGATGATGAACAAATTTTGAAGGTCATCTTCTTTCCTAGCGTATTAGTTACTACTATATATATTCATTCTTTCAACCTAAGATGTTTTGGAAATATTTACAAGTTAAATCATGCATTTCTTTTTCTTATTCCGCGGTCGATCAAAAAGAAAGATAAAGCACACCACTTAATTACTCACGCAGTGCACAATTGGAGGGGTTGTAAGGTCAAATTATTGAAAACGCATGACTTTTGTGGAACATAGTATGCATGATTTGGCCATGTGAGCATGATCTCTCCCAGGGGCTCTAATCGAGCCGAATTTTAAGATTTTAAGACTAACTTGTTTGTGAGTCGACCAGTAATTAATCGTCGAGCTCGAATTCGAGCTGAATTATAAAATGTGTGTTCAAGCTCGACTCGTTTAACACTTGGGCGAGTTCGAGCTCAAGCTCGTGCTCATTGAGAATGCCATTCGATCGAGCCGAGCCGGATACTCGACAAGTTCGGCTCAACTAGAGCTCGAGCTAAACTATTAAATTTTTTAATGTGTGATCAAAGCGGAGTTCAATCCAAAGTTTGTAAACAACCTTTATACATTTATTTATAGCATAAATATATAATATGTAACTATACAAGGCATATTATAAAATATAGTACATAATTATAGTCTATAAGTATCAAATTAACAATATGTTATTATATATAAATAGAGTGCATATATAAATTATGGCATATGTATAATGTGAGCAAGTAGTAAATTTGATATATATACTTTATATAACTAAGTAACGACTATTGTATAAATATAATATATAACTATTGTTAACCATGCGTGATGTGATATATATATATATATATATATATATATATATATATATATATATATATATATATAAAACTTAGTTTTATGCACGATTCTGCACACCATGAATCGACCTCAATCCCACGCAGCACAGATCGTAATTTAGTTTCATTTTATCCCCGTTATCCGTGTTTGACTCTCTCACATTTCATGCGTGTGACCTTAAGCCCTTTTTCACTACTTTTTGGTCGTAGCTTTCTGTTTTTTTTTTTATTTTAAAAAAAAAAAATTTAAATTCCTCATCATTCCTCCCTCTCATTTTGGGACGACCATCGAGTGCATTGGGAAGTTTTATCCAAGAAGACTCTTCTAGACTGTGTTCATCCACTCCAAATATTTACCATTCGGACTGTTCGAACACTTGTTGAATATGATGAATATGATGCTTTTTCACGAGGTTACTCATCATTGCACGAGGTTTAAATCCCTAGTTACATATTTATTTAGTATTTTGTCATTTTGACAAGGGTATTGGAGTTCGAACCAACTAAATTTAAAAATTGAAATGAAGAAAAAAAAAAAGAAAGTATATTTTTGTATATATTTTTTAAAATTAATTATTGAACTTGTGAAATATACAAAAACATATGTAAATCCTACTGATCCAATAGTAATGTATAAAAGCTGTACGTATAAGTATAAAATCACAAATATTCCTAAAAATATACTAGAAAATAGTACATAGAGCTGGGTATGCCCATTGCACCGATCCCGTTTTGAAATGAGAGAGAGAGAGGAATGATGAGAATGCAGAAAAGCAAAAAAAGTTGCAGAGGGATGAAAAGGTCCTTTACGGGCACGCACATGAAAGGTGAGAGAGACTCAAAACTAAAATGGAAATAAATTAAATTAAATTAAATTACTAAAACAAAATTATTACTGCTACTACTACCAGTAGAGATTTATAGAAAGAGAAAGAAAAGAGAATGTGGAAGCCTGAATAACCAACCTTGGATCCAAAACCAACACATTTTACACTCGCACTTTCTCTCTTTCTCTGTGTCACTGCTAAGCAATGAGCACCGTCTAATTATTCGACCTCGCATTTGCTCTCCACCGTTGGATAGCTCCTCCGCCCAATGGGAGCCCGTTGCTCCAAGTTCTCTCTCTGCTGGTTCCAGTCCCACCTTAAACCCTCCGTCCTCGAATCCTCCGATCTCGGTATGATAACAGCTACTTTCTCTGACGTTTTATGTTTTTTGCGTGTCACGAGGATGAATGAAACTGAGTGAGTGAGTGAGTCCGCTGAGTCCGTCGTTTGTGCGCAGAAAATGGGGGCAAAAGTGACCGCAATTCTTGGCCGAGTTTCAGCGAGTTCACCTACGAGCAGCTCAAGGCTGCCACGTGTGGCTTCTTGTCCGATAACATAGTCTCGGAGCACGGTCTCAAAGCTCCCAACGTTGTTTACAAAGGGAAGCTGGATAACGACCGTTGGGTCGCCGTTAAGCGTTTCAACAAGTTGGCCTGGCCCGATTCTCGCCAATTTATCGTCCGTTAACTCGTTTCAAATTTCTTAACTATTTCATTCTTTAAACTGTGTTTTTAAATTGATGGCACTGAATGTGGTTTAGGAGGAAGCGAGATCGGTGGGAAATCTGAGGAGCGAGCGATTGGCGAACCTGATTGGGTGTTGCTGTGAAGGCGAGGAGAGGCTGCTTGTAGCGGAGTTTATGCCCCATGAAACGCTGGCGAAGCATCTCTTTCACTGTGAGTGTTTATTTGAAGAAGCTTGACGTGAATTTTGATTTTCACTCAAGGTAGAGCGTTTGGTTATAATGGCTGCCGTTCCTCTCTGCTTTGCGTTATGGAATTTGTGTTTGAATTGGTAATAGGGGAGGCACAGCCCATGAGATGGGCAATGAGGTTGAGGGTGGCGCTGTATTTGGCACAAGCTCTGGAATATTGCAGTAGCAAAGGACGGGCACTGTATCATGATCTCAATGCGTACAGGGTCTTGTTTGATCAGGTAAGAGGTTTTCGACACAGGTTTTGCTTAGTTTTTCATACCCATTTTACTTGTTTTGTGATTTGAGTCCGTGGTGAACAGGATGGAAATCCCAGGCTGTCTTGCTTTGGCCTTATGAAGAATAGCAGGGATGGGAAGAGTTACAGTACTAACTTGGCTTTCACCCCTCCAGAGTACTTGAGGACTGGTATATATACTTTGTTATAAGGAGTGTCCAAATATATTATTTTGAGATGAACATTTGAGCACCATCTTGGCCAAGATGTAATATTTTTGGATATAGTGGGCAAGGAAAAGCCTGGGAATGTTTGCCATGGTAACAAATAAGGTTCTTATGTTTTGCAGGTAGAGTGACTGCAGAAAGTGTAGTTTACAGCTTTGGGACCATGCTGCTAGATCTTCTTAGTGGCAAACATATTCCACCGAGTCATGTAGGTTTTCATCAAAGCCTCATATATGAATCCTCGAGTATTTCATGGTTGCAAACTAGAGACTAGAGAGCTTGTGTTCAATATGAAATGACATAATTAATGTTAGACAGTAATTTGATTTAAGGTGCATGAGTAGAATAATCCAGTTGTGATTAAAATTGATGAAGTTCAAAATTTCATGTTGCCACAATCTGTATTTGTTCGTAGGCACTTGACCTGATCCGTGGCAAGAATTTTCTGATGCTGATGGATTCTGCTCTGGAGGGTCATTTCTCTAATGATGATGGAACTGAGTTGGTGCGGTTAGCTTCCCGTTGTTTGCAGTATGAAGCTCGTGAGAGGCCAAATGCGAAGTCTCTTGTCACTTCTCTCATGTCACTTCAGAAAGAAACAGAGGTATACACCATATTGGATATACATCGTTATGTATGTATTAGTTTGTCGATTTGTCTTGATTGACAGTCATTCATACTTACAATGTTAATTATTAAAAATATATAATCCATTTTCTTGATGCTGGCCCCATTTCTTTGGGACTTTGACAAAGGAACTTGTTTTTACATATATGCATATTTATCAACAACATTGTGTCTTTTCGTGTAAACTGATATCTTAAGCTGACATTTTCTCTATGCTCCTATCTTTAACGTGGTTTATGGTTCTTGAAAGTAATAATGACATTATTTTCTCGATCACGGGTTTACCCTTGTCCCCCGTTTTTTTTCTTTTTCCAATAGTAAACTTTTTATTATTTCATTTAGAAACACCAAGGGTGCATAACCTATATACACAAGAAGCATACAAGAGAAAAAGCACCAATAGCAAAAACTAGAAGTCTATCATTGTCTTTGCTCATTATTTCTATTTGCCTGACATTTCATTAACTGATAAACTATATTGTTTGTTAAAACTGTCCTGGGAAGACTAATTTCTCAGTCAATAGTATTCGAGCAGGTTCCCTCATATGTTTTAATGGGTATCCCACATGAAACTGCATCCTCCACGCAGCAATTGACATTAACACCTTTTGGTGAAGCTTGCTTGAGAATGGATCTTACTGCCATACTTGAAATATTGGAGAAGATGGGATACAAGGATGATGAGGGAATTGCTAATGAGGTTTGCCACTGTCTGTCTAGTACTCAATGTTCTTCGTTAAATTTTGAAATATGTAAATAGCAACTCCTGTTATGTAAACGGTATCAACGGAATTTCTTCATTGAACTTGAGCACTTCCCTTCCAACCACTAAAAAAGAATCAATGCTTTTCCTTTGCGCACAGTTTATTTATTGATGCTTCAACATTAATGTATTTTCTCCTATAAACTTTTTATTTTTTCTTTTACAACACTTCAAGCACTGATTCTGCTTGAGTACTTGTCAAGTTGCAGCTTTCTTTTCAATTGTGGACCAGTCAAATGCAGGAGACCTTGAATTGTAAGAAGCATGGAGATACAGCTTTCCGAGCTAAGGACTTTGCAACTGCCATTGATCGCTACACAAAAGTGAGTCCACTGCCCTATACAAATCCTTTTGTCCTAGCCAATTGGGTGCATATAATGTGTATCAGGCCGTGAAGTAACAAACTTTATACTGCAAAAACATAGTGCAAAGAAAATGTGCTTTATTTTGTCTAGTGTACCCTGAAGCTAGATTGTGCGAAACTGAATTTGTTTCATTTATATGCATTATACATTTCAGAACTGTTTGCAATAAAATTTACAGAAATGTAGCGGTTTTCAAAAGCAGAGACATGGAAAATGTGTATTAGATTGAGTAGCACAAATTTACGGGTGAGGGAGTGTGATGAGGATTGGGTTTTGGAGCGAGAAAGGGACAATGGCAACAATCTACAACAAGAGGAGAAGAAAAAGGGAGCAATGCACAACCAAATTTCTATTATATCAAAAGAGAATAATGGTTTTTTCAATGTTGTTTTTCACTCTTCCTTTACATAGGGCATATATATTTCTAATATTAATTTTTACTACAACTTTCAAAGAGTTTAATGTACTAGATATAAAGGCCAATTTATGAGGTAGTTCAAAATGAATTTGGCTTAGGTGCTGTAACAAAAAACTGTAGGAGATCATACAGAGTATTAATTTGCAAATATGAATCTAGAATTAATTTTTAGTTTTCTTCCCCAAGCCAAAAGAAAGCTCTTAGTCTTCAACTTTATCCAACTAAGCAGACATGCATGGCTGTCACATTAAGCTGTATGTAGTCGTACACATTGAAGAACCCGAATCGGGTTCGTTTGCTTGGGGTTTTCTAATCCTGGTTTGTGCAAATTAAAAAGGCTTAAGATTTTTGTTTTTGTTTTTGTAGTTCATAGATGGCGGGACCATGGTATCACCAACTGTGTATGCTAGGCGGTGTTTATCTTACTTGATGAGCGAGATGCCACAGGAAGCTCTAGGGGATGCTATGCAAGCTCAGGTGGTGTCTCCTGAGTGGCCTACTGCTTTGTATCTTCAAGCAGCTTGCCTCTTCAAGCTTGGGATGGATAACGATGCACAAGAGACACTCAAAGATGGCACAAACTTGGAAGCCAAAAGGAACAAAAATTAATGTGTATAGATTCTTTTTTTATTTATTTCTTTTCAATTTTATTTTAGTGGTTTTTTTTTTTTTTTTTTTTTACTATATAGTTATGCTTAGTCTTTTGTATCTATCCTTCATTTGCCGTCTTTTGCCATTTTGGAAAAACTACTGTTGGTTTAATTATTATGTTCCTGCGGTTTAACGTTAATCTGGCAAAGGGTCTGTTTTTGCTAATTTTATCCTTACAATAAATCTTATTGATTATTTGTATTTTGCCCCTATTTTGCCTTCACTTTCTGTTTATTTGTTTAAGAGTTTTGTTAGGAGTATTACAATTTTTACTGTTAAGTTATTCATAAACTGATATGATAATTTATATCACACTTATTACATTAGTTATTGAAACGTGAATGGTCTACGAGACATTCTACATAGCATTTATACGTTTACAAATTGGCATAGCAATCTATGTGTCACTTATTTTTATAAAATATGGATTGCTACATGAATTTGGAAGAAAATTATAGTAAAAATTATAATACCCAAAAGCATTAATTTTCCTTTGTTTAATACGCAATACCGTTTTCAACGCCACTAAACAAGATTTTATTGCCATTTTCACTTTGTTAAATTCATTGTTATTACTGATAAAATAAAATGAGTTAGTATTTTGGTCTTAATTTTATAAGAAAAAGTTGGATTTCAAATGAAAAAACAAAGTGAAAATAAAATAAAATAAAAAATGTCTTGGACTCACCCATGGCCACGCCATGGTGAATTTTGATTATTATTATTTTTTTTTTAAAATTTCACTTTTTGTTTTTTAATTAAAAAAAAGGGGGCATTTTAACAAAAAAAAAAAAAAAATTGGGTGAAATTAAAAATGGTTGAAATATAGGATACCGACATCAATTTTTAAACTTCAAGATTATGATTAAAAAAACTGCTTATACTTCAAGGGGATGTAAGTGAAGTTTCCTCAAAATTATATTTTCTGAATTTGTTTAAAAAATGAGAAATGCTACATGTACTTAAACTTTTACAAAGAGAGTATTGCTAACTGATGTGAAGCTTATTTACTGGAGATAATCAAAATAATTAATAAAAAGAAATGCTACAGGTACCAATGAATAAGCTCCACATCATCTTCGTAAAGTTTTTTAGTAAAAGTTTAATTATATATAACATTTCTGTCAAAAAAAATAGCATCGACGAGGTGGATAGGGAGGAAGGGTTTGAATCAACCTGAGGCCCTGGCCCGTTATCATGGTATTTTTAAGAGATTTTTCTTTCAATAATTTTTAAGGATACAATCTCTCCAAGCAAATCGGTTGACACCCAAAAATCTCTCCACCTAAAAGAATCGCATATCTCTCTCTCTCTCTCTCTCTCTCTCTCTCTCTCTTTCTCTCATGGGTTTCCAACTTAAAACAAAGATATATGTAAAACTAGTGCACGTGGTTTGGGGTTTTAAATTTTGATCAATATTTTTATGGATTTTAAAAAGTGATTAAACAATTCAGAGGGTAAAGACAGAAAAAAAATTGGTCCATGCGATTAAAAATGTTGACAAAATTTGTTAATGTGTCACATTAACACCAACCATATTATAACATGTGTCACTTATAATAAAAAAAAATTAAAAATTAAATTATAAAGGGTGGTCGGACCATAATATCGTTTCCATGTTATTAATAAATGGTTTTGATTTATCTTTTACTCCGAGATTTTTGTAATTTTTTGTGCCTATGATGAGGCTTTTAAGTTCGTGAATCTAACCCTTAGGGCCGGGGCTTTTAAGTTAGTGAATAGAGATTGCATGGAATTGGTCCAAAAGGTAATATCAAGTGTTGCTGCCTCTACATTTGAGTGCATGTTCAAGGAAGAATGATGAGTAAGAACAAACACAAAAATCGCCAAGGATAGAAGAATAGAAAATTACATAATCTAAAATATAAAGATAAAACAAAATGAAAATAATAATAATAATAATATTGACAACAATCCAGCTATAGCTTCAGAGAGGATCCTTCAAGGCGGATAAGACAATTAGAAATGCTGCCAGCAAAGCTAGTTGTAATAGTCCATAGTAGACAGTGTAGGTATCAACAAAGGAAACTCATTTTAATTTAGCTCCTTACTAGCTTATGAGAGAACCAAGGAGAGTAAGAGGTACTTGTACATGTAGAAATATTATATAACAATCTTTTGAAGGAATGATTTATTCTCGTTAGGGTAGAAATCTAACGAGGACAAAGAGAGAGTAAGATAAAAAATAAAATAAAATAAAATAAAAAATTACAAGAAAGTAATAAAAGTATTTTTACTGTTTTGATCCCCGCTCTATTTAGAGAGTTCAATGCAACTCTTGATGAAGAGTTGCATTGTTTCTATTTTTAAGTTAACCTCCTTAGAAGTTATCATCTTCCATGGAGATAATAATGATAATGGCCTAATTTATTTCTTGCTCTGGTTGTAGAAGAAGATTAATGAATGCTTTTTGTTTCTTATCGATTAAAAAACCCTCCGACTCAAGGAAAAAGACTGAACTCTTATTTATTTCCCTTGAGTAGTCCATTATGTAAATTTTAGTCTTAAGTTGCTTATCCACTCAGCTTTGTCGTGGTTCCCCACTATTTAGCTACCAGCCCCTGAGGGAATCATTGCCTCTCGTCGTTGGATCGCATCTGCCTAGGTGTGCGGATGACTACACTTATTATGGTATGATCAACCCTATATTATTAGTACAGTATCGGAGGAGACATCATCTGGGACAGTGAGGCAGAAAACTACTAAGATTAGATATTTTTGAGGTCCAAATCCAAAAAGAACCAAAATGATTCTACAAAAAAGAGGTAGTTGTGCTGTGATGGAGGAGATATGCTATAAAAGAGATTAAAAAAGAAAAAGTTACTGTTATGCCTCGAACTAATCCCTCCTATTATAGGAATAAACAAAAAGGAAACAAAGAACGAGTTTCCAGTCAATTGATTTGCACTAACACCCCCTCTTGCAATGGATTAAACCAAATCATATCTCTTGGGAATAGATTATCACTTGATTATAGGCTGTTGTCGATTTTTTCAAGAAAGCTAACCAAGGCTGTCTTCGTGGAAATCACATGCAGTCGTACACATATTAAATCCCAAAAAGAGGAACCTTCAAGGAAACAAGATAATAAAGATATCACCGAATACACAATTCAATACAACCTTCTAGTATTGTGCCAGAAAAAACCAAATACATTAATTTTAACACTTGTAATATATGAGGAATGTTCAAACATTGGTAAAAACCAAGCTCTACAAGTATGGAGGAGCAGATTAAGCTGTATTTTTATCTATATAAACCTAGCAAGGCTTGAATGTTGAAACTCTCCTGTTACGATAATCAAAGCAACAATTTTGGTAGACTTTTTTTTTTTTTTTTTTTTAAATTATTTTTTCAATTTTGTTAAACCCTTTACTCGAGCTGTTTTCACAGAAGTTTACGATGATGGCACATTGAAGTGAAAGAGCCACGATAAGACAAATGCAAAGACCATGCAAGCAAGCAGGAAATTCAGGAACCGGTGGCCATGCCAGAAGCTTCGTGACTCTGATACGGGCACTTGTGCCAAGACTGTGGCTGCAGCTGTGGCATTGTTCGTCTCGTTTGAATGCTCCGTGGACTCGATGTCATTTGATCCAAAGACATTATGTGCAACAGAATGACATATCTCACAGGTCCTAAAACAAAAAAACCAAGCCAACTGAAATAAACATAGAAGTAAAGGGAAATGTTTTAGATAATAGCATGTAACTTGAATCGAGTTCAAAATGTTGTCTAAATGAGGTAAAGTGGAAATGGCCACTACGATGCCCAGAATTGACAGCTTTAAAACATATTATATGCAATTATATAATCTCAAGTAGCTGCCATGGTGATGATAAAGGAAAATAAGCAGTGAGAGGGAGCTAGAGTAACAAAAGTAATATGAGGATTATATCATGGATAGCTTCAGCCATGTGAAAACAATGGGGTGCTAAACAGTATCTGGAAAACCTACAATCAAGAACTGGAATTTGAGAAGCTAGAAAAGATTACAGGCCAAGCAGAAAAACAAATTAGTAGTGCAAAGCTCACAAGCTCTATCATACGTATAACATGAAACAAATACATGTGGATTTGACAATGGCCAAAACAACCTCATAGTTTGGATGCTATGCTAACCTATAAACACTAGTAATAGTTCTAACTACTAAGCTTAGAATTCAAAATACAAACACGAACCTTTTCCTGTTAGGTTGGTTACATAGAAGTTGGGAAGAATTAAGGGCTGAAGGAAATATTTCTATGCCACATTCCGATCACACAAGGACCGAATAGTTAATTATACTAAGCTCTAAGTTCACAAAGCTTTGATGCCTTTATTAAATAAGGAATCACAGCTAGCATTGGCTGGCATCCTTTGCAAACCATAAAACATGCAGTTGTGGAGAAGCCTAAGACAGAACAAATTAAAATCTTTGCCATTACGAGAAGGAATCATCTCTAGGCCAATAAAAATCGGTTCACCTGATACAATTCTCTATTGGGTTTTAATTTTTTTTTTTTTTTTTTTTTTTTTTAAAAAAAAAAAATGCCACAAAAAACTGCAGTTGGCGGGATTTGGATCATGATCAAATAACTTTAGAAGCATAATTTCAATCCCATCTGATTGAAACTTATCTGGATTAAAGGGTTAGCCAATCAATCACACAGTTCTAATCAATTAAGTATTTGATAATGGCTGTTGGGATTTACCATGGTTTTAAGTAATGGTATCGAGATCGATCTTGCCGGCAAGCGAAACCAGTATTGACATGTATGACACGTGGCAATAGTGAGCACAAAAGCTTTTAAGGATCAGAACAAGTATCAGGGCATCTGTTGATTAATTCAGTACCTAAGATACTCTTAACTTGTATATATATATAAATATCATTAGGAACAAGGGGTGAATAGGATGCACACAAGCAATTAGAATATATTTTATTAAGTGGCACAGCAGCAAGCAATAATCTTCCACCAAGATAAATGAATTCATCAATAAGTGGCCAAATCTCCACTTGCATAAAGGTTAGGAAGATCAGAAGGAAGCTCCGGAGAGATTCCTAAACTTCAAAAAAGTACAGAGCATTAAGGAATCCTCGGTGTACTTAGACATATCATCACGACTTCTGTGCTTTACTATTTTACTTTTTCCGGCATCTTCTTTAACTTTCACAGAACAAAATTTTTGTGCCCCACATCCTCTAAGCTGCTAGATCATGAACTATGCTTTACATCGAATAAATAAATTAAGGTACTAAAAACCAACTTTCTGAAAGTGATTTGTTTAGTTATCATTAATTTTCCCTTATGGTGGGTAATTATAAGTATCATTCCTTCAAGAAGAAGAAACCTCAGTCAAGAAAGGGTTTCAAAGTGTACACAATCACAACCATTTAAATATGACTAAAACACATCCTGCACATTAGCTCTCAAAACATAGCCTTCCACAATGCTACGAACGACCAACTGGGTATCCAACATTCCGCAAAAAAAGCACCAAAATCATGCATTAAGATCAAAAATCAAAGAAAAGCAAGGATTTTGTTACTCACTTATTTCCCTTAATCTTGAACCAGGCCTCCGCACAGTTCTTGTGGGCTGCACCCAAATCATCCTTACAAGAACAACCCAACTCTATAGGGACCCCAGATTCATGGCTATTACTTTCCAAACCCAGATGACAAATCCTACAATCTCTCTCCGCTTTCGCCAACTGCACCTTGATTTCGGGGACCCCACTCTCAATCTCCACCTCCACCGAGCAATCCGAGACCGAAGACAAAGACACTCTCCGAGAATCCGAGCCGTTCCCAATCTCAGGATCGTACACACAAGCGAAGCTGTACTCGTCGTACGACCCACCGGTCGTGGAATAGAACTGGGAATAGCACGAGCCCTCGTCGGCGTCTGAGAAGAACACGCTACCGTCGTCGCTGACTTCACTTCCGGTGCCGGAGCGGCGGTGATCCCCTTGCTCCAAATCGATGTGGTGGGACATTTCTACAGTTGACATGAGCGTCCAATGCCTCAAAAAGTTCGAAGCTTTGAGGTCTGCAACTTTTTGTTTGAGTTTATGAGAGAAAAATCTGAGAAATTTAAACAAGTGGGTATTGGATTAGGTGACCCATCTTCAACTCCATTAACGTTTGTCACCAAAAAAATTATGGTGCACCCAATTGAAAATTTGATATGAGTCACAGAATTTCAGGCTAAGACTGAAAAATGCAGAGAGAGGATGTGAAAGAACAGAGGAGGATTAGACATTAAAGAATGGTGTCTCTGAGATAGAGACGCTTCAACCTTTTGAGGAAGTCTTGGACTGAGGCTCCGCACTCGGCAGAGAGGGAACAGAAACGTGTAGTGGGTGCACTGAGAACACAGGAGAGATTTTACTGATAAAGAAGTGTGCTGAGGTGTGGAACTAAAAAAGAAAAAAGAAAAAAGAAAAAGAAAAAGTTGTTGGAAGATTTCGTGCTAAAATACTAGAATTTTTGACAAATCAGTAGATTCTGCGTGTTGGATAGCATTCTGCTGGTGATTCTCAGAGACTGCAAACAAGATCTTCTAGCGATGTGGATCGGAGGGATGCGTCCTCCTTTGAGAGTCTGAGACTGAAGTGAATGATTTTATGCAACTCGTTGAGGTTATAAAAATGCATGTCGGATTATATTAAAAAAATAAAAATTATGTGTCAGATTTTATTTTATTTTATTTTTTATTGGATTTGGCTAATAAAAATAATTTTTTTTTTTTTACAAAAATGATCCTCGATGGCATATACTGTTCATGTTGCTTTTTCTGAAAAGACTGATTTCTCCATCTTATTGTGAAAATATCACAGTTATAGAACTTGGGAATTGGGACATTTGGTTTGGAGATGAGGGGTAAAACCGTCAATATGGTTGTCCCCTTTATGTATACTGGCCTGTCCTTGTTAATTATTGCACCTTTCGGTAAACTGACACTCTAATCAGTAATCAGTAAGCTAGCAGATATTACAGAAGGGCTATTATTCACTGCATCATAAACTTTTAGAATTTTCCGTGTGATTTCAATTTTTTTTAAACAAAAATCAATTCAATGTTTCGGTCTAAAATGACATGTCAGATGTCAGATGTCAGATGTCAGATATCAGATGTCAAAATAATAATAATAATAATAATAATAATATTTTATTAAAAAATTATGAAAACTTAAAATAAACCGATGGAGGAGGAATGATCCAACAACCCAGCAGCTCATGCAACCACTTTAAACGTGGGTTCATTTAAAAAAGTAAAGAAAATTTTCATTTTTGACTCCTTTCAACTTTCTCTTCGAGTCTTTAAAGTCGCATTTATAATTCAATTTTTTTTTTTTTTTTTTTTTTGGCATTTTTCAGTTCAATGCTTTAGTTTAAAACTACTTTAAGGTGTTTTTGAAATTACGATTTCGTAAACAAAAAGTACGATTTTAAATCAAATTATATAAGATGAATCATTTGAAAATTGCATTTTTTTTAAAATTTGATTTGAAAGTCCAGAAAATTGTTTTTTCAAATAGCAGGTAAGGTGAAGCTTTTTTGAAAACGCAGAATTTTAAAGGCTAAAATGTGATTTTAAAGGTTAAACTGCGATTTTGCCAAACATTTAACTGCGTTTTTAAAAATCACTTTTTCAAATTGCATTTTTTGAAATCGCAAATCTAAACGGACTATTTGTAATAATGGGATTAATGTAACAAGGCTAGTTGGCCCCCTCTAGGTAGGGCTGGGCACGGGGCAGATTTCTGCCATTCTAGCCCCTGCTCTGCAACCCTGCGAGTTCAAAAATCTCTACATGTGGATACAGGGTTTTACAGTGCACCCGCAGGGGTGCAGGCTGGGCAGGGCAGGATTTGCAGGAGCGGGTTGTGCGGGCTAGGGTGGGTATTCTTGATTTAGGCAAAATCAGCTGAGGAAAAGGTGTAGGTACCATAATCACCTCCAAATTCCAATAGAAACTAGAAAGCATGACTTCCAATGGTTTTAAATGAAAGGAAATAAAGATTGAGAGAAATGAAAATACGTACGAGGGTTTCGGCGGCGCGGGCATTCTGGCAGAGATGGGCTTTGATCTCGGGGTTGTGCGTGTTGGTGTAACCCTTTGTTCCCTTTCTGCCTCTCTTTCCATCTCTATGTAACTCTTTCCGTCTCTCTTCAGAGGGAGTGAGGGGGTGAATAAGAAAAGGATGAAGACGAATGGGCAACGGCGCATAGGTTATTTTAGGTTAAGAAAATGACGAAGGGGACCGGCTAGGGTTTTTTAGGTCTGATAAGGGTGCGGGGTGGGGCAGTGATCTGGTGTCTAAAAAATCATAAACCCGCAACCCGCTCAGCACGGGTAATCCAAATTGAGACCCGTATTCGCGATTTTAAGCCTAAAAACCAGTTCTGTGGCGGCGGATCGGGTCCTTCGGTTTTTTGCCCTCCCTTACTTTCACGGGAGTTATACAAACTCTTAATTTTACATTCTCAAATGCTTACTTTCTAACGTGATAGTAAAAATTATTATTAGATAGATCTAATACCCGAATAATTATTCCTTCAAAATTCAATAATAATAAATTTTACTTATACATGCGGAAAAAATAATTTAATAGTATAAAAATTTGTGAAACATTTGTCTTAAAATAATAAAGTTCCAAATGGGGAAATAGCAGAAACGGCAGAATAGTCCATGGATGATGTGAACACGCAAAGGCACATTCTAGATCTCTGTCTCCTGTGTGTTGACCGATGGTGGACCACCTCAAGGTTAGTGATGCGTGTTGACAGTGTTGTACTGTTGTGTATCTGCCTTTGCGTGAAAAACACAAAAGCTGTTATTTTAATTTTATATATATATAAACTTAGGAAAAAGAAAAGAAAAAGAAGAAAATTCCAAATCTGGTTGTTATCCAAAACCCAACCCTCCTATACCGACAATCACGCTACTACACCTCCCATAAAGAGAGCACTGGCCAATCACAAATTTCTTCCTAATTGGACATGGAAAACAAATTTCAACCCAATTTTAAAAACGTCAATTTTTTATTTATTTTTTAATAGCATGTAAAATACAAGTAAAAAAAAATTACATCGCATCAACCAAATCCATTTTTAATAGCATTAATTAAAAAATATATATATATATATTTATTACTTGCTGACGAGACATATAACACTTTTAAAGAGAGAGACTGAATTGAAAGAATTCTTCCGACCTAATTTATAAAAAATTTGTGACAATAAAATTTTATGATTTATAAGAAAGGAAAGGAACTCTTCTTGTGTGTTTGTTTCTCTTAAGTATTGCGTGATATATTTGTGTTCAATTTACTTCCAAGCCACATTTTCTAAGCTAATAATTGGGGAGAGAAACGAAAATGAATCTCCAAAGTAATAGAATTTCTTGATTTGGGTGTGGAGGTAATGTACACTATTTTCTTTATGGATTTGACTATTTGAGGCCTTCACATGCCATTCCAGGCTAAAAGCTTAATGTTTTGGTCTGTTCAGTGGGGCATAAGCATCATAGTTTGCAACTGGACTGTTTCCATCAACTCTGATATGGTATGTTATTCTATAAAATACAGTTCCTATTAAAAATTATATTAATGAAACAAAAATTAAAATCAATCCACCTAGTTTGCATCTTAATATAATCAGTTCGGTGATTTCAATTTCATAAATAAATCATTCTAGTTTACTTCCTTATAAAAATGGTGCTTCTATTAGCATTTTCTTCTATAAAGACGTAGCTGCCACCCTAGATGAGGGGCGGTCGGCCACTCGAGGGGAGGCGGGGAGGCCAGTCGCACTTTTTTTATTAGAGTAAATTTAAAATTTAGAATTTAGGTGAGATTGCCACATGTTAATATACTATTGGTGTTGATTTCAAATCACAAGAATTCTACCGGAAGTACCATTTCTATACAAAAACAAACCCATTAATCCATTCGATAAAATTCAAAGAACACGACTAATTCTCTAAAGATGCAAAGTACATGGACTGATATTATTTATTATTTATTTTTATTTTAAAAAAAAATGAAAACATTTAAAGGAGACCAGATTCAAAGGAGGTCAATGTAAAACGTAACAGATACTTCATTAGCCATTACCCTGGAATCTTATCTGAATTCCACTTTTTCTTCTTTTATCCCCTCGGACCCCTCCTGTTTGTCGGCTCAATTCTAATTTGTAAAACATCTTAACACATAAAAGGTGAACAAATGCACATTGTGATGGTTGTGGTTTTACAGTCAAGGTTATGCTACTGTGAGCATGTTCATATAAAGTAATGCCACTGTTGGTCACCCCCTCTTAACCTTTTTAATTAGGAAAAAAAAAAAAAAAAAAAAAATTCAATCTGAGTTTATCTAATATTTCTTCCCTTTCTTTTTTATTTTCCTTGTCAGAGGATCATTTTGCCAACAACTAAAGGAAACACAAGCGGGGCCAGTTTATGGGTTCAGTTCAAAGTGGGAGCATATGATCTATAAAGTCTTCAGGGGTTTAGTTGTGTTTGTTCACCTGACAAATAACATATTGGGGTCTACAAGTCACCTTCTAGTTCATTTCATTACACCCAACCCCCCCCACCCCTAAAAAAGATTAAAAAAAAAAAGAGAAGAAGAAGAAGCTAATTTCTGGGATTAGAAGAAATCCAAAAAATAGGGCTAGGATTTTGAATTGGAAATCTCTCCTTTTACATATGCCTCATTCTCTTTGGGGATGAGTATCTGAGAGGGGCTCCCTTGCTGGAATAGGAGGGCTTTGTCCGAATCGGAGGCCCGCCTAAGAAGCCCTTTGTGTGGGAAGGGTTTTTCTGTTCGAGCAAAAGAACCTTTCTCACAATTTTACTGTTATTACCCTTGCCCCCTCCTCTTTGAGTGGAGAATAACAAAGGATCAGAATATTGCGAGAAATAGACAATCTACTTGTTCCAATCAGAATCACTCTCAGTCTAATTATTCTTTTTGTAAACATGACTTTCCTGCAATCTCAGTTCAGTTAAGAACTATGATTGATATGTCCCCTCCTCCTCTCTTAGTAATCATGCACGGCAAGAGGGGATAAAAGAAAGAAACCATTAAATCCAATATTTCAAGGAAATTTTCGCATTGCTTGACCCATGCTTTCATCCCGACCTCTAAAAGCAGTACCTAAGCATCCAAACAATATTAATTGAGGCCTTCAACTGCAATCAATTGTTTATAATGCGTTCAGAAGTGAAATTGTCAAACACATTTTGTATCTATTGAGATTGGTTCATTAAATCTTAACGTGACGTCTTTGTAATTTTGTAAAGAAAATTATGATCTTTTCCTATATAATTAAGAAAAACACAATTTTTTTTTTTTTTTTTTTTCATTCCTATCTTTCTTCTAAATCTTGAATCCATTAACGGTGAATATGCGTTGTAAATGATTTGTGGATGGCTTATTAAAGAAAAAACATGTCAGATAAAAGATTGCAACTTTATCAAGCGAATATTCAGGTCATGAAAGAAATAGCTCGAACCTTGAAGGTTAAAAGCCATAAAGATGATTAATTCAAATTTTGAATACTTTGAGAGAGTAGGTTGATACGAACCAACTTTAATGTAAGCTTGTAGAATTTCATCATGTTGTTTAACATCATAATTCCATTGGCAATGATGCATCATTAACCCTGGCCTATGAACTTTGTGCATTTTTTTTTTCTTTAGAAAAAAAATTCAACTATTGTCGTTGGCTTTCTGATTATCTATAAGTAAATTTAATTCATTTCAAAATTTTAATTCTGCCAAAAAAACATTTCCCGGATCACAAAACAATGCAAAAATCTGATTCCCAAAATTAATTTTATAGAAAAATGAAGCAAAATGATGCATAAAACCATTGTGAATCCGACTAATACTAGAATAGAAACACAAACAACAATACCAATAACCATAATCTTCGAATAACACGACATGGCTTAGGATCAGAAATTGAGCGAAAAGAAGTAATGGCATCACACAATTCCTCCACAATGAAAATCAACAGCACAATGCACAATTACTAAATAAACAATTTAATAGGAAATTGGGAATTGATCGACAATACTTCACCCTCATCCCACTCATATTTCACTGGACTGATATGACAATGCCCATTATGGATGAAAATACGGGTGGATAATAACCGTTCGCATCCGCTATCTCCCCTTACCATTATTAACTATCTGCATATGCGGATACGAATATCAGTTAGAGGGTATGCGGATGTGGTTATTAACCGTATCTACATTCCTTTAATACATAATATATATTATATATATTTAATTAAATTCATTAAAACGACATCGTTTTAAATTTGGTAAGTCTGAGACTTTTAGGTTTTGTTAGTTTTTTTTCACTATCATTTCAAAGTCATACATCATTACATTCTTTTTTTAGGTAATCTAAATCCCGATTACTCTATGAGATAATAAGTCTTTATGACTAAAAATCGTGAATTGTGTAACACATGAAATATTAATTTATTCAAGCTTGCATATAGTAATAACTGCATTATTTAATCTTTCATATAAATTTAGATAGTAATCCAAAACGTTTATTACCTCATATATGGATAACGGATAATAACCGCAATAACTACGTCGATACGGATAGTAAGTACAGGATGTGGATGTGGATACCTAAAAATGATAACCGCATTATACAGATGCGAATATTGTGAATGCGGATATTACTAATAACCGTCCGCATTTTCACCCCTAGTGTCCATCAGCCATTGTTAGAAAAAATTAAAAAATTAAAAATTGATAGGCACTGCCATATTAACCCAATGAAATGAGATTGAGACGAAAGTATAGCATTAAGTAGGGGTTAAAATGCAGATGTGGATGCAATCATAAGCAATGTCTGCATCCCCATCCGCATAATGCAATTATCACTTTTAGGCATTCATATTTGTATAATGCGATTATTATCCGCATTGTGCAGTTATTGAGATTATTATTCGCTATCCGAATATGAGGTAATGAGTGTTTTGGACATTGAATTTGTAATTCATGCTTCTAGTAAATACAAAAATGCATTATCTATAGTTGAACACTATTATTCAGATCATATTCATTTTGCCATGAAATTTGCATCTTATACCTTCTTGCATCATCTATCTATAATTGGTGAAGGGAAAAAATATTTGAAATAATAATAATAATAATAAAGAACATATAATTCAATTAAATCAGAATAAATTAGAAGAGTATTTCAGCAGTGAAATCCAACGACATTACAAACAACGTAATTTTAGTAAATTTAATTATATATATATATATATATATATATATATATATATATATATATATATATATATATATATATATATATATATATATATATATAAATGAAATGTGAATACAGTTAATAACCTCATTCACACACCTAAAATTGTTATATGCAAATAATAAATGCAGACAATTATTATCCGTTCGCATTTTCACCCTTAGCATTTAGCATTACTCTTTTAAGAATTTTTTTCAAAATCAGGGTGCCTCGGGCCACTTAGGCCCCTTTGGTTCCGTCCTTGGACGCCCTCCTGCAACTATATATACCATTGCATGCTACAGACAACCAAAGTCAGAACATCATCATGCCGAGGATCAAATGGGAACCATGACGGTGACTGAACAATAGTTAAAAGGAATGTTGTCCTAAAAGTTATTAGCCACTAACTTCTATAGGAGTGAGCCCGGCTTTTGGACCACTTTGATGGTGCCTAATTGCTGGAGTTTTTTTTTTTCTTTTTTTTTTCCTTCCTAAACAAATCAATTTCATTACTATGACTCATTTGGTTTGCGGAATAAGCCCTTATAATGGAAAGACTATTCCATAGGAATAACAATTCTTTAATTTGTAGGAGTCTATTCCATGGAATAGCTATTCCCTTACAAAGAGGAATACCCATTCTTCTAAAAAATGAGAGGAATAGCTATTCCTTTGAGTAAAGACTACATTTTCCAAAAAAAAAAAAACTCATTTTTTATTTTCTTTCAAATCTTTTGTTTATAAAAAAAAAAGAAAAAAGAAAAACTAAACCTCAAAGTGGATGGCCAGGAGTGGTCGCACCACCCCCGGAGCAACTGGGGCCGGCACCCCCAGTTCTCGTCGGGGGTGGCCAGCCACGCCTAGAGTACATTGAAGATGGCCCGGCCACCCCCGATAGGCTTCAGGGATGGTCGCAGCCACCCGTAGAGGCCACTCGGGGGTGGCTACAGCCACTTCCGGTTCAACGGTGGGTGGCCAGCTACCCTACAGTTTATTTCAATTTTTGTTTGATTTTTTTAAAATAATAATAATAATAATAATAATAATAATATAATGTAAGGTTTTTTAAGTAATTTTTATAGAATTCTGATTAAAATATGTGAGTTATTACCAAACAAAATAATAGGAATAACCATTCCATTCTACCGCCTTTTATTCTCAGGACTAACTATTCCTTATTCTATTTACTATTCCTTTTCTTAATAGAATGGCCATTAGCCTAGAAAGTAAAAATACTAACAGATTTGGACCACATCGAAAAGATCTAACCGTAGAATATGTCCCATTTTTCTTCAAACCGAAGTAAATGGATATCAGATTTGGCCCAAATGCCAAATAAAGGGGCTGTGGTGAAATAACACATGATAGACTGATAGAGAAACAAAATCAACTTGGATACAACAGAATTATATTTATACCCATGCATCACTGAGGAGTCAACCGGTGAAGAAGGGGATGAAACCTCGGCAGAAGAGGACTGTCTGTTCCATACGGATGCATGAATGGTCGTTTGGGATCTTGCAGGAGTGTTCACAGGGGTGGATCTGTGCTGGAGGTGTCCCAAGAGCTGCGTGCTCGACGTTAAGAATTGGGACACCTGGTGGAAAAGCCTCTTATGAGTTATGACCAAAATGTCATGGAGAGACAGAAGAAGCCAAGCAAGCATGGAAGAGGAAGGGGTATACATAGGTTCCGTATATCTGCTACTCGGGGTGCCGCGTGATGCTCACGTGCCACCTTTTCTCGTAGACAGTGAATAGGGGACATAGGACGTGGAGCAGATTTGAGGTTGGTGATGGCAAACACATCCATTTTATGGATGGATTACTGGTTTTGAAAAATATGGATATAGAATCATCTATGATTCTCAGAGGTTTGGATGCAAGGTTGAATTTTGTTCTTGGGAATGGTTTATGGTGCTGAAAGCCAGCGTGGTCTGATGCTTTGGTGGACATTCAAAGTAAGCTCCTTGAAATTCCTCTAGGTATCACTGATAAGCTTTTTTGGACCATTGCTAAGAAGGGTACCTATATCAGTGCTGAAACTTGGGAACTTTCTAAGGAATAAGGATATTGTGGATTGGTGAACTTTGGTTTGATTTTCCTATGCCATTTCAAAACAGGCGTTTATCCTTTGGCTTGCTATATATAAACAGTTATCTACTGGTGACAGATTATTGGCTTGGGGTTACACAAGAGACACCAAGAGTGTTTTCTGCAAAATGCCACAGAGAGCACGGATTATCTCTTCTTTTCTTGTAGCTTTAGCTATAGGATTTGGAAAGCTTGTATGTAGCGATGCAATCCTTTAGCTCATTCTTCAGACTGGCTAGAAATAATCAATGAAAGGGTGTAGAAAATGGAAAACAAAGGCTTTGGAGGGTGTTTTATGTCGATTGATCTTAAGCTCTACTGTTTATAGTATTTGGCGTGCTAGAAATGAAATCAGACACAGTGGGCAACCGAAGACAGAGGAGCAGATATTTACGGCAATATTTTGGGAAGTCCGATCCAGAATTTCAGGAAAATAATTTTTCAAGAAGAATAGAGAGAACATCAAAATCTGCCATTCTAGTTCTGTTTTGTTGGCAATCTTTTGTTTGTTGGGGGTTTGGCTTTCACCAGTTTGTTTTTGTTGTTTCTAGTTGGTGTGCTTTAGAGATTGTTGTTTTGTTGGATTTTGAAATAGTTTTATACAGTTGTTTCTGCTATTAATATAGTTCACTTATTCATCAAAAAAAAGAAACGGTGGCACATGAAGTGCACAATTGGTGAATAGGGTATAGAGGAGGTGGAGAAGAGGTTGAAGACGTGTAGCTGGAGCCGGGTGACAGAAGAAAGCAAATATGGCCTACAAAAGACGGAAATAAAATAGAAGGCGGAGTTGGGTGGAAGAGGGAACGTTTATGATGCATGGGATGCATATTAAACATCAAGAATTAAATTTTTGGAATTGATGGAAAAAGGTTTCCAGTACTTCTGGAAGTCAGAAGTGCAGGGACTGTAATTTGCAATTCGGCACTGTGGATTCAGTTCCTCCTGGAGTTCCGAAAGTCAAGTTCAGCCAATCCAGGCCGTTGATTCCAAACTGAGGCCATGATCTAGCCAAAACTGGATGCACAGAGCGGCGAAGCGGGGGGGGGGGGGGGGGGGGGGGGGAGAATCTTCAACAAGATTCTCTACAGCCAACTCAAGTACACACTACCGAGCGCTACTAATGCACGGATAGATTGCCAAACCTTTCTATTCCAATTTGCATCCAATCAATGAAACCATAAAGCAATGCTTCATGCCTTGGTACCAGATAAAGTTTGCCTCCTGTAACACACCAAGAAACTAGTCATTAAGAATAATGATACAGGCGCCCAAGCTAATAGAAGGGCAACTGGAAAAGCTCTAATTGATTTCTTCTCTTTTCCATAATCCATGACTTAGAATGGTGCTCAGGTAAGTCTTCTACACAATACCATCACAAAGATCACAGTTAAACAAATTTTCTTCTAGATCTGTTACCTTGAGAAGTCACCTTTTAACATGGAGATATAATCATTTAATTTAATCCAATCCCCACTCGACTTCAACCCGCAAAAAGAAAATGGTTTCTTACCAGTCTACGTTGATAGTACATTGGTCTTCATGCCCATTAACCTGTTGTTCCCCTCATCAAAACAAAAATGGTCATTCACTCTACTCTCTTCAAAACGCCCCATTTGCACTTGAGATCCATGAGATACAATTCTGCCAGCTGCATCACCCATCGCTCTGACACTGCTATTCTCTAACCCACTTTTAAGCCAAGCAAGGTTACTTATATCTGTGGCTATTGCAGCCAATTCAAAACTTGGGAAGGATGGAGGCTCTGTGAATTCAACAAATTCTGGCCCCAGCAAAGAACTTCCAGGATTTCTATCACTTTCTGTCCCGCAACAACCATGGCCACAATTATGAGGCACCAACCGCTCACCATAGACTCCTTCAAATAACTTGCAACTCTCAACATCTGGTTTTGATGCTTGAATCAGAGGTCCTTGCATTGGAACTGGCCTTGGGAAAGAAGATGCAGGATCTAAGCTATCTGAAGGGTTATATACACTAAAAGCACTAACACGTGCAATAGGCCGAAAAAGAGTAGGCTGGTCTTTGGCTTCCTGACGAAAATGACCCTCTATTGGCACCTTGTCTTCATTCTGCTCATCCATAATCTCTACAGAGCTTATATCTCTCCCTTCGAAGGATTTGAATGAATTGACATCCCCAAATGACATGGTTTCTTCAGATGATGCCTTGGTTTTGTCTAAGCTAACATCATCAAGCATACTAGATTCTAACTTAATCTTGCCAAACTCCACACACCGACGCTTTAGGGTAGAATTCCAGTGGTTCTTGATAGCATTATCTGTTCTTCCCGGTAAAAGCCTTGCAATTGCTGCCCATTTGTTTCCATGAATTGCATGCGCTGCAACTATGATCTGATCCTCCTCATCTGAAACAACTTTAGTTTTGTTAGCCTCGTTCTTCAAGAAGGACAATATAGACATTAATTCAACATTTATTAATGACACACTGAAAACTGTTGTATGTCTATATATACATTATATGACTAAAAATACAAACAACAACATTTTCCCATTATTGCAAGGTGCATCCTCGTAACTACAAGACAGCATTTAAAAATCTGATTGGTATTTCATTGCCATCGAACTTCAGTACAAATGCGTGTTTCCCATATTTGTCAATAGCGTGAAATTGGCAACAACCATTTGCACCGTAGATATATGCATATAAAGATGAAAAGATGTGACCAATGTATGCCAATTCTCATAATGCTTCAGGTAAGGGTAGTAAGAAGTGGTTATACAAGCAAACTCCCGCGCTGAGGGCGGATTTTGGGTGAATTTCTGTGGATATCATGAAGTTCATAAACAATAGATCTCATGCCACCATTCATTACAAAATTATAGCCGGTCATTAACACACACAATGAGATTATAAAATTCAGTATACAGCATAAGTAAATGAACGAATGCTTTGATGTAAATAGGGGGGAGGGGGGGGGGGGGGGGGGACAAGAACATATTACCGAGTGTAGAATGCAGCATGCGAGCCGCCTTGAAGTCTGCCAACTATTTAAGAACATTGATCAGGGAGACATGGAATAATTCAACGGGGGGCTAAGCCTGGCCAGGAAACCTCCAACAGTTCCCAAAATTTTCAAATCCAACCTCACAAAGTGGCTCTATCATGACATACACCAGAATCCTCTTGACATATCAACATATTATATATTTTGGGGCATTCTTGACCTCTAAGATTTTGCGTAATGTAGACTACAGTCCACCCCAATTCACAAAATAGAGAGACCAAGGTTTCATGTAATAACGATTCATGAGAATATAATGTCTCAAATTTACATTTTTCCAATTATCAAAATTCTCATCAGTTAAGTGCTGCTAATCAAGCCAGGATGATCTTATAGTAAACAATGAATCTAATGTCAATGAATTGCTGGGTTCACCCTATTCATCTCCTCTAAAAGAAACGTCATTCTTCTATCCAAATGTTCAATATTGTTGGGTTCAAATTTAAGCCTCAGAATCCCCAATTGGTTGCAATAGATTTTTTTTAAACTAAGACTAACATGCATAACCTAATGTTTGCAGACCCAGAAAGTGATCAAAATGGTGTCTAACCCTCAATTTACCACAAACGAAAAATCAAATAATCAATAACGAAACACAACCACATCCTAAATCAATCAAAATAAGAAACTGAAATGAAAAAAGATAACAGAACATAAAAGGGTTTAGATCAAGCAATGTGGACTGCACCAGTAAAGGGCTTGCGCTTCACGGCGGGGTCTAGCTGATTACACCACCGGAGCCGGCAAGACTTGCCGGATCGGCCGGCGATTCCGCGGGCGATCAGGCTCCAATTCCTCGCCCCGAACTTGCTCACCAGCCGACTCAGTACCGCGTCCTCCTCGGGAGACCACGGACCCTTCACCCTGTCTCTGCCCCCTTGCGCGCCTCCTCCGCCCACAACCACCACCGCCTCGTCGCCGCTCCCACCGTCTCCTCCGACGTCCACCTCTTCGCCACCGTCAACCACTGTTGCGTCCTCCACTTCCATCTTCCTCTCCCGCTTTCTCTTTGTGCGCGTGTGTGGAATCCTCAGGACTAGTACCTACCGGAATTAACTGCAAGTGTTGTTTTCCAACAGAGACAGTGAACGAGATTTTTAGGGCAAGTATTTAGTTTTACTTTACCACAGTGGTCTTTTCTTAAATGACTACCGCATCCCCTACCGAATTACTCATTTGCCCCTTTTGTTTCAAAATTATTATACATATCAAAACTCAAAAAAATTTCCTAATTAATTATAGACTAATAGACTATAGAGCCCATGCTAGCCATATTCCCATTTTACCTCCTTCCTTTACTTCCGAACATGACAGTGCCATACGTTGTCGAAGGCAGTAAACCTGTGTCTGGATTTAGGCTATACACGAGTGATATTTTAGGGGATGCTTTGCAGGTGGGCCAGGTGGTGTAGTCCATGAATCAAGAACAGCCTTGGGGGAGATAGGCTTAGTTGTTGGATGATGTTCGTGACGCTTCACAAGGCTTTCTATTTCATGTAATCCAGTATACGAGTCGGGACGCGAATAAGGTAATTCATGCTTTGGCTGAACTGGCTGTATCGCACTCTATTTATCATATGTGGATTGATGAATGTGCATCATTAATTTATCATTTTGTACTTGCCGATCAGGGCTCCTCTATATGATTAATGAAATCTCTTTATTTCAAAAAAAAAAAAAAAAACATGACAGTGCCATAACGTGAGTGAAAAAAATTTGTACTCTGTGTCCGTTTCTAGACAGTAGACACCCCCTACCTAAGGAGTAGTTGAGACTACCAGATTTGGTGGTCGGAATTATTTTGAAGGCTTTGAACTGATAAATAACTCCATGAAAAAGTTGAATAATTTTTTTTCTTTGCTTACTCGATGTGAGACTACCACTGCAACAAATATGAGAGTAAGAGTGAAATGAGAGTATGTTATTATTTTCCATATATATATATATATATATATATATATATATATATGAGAGAAGATTTTTGTATTTTTGGGTGTAAAAAGAAAACAAAAACAAAATTGCAATAATAAGGTTATAAATGTAATTCCAGTCTTCAAACAAAAGCGGTGCCAGAGATGTACACAACGGCACAACGCACAAGGTGACGTAATACAGTTTTGTCATGACTATACTCTTTCTTTACTAAATTGACCGTATGTGTTCAAAAAAAAAAAAATTGACTGTAAAATGTACACAACGCGCGTGAACCGCTACCTTCTAGAGTGGCGGGAAAACTACTGCACTCTGATAAAATAGGTCAAAATGTCCAACAAAATTAAGTAAAATGACTAACAAAAAGTATAATTCTTTATTTTATTAATTACTTTTTCAATACACGCTCTATCAAATTCTTTATTCACTTTTCTACTCCCTTTATATATAAAGACTAGTAAAATTAGCATACTGACGGTAAAAATTAAAAATCTCATAAGCAGTCCAGAGCCTCTCCTTGAGAGCTTATTGCATTTTGTTTGAAATGAAGGGTCTTCGACACATAGGACATGTTTTCTAATTTTAGCCCATCCAACGGTTCACACGACCTCGATGAAAGATGTAACGACAGTTTTTGTGATGTCGAATATCGTGGTCAGGCTTAAACTCGTAGAGACAGACGACAGAGAACTCGATCGGGGAGGGAGGGGGGGGGGGGGGGGGGAGGGTCCACCAAGTCTGAAAACTTCACCATGGCAAGGATTTATAATTGATTATACTAGGCAAAACACGATGGATATGAGCTTTGTTTTCGATGTAACTCATTAGGAAATCATTGGAACTGAGAAAGTTGTGAGCTTAATTTGTTTTATTTTATTTTTTTGTTATGAGAGAGAGAGAGAGGGGGGGGGGGGGGGGGTATGGCGTTGTTTGCGCCAGACAAAGACCTAAATATTACAACCAAGAAACAATATTTTGACATATGATTTTTCCTACACAAATATAAAACCTAATACCGTCAATCATCATCCAAGGCTTGGCCTTAGTAACACAGTGTTCTTGAGATGTTATATACTCAAGTTTGTCATATTTGTTTATGTTATTGAGCCAGGGGCGAACCTATTTGACCTCCTTCAAAACTTTCTAGAACCTTTTTTTTTTTTAAAAAAAATAATAATAATAATAAAATCGTTTATGTCAATATAATCATAAAACTAAAACATGTTGTCCTAACAAAATAGTGTCACAGATATAAATAAGAATTTATTCCATCAAAACTTTATTTATGATTTGTTTAACTGCTGCTTTGATTAAACCATGTGTAGTAAAGCTTGCATCTCTTCTAATGTGGCCAGTTTACCAATTGTGCATCAAGTTAAGCACATTCTGGGTACCGTTCACAATTTGTCGAACTTTTAATCTTTATGAAGTGTTGTCGTATTTTCATATGAAGTGGCAGTAAAAGGTTAATATTTGACTCTATATAATTCCTTTGAAGTTTTGCCCTCCTTAAAAATAAATAAATAAATAAAACCTTATTTTCATCGGCTTATATCAGAAAACAAAATCACCCATTAGGTCAATCCTCACCCTATATGTAACTAATGTTTGGCCCAATTTAATGAAGCAAGCGTTAATATTGCTTGGATTTTGTAAGTCAAATTTATAATTTTGCCATGGCCTAAGATATTAAAAACAAAAATTCAATTCTAAAGTCTTTTATTTTAGTTTTAAATTTTTGGCTTAATTGGGGAATCTTATGGCTCAGGCTGGAGTCTGTTGGGATTGAAGTAAATAAATGGAGCCCGAGGTTGTTAAAAACAAAAAGTTCAAGTTGGAGGTCAGAAACTAGACTTGCGGCTCATGGACTCCCTGAAATCGTCCTTTGGGCTACAGTCTTTGTGGCTTGATGATGCTGTTGACAGCACCTTTAACCCTTGCCCTTGCCGAGAACACTTTAGAGCCAAACCTAAACTTGATGAGAAATGTTATATGTATTTAAATTTTTATTGAGGGAGTTTTGTTAAGATGATGTGAAGCTTATTTATTGGTACTCGTAGTATTTTTTTTTATTAATTATTTTGATCATTTCCAATAAATAAGCTCCACATCAGTTAGTAAGGCCTATTTTGTAAAAGTTTAAGTACATGTAACATTTCTCAAACTTGATAAACTTGCATAATTATCCTTTACAATTATTTGTTCAAATTTGAGAGAATTCCGACGGGCGTTTGTGAGAGACTATTTATGGGACCTATACGACCTAATAAGTGGTTGGACAACCCAATTTTTATTTGGTTAGATAAGTCTCATAAGTGGTCTGTCCGAATTTTTTTCAATTCAGACAAATAATTATAAAGGGTTGTAATCCAATAAACCTCCTGCATATAACATTCCGTCGGACCCAGATATAAGGAACCAATAAATCTACGGCTTATCTAAAACCGGTGGGCTTGTTTGTCAAAATCTCAGTCCAGTCGAATCGATCATGAGCTAGCTAGGATGGTTAATCACTCGTGAATCTGTTTTTTGATGCTTTTTAGTGTTCTCCATATCAACAAATGGATCATAAACACATAATATCATAATTTTCTTTTTATTTTGTTTGAACTTTAAAAGACCAAATGCAATAGCCTAAACACAACCCAATGTTAATTACCTTCTTTAAAAAAAAAAAAAAAAAAAAAAAACCCAATGTTACCTACATTAATTCCATCAAGCAAAATCATGCTTCCTCACAAATAATTAATATTAACTGATCATCATCAAAGTTGGCACTTTGACAACCTAAAAAGAGTTCATTAATGCTCTCCTCTTTTAATCTTTGTTAATGATTATCGAAATTAACGTCTCTCAAAAATTATTTTCTTCTAACGGATACATAAACCACGTATAAGGTTAAAAAAATAAAAAATAAAATAAAATATCTAAACTACTGGAGAGAATTATGGACACATAGACATTGGTTAAGAGTATAACAATGGAACGTTGATGTTTGCCAAAAAGGTATGTCTTCGCTTGACATCTTTTTTAATTACTTCTGGTTTCTTATATATATATATATATATATATATAAGATTTTAAGTTTGAGATTTTTTTTAAAATTTTTTTGTTTAAGATTTTAATTGAATTTTCTGATAAAACTAAGAACAATTTTTCTATTATGAAAGAGTTCAATTGTACAACTTCGATCTCTTTTCCCTTGCTGTTTGCTTAGAAAGAAAAAAAAAAATCGTTTAAGTGTAATTAATTTATTTGGTGGGATCCCAAAATTTTGATGTGTTACTAATTAAAGTAATACTATATATTATGTTTTTATTTTACAATTATTCAACAATGTTGACGTAGCACTCCAAATCAATCATTTGATATTTTATTATTATTATTTAACAATGATTAATTCAGTGGTTAGTTTAAAGTGCCACGCAAACCTTGTTGGATGAATATTGTATAGAATTACAGTATTTAACATTTTTTACTAACAAAGAATTAAGTGATAATGATAAAAATGTTTTGTGATAAATGATGATTTATTTACCTTCAATTAAGGATTTTGTTACATTTGAAATCATTCAAATCACTTTTAAAACTCTATAAATAAAATCTTGAATATAATCAACTCAATTAAAAAAAAAAAAAATGTAAAAAAGGTTTCCACTTGTGGATGTAAACCGCTGGTTGAATCACAAAATTTATGTGTTTTTCTCTCCATGGTTTGGGCCCTATTAAACACAAAGGCCTACTCATTAGATTGGGTGAGAAGGGTTGAGAAGCCTTAGAGCCTTCTAACTACATATAAGTACTATTCCAAAATCATATATATGCCCACTGGGTGCGAATTAAAGAGCCTGATCTAAAAGATGAGACCAATATTTCAATTAAGATAAGAGCTTATTCTATTCTCAAATTCTAACTCTTCTATTTTCTTTCAACAAATTTTATGACCATGTGTTGGATATAAAGACGTGGAACTACATAAATTAATGAAAGAAAAATAAAAATTGCATGAAAAATTACTGAACTCTTGGATAGTAAATCAAATATTAATTTATCTCTTAGACAAATATTGCATCACACTTATACAATAAGTTTTGCAAAATGAAATACAACAATTCTGTCATCAGGATACAATATTGTCCGAATGTAGTGTGTAGATTACAAATTCTGAACACTACTATATATATATAGTGTGTAGATTGCCCGTTGTTAGAACTATATATATGTCGGTGAAGCATACCAATTAGTATTTAAAATCCAGCCGTAAACATGCTAGTAAAGCTAACAGGCCGGGAACAGGTATTTGTTTTCTCTCCGATTGAGGGATCGAGAAAGAAAACTAAAGCGCTAACACGCAACGGATTTCACACTAGTACACTCAGCCGTTGCTTGTCGGGGTCAAAACTTTGTGTTCTCTTAATCCCTCATTCCCCTGATTCATATTCAAGGCATAGACTCTCCGGCCACCCACTTCTTTGTCTTATTAGCGATGCAGGTGTTTGTCAAAGATGAAAAAATTGGAGGTGGGAATGGTTCAGCTTTAAAATCGTTAACATCTGAGTAGATCATTCGAGGCAAATAAAGCTGAGGTATCAATTTTCTTCAAACGTTTGGGTCTCCACGTGGCGCCGCCACAGACCATTAAATTATATTTTTCTAACCAATTGGAGATTAAGGTTTATGGTTAAAAGGGTTTTTTTTTTTTTTTTTTTGAATCATATTTATTCTAGAAGTACGCTCTAATGGACTATCTATTCATACGACTGAATTAAATATGCCCAGTTTCTCAGTTTCTCCATGCATATTTAAAAGAAAAGTTAATTTTGATGGACTATTTATTCCCAGTTTCTCTCTATATATATCTTTGTCTTCACTAATTTGGTGTCCTGCATGTTCTCAGTTAAATATTGCTGTAGTAGAAACTTCTAAAAGACTCTCTGGGCATCAAAAAATAGAAGTCAGGTTCACACGTACACACACAAAATGGCCGGTTTCACATAAAACTAACTTCTTTTTTGTTGTTGAATTAATTCGATCAAAAAACAAAAAGCTAAGACTAGTTCCTGATCATTTAGTATAGAGTTAGTAAGAAGATCGAGTCCTTGGCAGGCTTGCGTGGATTTTAATTCAAATATCATTCTCACGTCTTATTATTATTATTATTATTTAATTAATACGCAATCCACCGATGGCCAAACCATCACCCACACAGAGTTAATTACATAAAGATGAAAGTGACAAAAATGTAGCTTCCTTGAACGACATTGCCAAGAAGACCACGGAACATTATTTTTCTTAACTAGGTCTGATGTGATCAAACATTGACAGATCACTGAATCTCACCGGAACTTATAATTAAGTGGTTTACCAATTTCTGAACTAATTATTCTCGATCTATATATTCGTTAAAAACTTAAAGATAAGATATATATATATATATATATCGTAGTTATCTGCCCACAGTATTAATTAAGGCTAATGATATGACCCACTTTTATTTTTCTCTCTTCTTTCCATAGAACCTACGTCTGAATTGTCGAAGGAAGTATTTTCCTAGCTATATAGGGCTACCCGATTTTGTCTTCGGAAACAGCATGGAAGCAACTAATTAACATGGAAACTGTGATTAAAGCTCTTTTTGCCTTCGGAAACACATGGAGGCAATTAAGTTAGGCAACTAATTAACGTGAAAACTGTACGTGATTACAATTTACAGCTCTTTTGTCTTCGGAAACAGATGTTGGAGGCAAGTTAGGCAACTAATTAACTTGAAAACTGTACGTGTTTATAGCTCTTTCGTCTTCGGAAACAGATTGAGGCAAGTTAGGCAACTAATTAACGTGAAAACTGTACGTGTTTACAGCTCTTTTGTCTTCGGAAACAGATTGAGGCAAGTTAGGCAACTAATTAACGTGAAAACTGTGATTACTCTAACCGGAAACTTATGACCAAAAAACAAAAAATAGAAAAAAATAAATAAATAAACGTTGAAGTACTATTTTTTTAATTATATTCAATTGATATATATGTATTTATTTATTTCCTCCACCTCCCACGTACGTTTTCTTGGATATAAGATCGGGATCAACAATATTGTTTCACAGTGTGGGAATATTCGTGCAAACATTTCGACTATTTAATTGAACTACAATCTTCAATCAATGATATAGAATTTTTGATCCAATAGAAATTCGCATATTAAAATATTCAATTTTGGTGCAATTATTTGATCAACCGCTTGCTTCGAATGCATGTGAAAATGTAAATTATTGAATCAGAAATAGAAATATATATGCAAAGTTTAGGTAAAGCCTTTTATGTTAGATACATTAAAAAAGGTTTAAATTCATTACATGTCTTATCATTAGTGGAACTATAAGAACGTGGGAAAATCTTTCATCTTACCATTTGAGAAATTAAGAGCTAGTCTGTTTGGTCTTGAGATTTTGCATATTAAAAGTGGGCCTTTAAACAAAATCATAAAAAGTGTCTCGTTTGAAAGAAAAATAAGTACAACAGTTTAAAAATCTACATTTTTAAATAGCGGGTAAGAGAGCGTTTCTTTAAAAATGCACGATTTTTAAGACTGAACGTACGATTTTACCAAACGCTTAATTGTGTTTTAAAAATCATATTTATGTTAGTTACGTTTTGAAATCGCATATTTTGAAAATGCTAAATCAAATAAAATATCTATAAAGATTAAATTTGAATCAAGATCAGAACCAATTACTTTCCTTATCACTAGCTATAATCTCATACAGCAAAGACATGGCGTATGAAAGATGATCAAAGACGAGCTAAAATATATATATATATATATATATATATGACTTGGTTGCCAAGGCAACGTGCTGACTAGCTTATCTTTTGCTACAGAGAGTCAGAAACGCGGATAAGATTTTAGTCAACGGTTACCTAACGCATAACGACGTCGTAAATTAATATTTCTTCGAAATCTGGAACACGAAAATAAATAAATAAATTAAAAACTTATTCATATATAAAATGAGATTATTTGGGGGAGCTGCGTTGACAAAGATATCAAAGTCGGAAATGCTTGTTGTGCATAATTTGTGCACAATCACTCACATGAGTGGGACCCAACCGAGAGGATAGGTTCCATCCATATGAGTAGGTTGTACTTTAGGACGACAATCGACAAGGATGTCCCATGTGTATCCATTACAATTAAGTTACAACAGCTGTAAGATTTAATAATCTCAAAATATATTATCCCCACGTATATAAGTGCCTTGAATATGCTATTATATTTTTCTCCTTTTATTTTTTTATTGTTTTTTGAAGCAGTCATATATTGTGACTGGTGGGATATATATTGTGATGAGATCTTGCCAGCTTCGATCCTAGCTCTTCTTGTAATAGGTAGAAAAAAGATACTATATTATTTTTTGGAATGATGAAAGATACGAGAATGGATATTTAATAATAATTAACATTTTTAATTCATATGTGTAGTTGTATGTTATACTTAACCATCTTTTTCTTTTGTTTTCTCTGTCAATTAGTAGGACGACAATCAATTTCGATTTGAACCATTTTTCAACTCCCCTAATTAAGTTTAATAATAAAATAAATGCATGATAAACGAGAAATATAGTATAAATTCCTTATTTGTATCTGAACTGATTTTTCCCTTTAAAATTTTATAGTATTGAAACTAATCGATCATCATTTGGAATATTCAAATATTACTACAATTCATCCTTTGAAATTCATGTGGTACAACTTCTTAGAGTACATTTGTCTGCGATTTCAAATAATAAAAGCGCGATTTTGTACCAAATCCCAATAAATATATCGTTTGAGAGTGTATTATTAAAAACTGTGATTTAAAAACGTAAAAAAATATGTGTTTTTCACTTCGCTTGCAATAAGTTGCATTTTAATATACATACGATTTTAAAAGTTCAACTGCGATTTTAAAGATCAAATTGTGATTTTACCAAATCCTTAATTTCATTTTTAAAAATTACGTTTTCTAATCGTACGTTTTAAAATCACAACCCCAAACAAACCCTTAATAGTATTTACTAGATACACATTTTTATCACACTACTATTATTTCACCCTGCTGCTTTGACAGTGTTAATTATCAGTCTTTGATTTTTTTTTAACAATGGCTAATGCGCATTACTACGTTAAAGTGTGGATTCTAGCAATATTACTCTCTTGGCACTAATATTCTTAAGATATTTAATTAACGACCCTTTGTATCCTTTAATTGAACTCATCAATATATAGCTAATAATTCCCTTGTAATAATTAATCCGAACTCATTTTGGTTACATTAAGGTGTTCCATTTTGGGTCGAGCTATTCCCTGTTAGTCAAGATAAACATGCATGCATGAGCTAATCCCAAAATAAATGCCTACAGAGAATATCATTTGTTGGGAAGAACTGTGCATGAATGCTTGACTTTTACATTTGACCACCAAGCGGGGAGGGAATCTCTGCCTGCCTCGCCATTGTTTTTTCATGTATAATTATCATTTAATCACTCTAAAATCCATTTGAATGAATCAAATCTTCATATTTATTAGTCAAGACAAACACGGTTCTCTCTTGTACTAATCAAAGTGGCCGGAGGAAACTTCTTACTACTTTACCATGTAAATTGTTACCAACTTCTAAAGGAACAGCAACAAGACGACTTTCAACCATTCCATCCAGAAAATTAAGGTAAAAATTTAACCTCCATTTCTGACTTGTAGAAGCTTCTTTACAGACGTTGGATAGCCGACGTAAGCCTATCTAAATCCACGGGGAACATTTAGCTAACTTTTCAAGCAATCGTGGCAACCCTAATTAAGCTGCCAGCTTTTCCTATAAATCTAATACGCCAATCCTCGCCAATTGAGACATCACAGAACCCAAAAACATTCTCAGTAGTGGATGTCCAATCCAAACGTTCTTAGAGAATTAACAACCAAATTCTCATCTCTCTGATATAGTTATAAATAGAAACTTTCCTTCTTTGTCCATCATTCATCTCTTTGATAGCCTTCTTCTCTCCGGCCGGTCCCTCAGCAATATGGGACGTTTTGTGTTTTTGCAAGCATGCGCTTTAGCACTTTTAGCATCTTCTCTGGCTTCTGCTGCAATTGTCGAGCATTCATTCAATGTAATTAATTATTTATTACTTTAACCCCCATATATATGTTTAAATGTTTTCCACATTTGAAATATATCTCACGTATTTTAACATTATTTCTTATTAATTTACTTTGTTTTTGTAGGTGCAAAACCTCACTGTTCAAAAGCTATGCAATGAGCAAGTGATAACTGCTGTGAATGGAAGACTCCCCGGGCCGACAATACGCGTTCGAGAGGGTGATACCCTTGTCGTCCACGTATTCAATAAGTCACCCTATGACATTACTATTCACTGGTAAATATATATATATATATATATTCTTAAGAAGACACTTAATTAATCGGTCTCTAGAATTGTTGTGACTTTGACAATAAAATCAAATGCATGGTAGCATTTTCTTTCACAAATCCCAAATTTTCAACATTTTCTTAATTATCATCACCGCCCGCGATTACTCTTGACTTGTTGAACATATATGTTCTTCGTGAGAATTCACTGAAGACTTATAAGTCCATTATTTTTTTTTTTTGTTTAAATACAAATTAAGCTCTTAGTTTCTTTTTACATCAACAAAAAGTAAAAGATTTGTATTTCTCTCCATATATACATTAGCCATCCAAATATTTTACCAGCACGTTTTTAAATAAAATTGTAAAAAATATCTATTTTGAGAATACACAATTGTTTTTTTTTTATTATTATATTTTATCATTTTTAAAAAACACGTTTGAGTTATTTTTTTAGAATTCAAATTCTACTAAGATTTTATCAAACTTTTTCTAATTTTGTCTCAAGTTTTCTAAATCATCCAAACATATATAACTTAAAAAAAACAAGTTCTCCTGATATTCGCAATTTTGAATATAATACAAAATAGTATAATATAATATAAAAAAATTACATACCCAAACGAGCCCTTATGTTTTTCAAATATTAAGCTGGGTGGGTATTTAAAAATACACAATTTTACTAAATATCTAATTGCATTTTTAAAATTTACGTTGTCAAGTCCGATATTTTGAAACTACAAAACCATACAGGCTAGCTCTAAGAGAAATAAACGAACTTAATATATTAATAAAACTATTCGTTTCTACTGTGCAGTACTATTGTTCTTATTAATTATTATCACCAACTACATTATTTATTTATTTTTTTAATATTGAGTTATTATCATCATTATTAGATGCTTATATTGCGGATGAATATTGTATTTGCAGGCATGGTGTGTTTCAATTACTAAGCGGTTGGGCTGACGGGCCTGAATATGTAACTCAGTGCGCTATACGTCCTGAAAATAGCTATACATACAAATTTAAAATCACCGGCCAGGAGGGAACCCTTTGGTGGCATGCTCATGCATCCTGGCTCCGTGCAACCGTCCATGGCGCCCTTATCATCCATCCCAGATCTGGTCGTTCATACCCATTCCCTAAACCCCACAAGGAAGTTCCCATCTTATTTGGTACGACATTTATCCGACCTGTCTAGAGTAGGCGCTTTGCGCGCATGTTACGGGCCAAAAATCTCTTCCTATTTCTAACTAAAATTCTGCAATTGCAGGAGAATGGTGGAATGCTAATGTAGTTGATGTTGAGAATCAAGGGCTCGCTACCGGCGCTGCTCCAAACAATTCCGACGCTTACACAATTAATGGAAAGCCCGGTGATCTTTACCAATGCTCTCAAAATGGTATGTAACAAATTATGCACGTACCATCACCATGCATATTAATAACATTTTATTCTATTAATCATGCTTCAATATTCTATTTCTATCATTTTGAGCAGACACATATAAGCTGAAGGTTGTGCAAGGAAAGACCTACATGCTACGTATAATCAACGCTGCGCTCAATAACCAGCTCTTCTTCAAGATAGCCAATCACAATATGACAGTTGTCGCTATAGATGCCTCGTACACGAAACCGTACGTCACCGACGTTGTTGTGGTGGCCCCTGGCCAAACCACCGATGTCCTTCTCTGTGCCAACCAGCCCGTGGGGTCCTACTACATGGCCGCAAGGCCTTACCTTAGCGCCGCAGGCGTGTTGGCGGATAACACGACCACAAGGGGAATCATCATCTACGAGGGCGCCACGTCAGCTACTCCCCTGATGCCGGTCCTGCCGGCTTTCAACGACACCCCCACGGCCCACAAGTTCTACTCTAATCTTACTGGTCTAGCGGGAGGGCCCCACTGGACCCCGGTGCCAAATCAAGTGGACGAGCACATGTTCATCGCCTTCGGTCTCAACCTCGCGCCGTGTGGAGGGAACGCCACGTGTGGAGGGCCTTTTGAGCAGCGACTCTCTGCGAGCATGAACAACGAATCATTTGTGCTCCCGAGCAATAGCTCGTTATCTATGCTCCAAGCGTTCTTCCTCAACGTGGGTGGGGTCTACACCACTGATTTCCCCAGCGTGCCTCCGGTGAAGTTTGACTACACCAACCCCAACATCAGCCTTGATCAATCACTGATATTTGCGCCGAAAGCAACCAAAGTGAAGAAATTTAAGTACAATTCGACGGTGGAGATTGTCTTGCAGAACACAGCATTCTTGGCGGTGGAAAATCATCCTATACACATTCACGGCTTCAATTTCCACGTGTTGGCTCAAGGGTTTGGGAATTATGATGCCGCTACTGACACCAAAAAGTTCAACCTCGTTAATCCACAGACCCGTAATACCATTGCTGTTCCAGTTGGAGGATGGGCCGTCATTAGATTACAAGTTAATAATCCAGGTTTGTATTTAATTATTCTTTTAACTCCCTATTATATGATTTAAAGTAATCTTTTTTTTCTTGTTTTTTAATCTTTGTTTCTAACAATATATATTATATATATAAACCGTACAGGTATATGGCTAGTACATTGCCATCTGGACGTGCACTTACCATGGGGGCTGGCCACGGCTTTCGAGGTTGAGAATGGACCAACTCCATCATCTACGCTGCCTCCACCGCCGGCTGATCTACCAAAATGCTAGAAGCTCTACGTCGGCCATGCATGGCTTTCAAGCTGTGTCGTAACTGTTTTTTTCTTCCTTTTTTTTTTTTTTTTCAATGTTCGTAGTTTGGCATTTCGTTAATTTGTTTGACTGAAAAATAAAATTGTAATAACGTACGGGAGGAATCATCCGTCGTCTGTTTTCACCATTAATTTCTTATTAAATTACATTCTTGGAGTGAAATAATATGGCTGTTTATTGCCAACATTTACTTTTCAATATATATTGCTGTTTTTCCGCCGAACCTTAGTGAAAATCTCGTGTTCAGTGATCTGTGAGCTGCCGGCCTCCAACCTCAACCTCTGACAATAAGTCCGACATCTTATGCTGTATATTGTATAAGCAACATAAACTTTGATTATTATGAAATTAAGTCAACACAAAATATCCATTTTTTGTGTGTGGGCCGGGAGATCTTATAAAACTCCACCATACCAGGAGCCTTCCTTCATGTTCTATCCTTTACTCATATTCGACATTATTAAAAACACTGTTGAGCTCGTGTTGATGAAGTTGGTGGCGTAAATGGGTATTTCGTCCCCGCCACCACCGAAGTCGGAAAACGGGAAACATCATAAATGCCACCGACTGTTTCTGTTGGAAGGTTGTTTTCGACATCGTTGATCAAGCCGGTGAGAGTGGAAGGTGGTAGACAAAAAATTAAACGGGCTTAATTTGAGTTTGTTAATTTGGGCCTAGTTTGAACTCTTTTTAGGACCGGTTTGAATGTTTTTGGGCTTAATTTGAACTTTCTAGGCCTATGATCTGATCCTCCTCATCTGAAACAACTTTAGTTTTGTTAGCCTTGTTCTTTAAGAAGGACGATATAGACATTAATTCAACATTTATTAAGGACATACTGAAAATTGTTGTATGTCTATATATACATTATATGACTAAAAATACAAACAACAACATTTTCCCATTATTGCAAGCTGCATGCTCGTAACTACAAGACAGCATTTAAAAATCTGATTGGGATTTCATTGCCATCGAACTTCAGTACAAATGCATGTTTCCCATATTTTTCAATAGCATGAAATTGGCAACAACCATTTGAACCGTACATATATGCGTATAAAGATGAAAACATGTGACCAATGTATGCTGTTGACACAGATTCCGGTAGGTGACGTGTCGATCAACAATTCGCCGATGTGCTCCTTCTAAACCTACAAATGAAAGTTGCGTCGGGAGATGTAGACAATCCTGCTTCGATGCTTAAGTTTACGTGTATTGTTTGACAGCAAATGTTCAAAGTAATATTAAGAAGATAATGTCGGTACCTCAATATCTGAAGAGGCCTTGGTATTTATAGAGATTGAGAAACAGTTAGAATAGTTCCCAGTAAATGCGGAAAATGGTAGTTGAGGAAGACGTGACTTCGGGTGCACGGATATTACGGGCTCCGTGACCACCTATCTCGGGCGCAAGATCCTTCATGAGTGACAAGTTTTTGGAGAAGCTTCAGGCGCACGATCTTGCTACGTATCGTGCGTTGTGTCCCTTAAATCCCGGGTAATCCCAAGATGTACGCGGGTTTGAGTGTTACAAAGTATCCGGATTGGCTACCCGAGTCGGGTGAACCGGTTGGGCCCAAATGATTTTGATGGGCTTTAGTACTTGAAGGTGTGACAAGTATTTTTCTTGAGTAGTTTGGCCCGGTCGGGTGGACCTAATGGGCCCGAATGATCAGCTCGGGCATGTGGTCCGAGAAGGCTAATATTTTCCCTAACATATGCCAATTCTCATAATCGCTTCATGTAAGGGTAGTAAGAAGTGGTTATACAAGCAAACTCCCGCGCTGAGGTTGGATTTTGGGTGAATTTCTGTAGATATCAGGAAGTTCATAAACAAGAGATCCCATGTCACCATTCATTACAAAATTATAGCCGGTCATTGACACACAATGAGATTATAAAATTCAATATATAGCATAAGTAAATGAACGAATGCTTTGATGTAAATAGGGGGGGGGGGGGGGGGGGGGACGAGAACATATATATTATCAAGTGTAGAATGCAGCATGCAAGCCTTCGAGCCTGCCAACTATTTAAGAACATTGACCAGGGAGACATGGAATAATTCAACAGGGGGCTAAGCCTGGCCAGGAAACCTCCAACAGTTCCCAAAATTTTCAAATCCAACCTCACAAAGTGGCTCTATCATGACATACATCAGAATCCTCTTGACATATCAACATATTATATATTTTGGGGAATTCTTGACCTTTAAGATTTTTGCGTAATGTAGACTACAGTCCACCCCAATTCACAAAATAGAGAGACCAAGGTTTCATTTAATAATGATTCATGAGAATATAATGTCTCAAATTTACATTTTTCCAATTATCAAAATTCTCATCAGTTAAGTGCTGCTAATCGAGCCAGGATGATATTATAGTAAACAACGAATCTAATGTCAATGAATTGCTGGGTTCACCCTATTCATCTCCTCTAAAAGAAACGTCATTCTTCTATTCAAATGTTCAATATTGTTGGGTTCAAATTTAAGCCTCAAAATCCCTAATTGGTGGAAATAGATTTTTTTTAAACTAAGACTAACATGCATAACCTAATGTTTGCAGACCCAGAAAGTGATCAAAATGGTGTCTAACCCTCAATTTACCACAAACGAAAAATTAAATAATCAATAAAGAAACACAACCAAATTCTAAATCAATCAAAATAAGAAACTGAAATGAAAAAAGATAACAGAAAATAAAAGGGTTTAGATCAAGCAATGTGGACTACACCAGTAAAGGGCCTGCGCTTCACGGCGGGGTCGAGTTGATTACACCACCGGAGCCAGCAGGACTTGCCGAATCGGCCGGCGATTTCGCGGGCGATCAGGCTCCAATTCCTCGCCCCGAACTTGCTCACCAGCCGACTCAGTACAGTATCCTCCTCGGGAGACCACGGTCCCTTCACCCTGTCTCTGCCCCCTTGCGTGCCTCCTCTGCCCCCAACCACCACCGCCTCGTCGCCGCTCCCACCGTCTCCTCCGACGTCCACCTCGTCACCAGGTGGCCTTTGTGCGCGTGTGTGGAATCCCCGCGGGTTATGACCCATTGACCCTTGTGTTCATTATTTTCTTAATCTTGATAACAGGTAATTAATAATTCAAATTTTTCTATTTTTACTCCATTGTGTTCATTATTTTCTTAACCTTGATAACAAGTAATTAATAATCCAAATTTTTCTATTTTTACTTTTGATTCGTTCAACAAGACAGCCCCTGCTAGGAGTCATGTCACCCTTGCAAATTGCAAGTTGCAATTGAACCCTAATTAAAATTCCAACATCTATTAAAATGTAAGGGGAAAAAAACTTAAAAAGAAGAAAGAAAGCATTTTTGCTTGCAATGTTTTCAATCACGTAGTGCAAAAAAAATTGAAAAAAAAAAAAATTACAAAGCAAAAACATAATATTACAAATATTACACAAAACTGCTAATTACGAATAGAAATTTAATCCTATAAATGAACAAATTACTGACAAAGCAAAGAACATAATATTACAAGATGAAGAAAACTCAAATATTAAATGTTCCAAAGCATCAAGCACCTCCCAATCGGATTGAATCTTCACTTCACTAATCCTCCTCAAGCAAAAGATTGATGTTATTCAAATTGATTTCTACAAAGATTGGAACCGATAATTAGAAATTTAGAATATTTAAATAGTAAAATAAATTAAGAAGTGAATAATAGAAAGCTAAAGGCCTAAAAGCTTACCTGACTCGAGCTTATAACTTTCAGGATCTTCAACCATCTCTGTGTCATAACTATTGATGGGTTTTGATCTTAACCAGTTTTGTGTACACACCAATGCTTCAACTGTTATTGGGGCCAATGAACTTCGAAAATGATCCAACACACGCCCTTCAGTGCTAAATGCCGACTCTGAAGCAACTGTAGTAATGGGAATGACCAACATAATACGTGCTATTTGGACTAGTACTGGGAATTTGGTTGAATTCACCTTCAACCGTTATTGGGGCCAATGAACTTCGAAAAGGATCCAACACACGCCGTCCAGTGCTAAATGCCGACTCTGAGGCAACTGTAGTAATGGGAATGGCCAACACAATACGTGCTATTTGGGCTAGTACTGGGAATTTGGTTGAATTCACCTTCCACCAATTTAAAATATCAAAGTTCTCATTCGGTTTTTCAATCTCCTCCATCAAATACCGATCTAACTCCGATTTATATTGAACATCACTATTAGAAGTCATGAGGTTTTTGTACCTATTCATCAATGTATAGGTACGTTTCCCAGTTTCTCCGGAGGAACCTTGAGGAAGTGCACCACTATGTTCACCTTGAGAGTTTTCTCCAGTGTCGAAGTGATCAAACAATTTCTTAAGGTAGTTCTTCAATTTTAATATCATATCATTGCATTCCTCAACACCAAGAATATCATTGAACCAACATTCCAATGATCCAAACTTGGTTCGTGGATCGAGAACAATAGAAACAAACAACAACACATTAACCTTATCAAGATCCCCCCAATACTTTTTATACTTCAACATCATTTTCTCCGCCATAGAACTCAATATATAATCATCACTGTCACAATATTCTTGTAAATGCAGTTGAATGGCAGAAACTTCTTCAATGTACATATTACATGTCACATACAAAGACCTCGAAAGTCGCATTGTGGCTTCATAAAAAATTTCGAGGAACTTGAGAAAAACCCTAATACGAGCCCAATCATTACAATTAAGAGGTCCTAAACCGTTTTTGCTATCCAACAACGTAGGACCATAATATCCATCCAACTCTTCCATAAGTTCAAAAGCACTTTGACATTTTTTTGCACCTCCAACATCTTAAATGTAGAGTTCCATCTAGTTGGAACATTCAAACACAACAACCCCTTGAAATGAATGTTTTCTCTTTCCAAACAAATCTTAAAACTCTCAAATCTTGCAGGAAAAGACTTCACATATTTAACAGCACTTCTAACCCTCATAATGGATTCATCAACTTCTTTCAACCCCTCAGTCACAATAAGATTTAAGATGTGTGCACAACACCTCACATGCATAAACCGATTTTCTAATATGGCACTAGGCTTATGAGCACTTCTCTTCCTCAAGTACTCCAAAGCAGGATCATTGGAAGAAGCATTATCAAACGTGATAGTGAAAATGCTACCAATGCCCCATTCATGCATACACGGCTCAATCTTTCTCCCAATGGTCTCACCTTTGTGATTAGAAATTAAACAAAAGTTTAAAATTCTTTTGTGTAAGTTCCATTCATTATCAATAAAATGACCAGTAATACACATGTAATTAAGGTTCTGTATTGAAGTCCAACAATCAATGGTAAGACAAACCCGAACACCAGATGTCAAGAACATTCCCCTCAACTTTTCTTTCTCAGACATAAAGAACTTAAAACAATCCCTCATCATAGTAAAACGGGAAGGAATTGAAAACCTAGGTTCAACTGTTTTCATAAAGTCCTTAAACCCTTCACCTTCCACAAATCTAAATGTCAACTCATCCACTATGATCATCCTAGAAAGTGCTGTCCTTATTTTTGAAGCATTAAACTTAGCAAGCACAAGGTTACCACTAGATCCTTCACCCATTGCCGCTTGTCCTTCCCTCTTAGCCTCAAAGCTCAACTTCGATTGTGTCTTATCAAACCTATCAGGAAATTTTTTACAGCTTTTCCTGATATGTTGTAGCATAGATGAAGTACCATGGCTTCTAGAGTGACAATTAAACTCCCTCTTACAATTTTTGCATTGTGATTTATGATCATCGGAGTCAGTCGACTCTAACTTGGTAAAATGTTCTCAAATCGATGATGTTTGCTCATTTTTTTTAGGTTTTGGTGGGAGAGCTGCACTAGGATTTTGAGGGCCCATAGTTGAAGAACTAGAACCCATATTGGTATCCAAAAGACTAGGCCTAGATGAAGCAGAACTAGAACCAATAGGTCCAATAGTAGCACTAGTTGAATCGTCCATGACTTGATTCTACAATTTAAGTGGAAAAAAAAAAACATAAAAATTAAATCTCTCATTAAATCATTGTGTCAAAAACAACTACAATCAATTTAAAAATCAGTTAAATTTTAGTTAAGAATCAATTAAGCATAAATTAAATCCAAACATTCTTTCTTTTTTATTTTTTTCTGTTTTCATTTTTTATATTACATCAATAATTTTTTATTATTATTCCAATAAAAAAATTCACTAACTACCCAGATCGATCTCCAAGTTTTGTAAGAAAGGTCATGTTCAGAATTCATAAGCTTCTGGTGGATCCCTAGTCTATCAAGACAATCCAAAGAGAAGACATCAAAGGCTTCAACTTTTTTAATGATCACATTGAATTACTAAATGCCCCCTTGATGATTTTGATGAGAACACACAGTAACTAATTAACTATAAAATAAATAGATAAAATGAGATTGTTATTGCATTTCTGATTGTCTTATTTTTGTAACTTAACTAGGAGTAAATATATAGTGTGAATTGATTTGTGGTTCTACAAAGCATTAATAGGAAACTATTAATGATTTTATTTAACCCATATGCAAATCTAGAAAATTGTCCAATTTCTTCTTATGTTTAACTGCATCAAGAATTAAAGTCCCATTTGATATGGAGCTGTTGCATCTGTTTTTTTAGACAATAATTTGTTTGATCTTATTTCTTATACTGTTGTTACTTGTTTAGTTGATGGCAAGATAAGTCAGATGATATAAGAATGGAAAATCTATAATAATGGTAAAATTTTACTGTTCATGGTATTACTGTGACCAAATATTGGTTCTTAACTAGAAAACAACCACAACAATTTAAAAATCTCATTTACATTTCTACTAAAAGCCCAACCTCAATAATCAGAACGTAACTATTTGGCTCTTCTAGTAAATTTTGAAAAACCCAGACAGGTTATAGCACAAAAAATTTCCAATTTTTATTCTCATACTGTTTCCTCAGCTTCTTTTCTTGAAAAAGATTAACGAACATAAACCACAGACAGTTAAAATGGAATTTAAACTCTATAAAAAAAATTACTTTCTCATTACCCAGAAACTAAAAATCATAATAAACAAAAATTAATTCACATCATTAAACAAAAAGATTGTTCTTGTTTACCTGAATCGGAGAAAGGAAGTTGTTAACTCAGCTTCTCTCTAACTCTCAGTCTCGATCTCCCCTTCTTTGCATCAAACGAATACCATTACAATCGGCGATCAAAATCCACAAGGACCACAAAAATGAAAAATAAATTAAAAACATAAAAAGGAAAGCCAGTGAACAATCTAGAAGACGATGAGGAAGAAGGTGATCGTTACCTCCTTATAGTGTTCCCCTTCCTCTGCTGCGGCCTGCGGCTGCAGGTGTGTTTGTGCCGGACTGTGTGTGCGGGGAGGGGAGGGCGGGTGACTGGTGAGCCGGTGACTAGCAAGGCGACTCAGGCGAGTGGTGGAGCCGCGGAGTGATGTACTGACGTGGGCTTACTGGGCTGCGACGCAGGCGCTTAGGGAATATTGGAATAGGGAGTTAGAGAAGATAAAGTTAGGGTTAGGTTAGAAGTACGAAAAGTTGCGGGCTTTCTAAGTTTATGCCGCTTTCTTCCTTCTTCTTTTTTGGTTTTTTTTCTTTCTTTTTTTTTCAAAATATGCGGGGCGGGGCGGGGCGGGGCGGGGACCCAAGAAATCAACAAAACCAAAAACCCCGTGGCCCGCATCATGGGTGCGGGTTTTAGCCTCTGCGAGGCGGGGAGGGGCGAGTTCTGTGGGGGCGGGACGGGTTTTGCGGGGATTTGCTCACTCCTAGAAACGTCGTTGTCGTTGTCAATCTCCGAGTCGTCCTCGTCCGGGAACACCACCAAACTCCACAACTCAAAAACCCCAAAATACCACTCGAAATCAACAAATAAAGAACAAGAAAGCAACAAAACCAAGAAATCAATGGAGACAAGAGAGAGATGAGAGAGACAGAGATGAGAGAGAGAGAAGACTCAGATGAGAAAGAGAGAGATGAGAGAGACAAAGATGAGAGAGAGAGAGAGGGAAGACTCAGATGAGAAAGAGTGAGACGGAGAAGACGTAGATGAGAGAGAGAGAGAGAGAGAAAGAGAGACGAAAGAGAAAGAAAGTATGCGGAGAAGAGAGATTAGGTTGAGAGAGAGAGAGAGAGAGAGGTTGAGAGAAGGGCTAGAAGATGCAGAGCGGCATAGACAAATGAAGACAAAGAAGCAAGAAGAAAGGAGAAAGACGGAGAAGAGAGAGAGGACAAACAGTTTTTTGGAATTAAAAGTAAAAAAAAAAAAAAATTATTTTAATGATATAGGGAAGATTAAGGGAATCTGTTGTAGGTATTTTTGTATAGAGAAAAAAAAAGTGGTTTGGTTCCCTAAATTTTTCCTAAATTAGGAAAAATTGTTGGATGTCTGCTGCTAGTGCTCTAACACGATAGTGCCACCACGAGAGTGGAAAAAATTTGCACTCTGTCCGGTTCTAGACCGTAGACACTCCCTAACCTTAAGAATGGTTGAAGCCATTTGATTTGGTGGTTGGAATCATTTTAAGAACTTGGGACTGATGCAATTACTCTCTAAAGTTTGATTAACTTGCCAAAATAATTTCATTAAAATGTTGAACAATTTCTTTTTTTCTCTTAATTGATGTGACACTATCACCACAACAAATACGAGAATGAGAGTAAAATGAAAGTATGCTATCATTTTCCATTGATATATATATATATATATATATATATATATATATATATATATATATATATATATATATATATATATATATATATATATGAGAAGATTTTTGTTTTTGGTTGCGAAAAGAAAACAAAAACAAAATTGCTATAATAAGGTTATAAATGTAATTCCAGTTTTCAATAGTGCATGTTTTGCACATGGTAACAAAAGCGGGACCAGAGATGTACACACACAAGTTACACAATGCACAAGGTAATACCGTTTTGTCACGACGATACTCTTTCTTTACTAAATTAACTGTAAAATGTACACAAGTACACAACGCGCGGGAGCCGGGACCTTCTGGAGTGGCGGGAAAACTACTGCACGAATTCTGATATAATAGGTCAAAATGTTCGACAAAATTAAGTAAAATAACTCAAAAAGTGTAATTCTTTATTTTATCAACACACACTCTATCAAATTCTTTATTCTCTTTTTTACTCTCTTTAAACTTATATATATAATCTTACTATGGACTAAAATTAGCATATTCACCGTAAAAAATCTAAGAAACAGTCCAGCCTCTCATTGAGAGCTCCTTGCATATCGTTTGAAATAAAGGATCTTCGACACATAGGACATATTTTCTAATTGTAGCCCATCCAATGGTCCATGCAACCTCAATGGAAGATGTGGCGACAGTTTGTGTGATGTCGAATCTCGTGCTCAGTCTTGAACTTGTAGAGATAAACAACAAAGAACGAGGGGGGGGGGGGGGGGGGATGAGGGGAGGATTTATCATATCAAGATCATTGATACATAGTTGAATTTGGGGTCTCGAGTCGACAAATGAGGACAAGCAATGTCCGATTCGAGAAAATCGGCGATACTCATGTGGCAAAACACGATGGATATGAGCTTAATTTGTTTTCGGTATAGCCCACTAAGAAACCCTTGGAAGAGAAAAAGCTGAGGGTTTTTTTTTTCTATGAGAGAGAGAGAGAGAGAGTTATACTGTTGTTTGCGGTAGGTGGAGGCCTAAATATTACAACCAAGAAACAAAATATTTTTTGACATATGATTTTGCCTACACAAATATAAAACCTAACACCATCAATCATCATCCAAGGGTTTGGCCTCAGTAACACTCTGTTCTTAACATGTTATGTACTCAAGTTTGTCATATTTGTTTATGTTATTGAATAAGGGGCGAACCTATTTTACCCCATTCATAACTTTTTAGAACTTTTGTGGGTTTTTTTTTTTAAAAAAAAAAAAAAAAGCAAAAAAAAAAAAATAGTTTTATGTTAATCATAATCATAAAATTAGAATATATTGTTTTAACAAAACAATATCACATATATAACTAGGAATTTATTCCATCAAAACTTTATTTATGATTTGTTTAACTGTTACTTTGGTTAAATTATGTGCAACAAAGTTTGCATCTCTTCTAATGTGGCCAATTTGCTAATTGTGCATCAAGTTAAGCAATTTCATGAAGCAAGCGTTAATAATATTTCTTCAATTTTGTAAGTCAAATTTATTATTTTGCCATGGCCTAAGATATTAAAAACAAAAATTCAATTCTAAAGTCTTTTATTTTGTTTTATTATTTTTGGCTTACTGGGGGATTCTTATGGCTTGCCGAGAACTCCTTAGAGCCCAACCAAAACCTGATAAACCTCCTGCATGGAACATGCCGTATGACCCAGATCGATATAAGGAACCAATTAATCTACGACCGAGTAATGCTACATATCATCCCCTTGTTCTCTTTTTGTCCCCTCAAAATTGATGTGGCTCTTAAAATCACCATTGAATTTATGATAGATCACTATTGAATTTTAATCCAATGGTAATTTTAAAAGCCATATCAATTTTGAGGAGACAAAAGGAGGACAAGAGGGTGATATGTTGCATTACTCTGCATCTTCATATTAACAAATGTATCATAAACACATCATATCCATAATTTTCTTTTTATTTTGTTTCACTACCAAAATCATGCTTCCTCACAAAAAATCGTATTCAGCCACGTGGATGAGGGTCACCCACGTTGCTAACTGCTAGACACATGGCATTCGCGACGTGAACACCCCGTCGCAGATCATGGTGTAGCAAAATGCACATTTCGCGACGTGGTATTTTATGTATGCGGTTATTTAGTGACGTGTCACTTTTAGCCACTTGTCACTACCATGTGGCTAAATGGCAAATTGTATTTATATATATATATATATATATATATAGCCACCTACCACTAACCCACGTCGCTAACATCTAATTATATTTTTTTAAAAATAATAATAGTAAAAAAGGAAGAACAGAAATCTCTCATTTTGAACGCCGTCTTCTATTCATCGCCATCTCTCATGCGAATTTGATGATATCCACTGCGAAGATCGATGTTTGAGAAGATTGTGGCCCCATGAAGCTGATCTAGGAGATCATCCAACCGTGGAATGGGAAAACGGTACCGGATGGTGATTTTGTTGACAGCCCTGCTATCGATACTCATACGCCATGAGCCATCCTTCTTTGGTACGAGAAGTGCTGGAACGGCGCAAGGACTCATGCTTTCTCGCATAAGGCCTTTGGAGATCAGCTCATCAACTTGCCTTTGCAACTCTTTGTGCTCCCTTGGATTCATCCTATAGGCTGATTTGTTAGGTAAGACAGAACCTGGAATAAGATCAATATGGTGTTGTATACCCCTCATAAGTGGAAGGCTCGGTGGAAGTGGTTGTATCATAAGTGGAATTTCAATGGGGTCTTTCTTTTCAACTACAATAAGAACATACCCCTTCCCACATTCAGTTAAGGTTTTCTCAACTTCACCTACAGATAGTAAGTTACAACCCTCCCCTTTAGATGGTTTAGGAGTAATTACCATTTTTAATGGGGCCAAAACCACTTTAACTCCATCTTTTACAAAAGAATAGGTGTTTTTGAGACCATTATGGACAGTTTTTCTATCATACTGCCAGGGCCTACCAAGTAGTATGTGACAAGCATCCATAGGAACAACATCACACATAACTTCATCTTGATAATTTTTTCCAATGAAGAATTGAACTAAGCATTTCTTAGTTACCTGGATATCATTGCCCTTTCAAAGCCATTGAAGTTTGTAAGGATGGGAATGAGCTTCTGTTTTCAGATTCAGCTTCTCCACCATGGTTGTAGACACCACATTCTCACAACTTCCCACATCAATGATAACATCACACACCTTGCCATTGGAAGTGCATTTGGTGTGAAAAATGTTGCTCCGAAGCCAATCATCTTCTGCATAAGTTGATCTTAAGAGTCTACAAATGACAAGAGACTCTCCTTGATCTGCATACGTTAACTCCTCCTCAGATTCTTCCTCAACTTGCTCCTCCTCAGCATTATCTTCCAATTCTTCCTCAACAAGGGAGATTATCTTGCGATTTGGACAATCAGAAGCAATATGTCCAAAACCATGACATTTAAAGCATTTTCTACTTGAATTAGAAGTATTGAAACGATTAGAACCTGATGGGGTTTCATTCTAAGCAGGTGGTTTGACAGCTGCTGTCTTGGTTGGTGGAGTAGCCTTGGAAGTAGAACTACTCCCCCGGTTTGTGCTTCCATCACGATTGAAAGGCCGATAGGTGCTCCTACGCCCCTCCTTCAATTGTTTCTCCACCTTGAGTGCTAGCTTGCAAACATCATTGTAAGTCCAGTAGGGTTGCAATTATACAATATTACTGATCTCAAGACGTAACCCTCCAAGATAGCGGGCAACCATTTGTTCTTCGGGCTCTACGATGTCACAACACATCATAGAATGATCAAACTTTGTTGTGTATTCTTCCACGGAGAGATCATTTTGCCGAAAGTTGTGGAATTTAAAAAAAGCATCTTGCCGATAATGATCTGGCAAATACTTCTTCTGAAGAGCCTTCTTCATCTTCACCCAAGTTACAATGCGACTCTTTATCTCACGTTCTCGCTGCCTCTTAAGGTGTTCCCACCAAATAGAAGCATGTTTTCGTAGCTTGATGGCAACAAGCTTCACTTTGTTGTGATCTGGAACATCTTTGTAATCAAAGATTCGCTCTATGGTGTTGAGCCAATCAATGAATTCATCGGGTTGCATTCTTCCTTCAAATTCTGGAATGTCCACCTTGACGTCACAATCCCGTCGAAAAACATGATTTCTTAGGTTACGTGGGTGAGGTGGAGTGCTGTCACTTGAGGTGTGACTACGAGCATGGTGAAAAGGATTAACTTCGTCTCCATCGTTGCTGGAAACTTCAACATCCGATCCATGATGAGAGGCACCATGTTCAGAAGCTTCATAACACTCTAAGCGTTGTTGGAGCTGCGGTACTTGTCTCCTCAAGGCCTCCATTTCGATATCTCGCGGGTCTCCTTGTGGCGGTGCTTCTGGAGCTGCTGTACTTGTCTCCTCAAGGCCTCCATTTCGATATCTCGCGGGTCTCCTTGTGGAGGTGCTTCTGGAGCTGCTACCGGATTAGCTTGACCACGACGACCACGAACAGCCATAATAACAAGAACTATGGAAATCAAGGCGTTAGAGATCACTCTTGAGAAACCAAAGCTTTGATACCAATTTGATACCGGATTGGAATGGAGGAACATGAAACTCAAGAAATGAACAAGAAATTAAGGATAGGAATTCACCACCCAAGAGATTCACCAAGGGGATATAGATTATCACCACCCCAAAGATTAAATCAAGGGATACAGAACTATAGGAATTTCACCACTCAAAGGTTAACACCAAAGAGATACATAATTTACAAGAATGGGGATTCACTCTTGTCACAAACCAAATTGATATTTCACTCTCCAAAAAAGGTCACCTTCAGCTTACAACCACAAGTATTAAAAGAGCTTGGAACAACCCTCCAAGCATAGGACAAGCAAGACAATCATGCTACAATTCTTACACAAAATAAGGCATAGCAAACAGGTCAAGAAATAAGGCAGGAGACAGATAGGGGGACAATATCCAAAACAGGCAAGGAGACAAGGGATGGTTCAAAAGTAAGATAACAACATCCCGGATTTCTCGAGTGGACCCAACGACTAATTTTAAAACAGTCGTATCTTTTTGTATGTTTCTCCAAATAGACTGAAACTTGTTGGGCTGGAAAGATAACGTCTTGAACTTCAATTTGGACCTAATAAACTTTCGAAAAGGACATCGTTTGGTCCTGCTATGATGGGCCTAAACTCAGTAGTAGACTGCTGCATCCGAATCTTCTTCCATTTTGGGGTTTGGGCCTTGCTTACTTGACAAGAGTTTACATGGCTCTTGCTAGGCATACCCAAGTCAGGCCGGACATACCCATGTCACAGCAGTTCAAAAATCTACTCACTACAAAAATCACAACAATTGGACGCGTGTATATTAATACACGTGTCTAATTGTACCGTGTCCACAATTGGACACGTGTATTAAATACGCGTGTCAAACTGTTATTTTTTTCTAAATATAATTTTTTTAATTAAATAAAATTTCAACAATTGGACGCGTGTATTTAATACGCGTGTCCAATTGGACGCGTGTATTTAATACGCGTGTCCAATTGGACACGTGTATTAAATACACGTGTCAAACTGTCATTTTTTCCAAATATAATTTTTTTTTTAATTAAATAGAATTTCAACAATTGGACACGTGTATTTAATACACGTGTCCAATTGGACGCGTGTATTTAATACGCGTGTCCAATTGGACACGTGTATTAAATACACGTGTCAAACTGTTATTTTTTTCCAAATATAATTTTTTTAAAATTAAATAGAATTTAAACAATTGGACACGCATATTTAATACGCGTGTCAAACTGTTATTTTTTTCAAATATAATTTTTTTTTAATTAAATAGAATTTTAACAATTAGGGACGTGTATTTAAATACACGTCCCAGATTGGGCACGTGTACTCCCAATTGTTTGGTTTCTCCCGGTTAAAAGTTTATTTTTCCCGCTTATATATGTGTATATATATATATATATAATTTTTAAAATTCAAATAATATAATAATATAATAATAGATTAAATATATATATATATATATATATATATATATATATATATATATATATATATATATATATATATATATATATATATATATATATATATATATATATGTACATACAGATCGGAACCGAAATGGGTTCCGATCTGAATTCTCTCTCTCTCTCTCCCTCTCTCTCTCTCTCTCTCTCTCTCTCTCTCTCTCTCTCCCTCTCCGTCACAGTTTCGCCGGCCAACGTCCGGCCACCACGCATCAGCCCTTCCCGCCGGTGAGACGCCCTCTCTCCACCTCTCTCAGCTCGGTACAGTGTTCTCGGTCTCTCTCTCTCTACCTCTCTCTCTCTCTCCCTCTCTCTCTCTCTCTCTCTCTCTCCCTCTCCGTCACAGCCGCAGCCGCAGCGGCCAGCTTCCGGCCACCGCGCATCCGCCCTTCCCGCCGGTGAGCCGCCCTCTCTCCAGCTCTCTCTGCTCGGTCTCTCTCTCTATCGCTCTCTTCCTCTCTATCTCTTTCTCTATCTCTTTCTCTCTCTCTTCCTCTCTATCTCTTTCTCTCTCTCTCTCTACCTCTCTCTCTCTCTCTGTGTATCTCTCCCTATCTCTCTCTGCCTCTCTCTCAGTATCTCTATGTCTCTCTCTCTACTCTCTCTCCCTATCTCTCTCTGCCTCCCTCTCTCTCTCTACTCTCTCCCTATCTCTCTCTGCCTCCCTCTCTCTCTCTACTCTCTCTCCCTATCTCTCTCTGCCTCCCTCTCTCTCTGGATCTCTACGTCTCTCTCTCTCGAAAATAATAAAATTTGGAAAAAAAAAAACAAAAATTTATTAACCCAAATAAATTTAAATAAACAATAACAAAATTAAATTGAAAAAAAATTCCAAATTTAAGTTTTAAAAATTCAATTTGGATTTTTTTTTTTTTTAAAAAAAAAAAACGTTTTGACACGTGTATTTAAATACACTTGTCAAACGGTTTGACACGTGTATTTAAATACACGTGTCAAAACGGTTTGACACGCGTATTTAAATACACGTGTCAAATTTGACACGTGTATTTCTGTACACGTGTCAAAATGTGCAATTAGAGTCTTGCACATCTGACACGCGTAAGACGCGTGTCAAAATACTCGTGGCAAACATTTTGACACGTGTACAGTGCCGTACACGTGTCAAAATGCACGTGGCAATTTGACAATATTTTTGTAGTGACTTCTGCACCACCCACCATTTCTGGCCCGCTATGGAACAATATATATCTTGGTCAAGCATACCAATTAGTATTTAAAATTCATCAATACATGAGATATGATATGTTTACAATTTTTGCGCAAATTTCACGCTAATACGCCGTTGCTTGTCGGGCTCAAAACCTTGTGTTCTCTTAATACCTCGTTCCATTGATTCATATTCCAGGTATAGACTCTCCACGCACGTACTTCTTTGTCTTGTTAACGCGGCAGGTGTTTGTCAACGATGAAAAAATTGGAGGTGGCCGGGAATGGTTTAGCTTTAAAACCGTTAAAATCTGAGTAGATCGATTCAAGGTAAAGCTGAGGTATCAATTTTCTTCAAATGTTTGGGTCTCCACGTGGCGCCGCCACCGACTATGTGCAACGTCATTAAATGATATTTTTTCTAACAATTGGAGATTAAGGTTTATGGTTAAAAGGGTGTTATTTATTTATTTATTTATTCTATTTTTTTTATTGAATCATATTTATTCTAAAAGTACGTTCTGATGGACTATACATATATATTCATACGGCTGAATTAAATATGCCCAATTTCTCAGTTTCTCCATGCATATTTGATATTTATAAGGAAAATTTCGATGGACTATATATATATATATATATAGTCCTGTTCTCAATTAAATATTGCTGCAGTAGAAACTTCAAAAAGACTCTCTGGGCATCAAAAAATAGAAGTCAGGTTCACACACGCACAAAATGGCCGGTTTCACATAAAACTAACTACTTTTTTTGTTGTTGTTGAATTAATTCAAAAAACAAAAAGCTAAGACTAGTTCCTGATCATCTACGTACTATAGAGTTAGTAAGAAGATCGAGTCTTTGGCTTGCGTGGATTTTAATTCAAATATTATTCTCACGTCTTATTATTATTATTATTATTATTATTTAATTAGTACACATTCCCCCGATGGCCAAACCATCACCCACACAAATTAAGTTCAGTACATAAAGATGAAAGTGACAAAAATGTTGCTTCCTTGAACGACATCGCGCGCCAAGAAGATCGACCACGGAACATTATTTTTCGTAAATAGTTCTGATGTGATCAAATGTTGACAGATAACTGAATCTCACCGGAACTTATAATTAAGTGGTTTACCAATTTCTGAACTAATTATTCTCCATCTATATATTCGATAAAAACTTAAAGATAATATATATATATACGTAGTTTCGTAATATATATCTGCCCACAGTATTAATTAAGGCTAATGATATGACCCACTTTTCTTTTCCTCTCTTCTTTCCGTAGAACGTACGTACGTTTGAATTGTCGAAGGAAGTATTTTCCTAGCTATACATATAGGCCTACCCGATTTTGTCTTTATTCGGAAACAGCATGCATGGAAGCAACTAATTAACATGAAAACTGTGATTACATCTCTTTTGTCTTCGGAAACAGCATGGAGGCAACTAATTAACGTTAAAACTGTGATTACAGCTCTGACCGTACCATTTTGCTTCGAATGTGAAAATGTAAATTATTGAATCAGAAATATAAATGTACGTGCAAAGTTTAGATTCATTAAAAAAAGGTTTAAATTCATATATTGACATGTCATATAATTAATTAGTGGAACTATAAGAATGTGGGCAAATATCTTTAGCTTACCATCTAAGAAATTAAGACCTAGTCTGTTTCGCCCTGTGAAAAAACGAGTTTTAATTTTAAACAAAATCATAAAAAATTTCTTTTGAAAGAAAAAATCAAATAACAATTTAAAAATATAGAAAATTCAACATTTTTTAAATAGCGGGTCTAGAGCGTGTTTTTAAAAATGTACAATTTTAAAGACCGAATCATAATTTTACCAAACACTTAGTTATATTTTTAAAAATCATATTTTTATTAGTTATGTTTTGAAACTGCTATATCAAACAGAAATTAAATCTATAAAAATTAATTTTGAATCAAAGAGATCGATCAACCAATAACTTTCCTTATCACTATATAATCTCATACAGCAAACACATGACGTATGAAAGATGATCAAATATAAATTATTTACCATACTTATTTTTAATGAGGACCGATACATGATAGACAGAAAACCGTCCCCTTTCACCTTCTTTTTAATATAAAATTAAAAAAAAATTAAAAAATGTCACATCAGAAGGTATTTTTTTAATTTGAAAACAAAAAAGAGGGGTGAGGACGGTTACTTGTCCACACAAATCATTTATCCTTTTCAATAGCTTCATTAGCTTGCATGTAATAACTTGGTTGCCAAGGCAACCGACTAGCTTATCTTTTGCTACAGAGAGTCAGAGACGCGGAAAAGATTTTAGTCAACGGTTACCTAACGCATAACGACCAGGACGTGCTCAAAAAATGGCAAAATATTTCTTCGAAATCTGGAACACAAAAAAATAAATAAATTAGAATATATATATATATATATATATATATATATATAAAATGAGATTAATCTGCATTGACAAAGATAATGAACTTGAGGACGACAGTCGACCGCGACAGGGGCATCCTTTGTGTACGTACGTTACAACAGCTGTAAGATTTATTTATTTTTATTTATTTATTTATTTTTTTGAAGCAGTCATATATAGCTTGAATCCCATTCTGTGATTGGTGGGATATATTGTGATGAGATCTTGCCAACTCCGATCCTTCTTGAAATAGGTAGAAAAAAGATACTATATTATTTTTACGAAAGATACGAGAATGGATATTTAATAACAATTAACAATTTTTAATTCATATGTGTACGTAGTTGCATGTACGTTATATATACTTAACCATCTTTTTCTTTTCTTTATTTATTTATTTATTTATTTTTGACATGTCTACACAAGAAGGAAGAGAGGAGATTCAAACTAATGACCTCCGCTTCATGAGGCATGGTTCCCAACCGATTGAACTATCATTTTGGGGACTTTTCTTTTGTTTTCTATGTCAATTAGTTGGATGACAATCATTTTCTACTTCAACCATTTTTCAACTCCCCTAATTAAGTTTAATAAGAAAATAAATGCATGATAAACGAGAAATTATAAATAAATTCCTTATTAATTTGTATCTGAACTGATTTTTCCCTTTTATAGTATTGAAACTAATCATCATTTTGAATATTCAAATATTATCTACAATTCATCCTTTGAAATTCCTGTGGTACAACTACTTAGAGTACATTTGTTTGCGATTTCGCATATTCAAAGCGCAATTTTTTTGTACCAAATCCCAATAAATATATCGTTTAAGAATGTATTTTTAAAATTTCGATTTGAAAACGTAAAAAAATATGTGTTTTTCACTTTGCAGTCAATATTGAGGACCATGAGGTGCATTTTAAAGAACTTCAACAACGATTTTAAATGTCAAACAGTGATTTTATCAAATCCTTAAGTGCTTCATTTTTTAAAATCACGTTTTCTAATCGCATATTTAAAATCACAAACCAAAACAGACCCTTAATATATAGTATTTACTAGATACACACTTTTATCACACTACCATTATTTCACCCACCCTGCTGCTTTGAAAATATTAATCAGTCTTTAAATTTATTTTTATTTTTATTTTTTTTAACAATAGCTGATGCGCACTATATACCACGTTAACCGAATAAGATAGTTGTAGAATAGAAGCGGGGATTTTGGCAATTAATATTACTCTCCTAGTATAGCACTAATATTCTTAAAACATTTAATTAACGATCCTTTGTATATATCCTTGAATTGAACTCATCAATAGCTAATAATTCCTTTGCAATAATCCGAACTACTCTTTGGTTACATTAAGGTACGGTGTTCCAATATTTTGGCTCGAGCTAATTAATCCCTATTAGTCAAGATAAACAAGCATGAGCTAATCCCTTCACCGGTTGCCACATTATACAGCTTAGCTCCCAAGATAAATGCCTGCAGAGAATATCATTTGTTGGGAAGAACTGTGAATGCTTGACTTTTTCATTTGACCACAAAGCTTGGACGGAATCTCTGCCTGCCTCGCCGTTGTTTTTTCAAGTATAATTACCATTTAATCACTCTAAAATATCATTTTTTGGGAAGAACTGTGAATGCTTGACTTTTTCATTTGACCACAAAGCTTGGACGGAATCTCTGCCTGCCTCGCGGTTGTTTTTTCAAGTATAATTATCATTTAATCACTCTAAAACCCATTTGAATGAATCAAATCTTCATATTAATTAGTCAGGACAAACACGGTTCCCTCTTGTACAAATCAAAGTGGAGGAAACTTCTTGCTTCTTTACCATGTAAATTGTTACCAACTTCTAAAGGAACAGCAACAAGACTTTAGTTTCAACCACTCCATCTTGAAAAGGTAAAAATTGAACCCTCCAATTCTGACTTGTAGAAACTTCTTTACAGACGTTGGATAGCCAACTTAGGAAGTTTGATAACGAAATATGATCAATTCAGGAAATTAAAAGCTATACGCTAGTTTATCTAAATCCACTGGAACTTTTAGCCAACTTTTCACGCAATCGTGGCAATAACCCGGCCTAAGCTGCCAGCCTTGCCTATAAATATAATACGCCAATCCTCGACAATTGAGACATCCATCACAAAACCCAAAAACACTCTCAGTCGTGTATGTCCAAACGTTCTTAGAGAATCAACAACCAAATTCTCATCTCTCTGATATAGTTATAAATAGAAACTTTCCTTCTTTGTCCATCATTCATCTCTTTGATAGCCTTCTTCTCTCCGGCCCGTCCCTCAGCAGTATGGGACGTTTTGTGTTTTTGCAAGCGTGCGCTTTAGCTCTTTTAGCATCTTCTCTGGCTTCTGCTGCAATTGTCGAGCATTCATTCAATGTAATTAATCATTCACTCAATGTTTTCGACATTTGAAATATATCTCACGTATTTTAACATTATTTCTTATTAATTTACTTTGTTTTTGTAGGTGCAAAACCTCACTGTTCGAAAGCTATGCAATGAGCAAGTGATAACTGCTGTGAATGGAAGCCTCCCCGGCCCGACAATACGCGTTCGAGAGGGTGATACCCTTGTCGTCCACGTATTCAATAAGTCACCCTATGACATTACTATTCACTGGTAAATATATATATATATATATATTCTTAAGAAGACACTTAATTAATTGGTCTCTAGAATTGTTTTGACTTTGACAATAAAATCGCATGCATGGTAGCATTTTCTTTCACAAATCCTAAATTTTCAACATTTTGTTATCATCACCGCCCGCGATTACTCTTGACTTATTGAACATAAATTAAGTTCTTCGTGAGAATTCACTGAATACTTATAAGTCCATTTTTTTTTTTTTTGTCTAAATGCAAATAAAACTCTTAGTTTCTTTTTACATCAACAAAAAGTAAAAGATTTGTATTTTCTCTCCAAATATACATTAGCCATCCAAATATTTTACCAGTACGTTTTTAAATAAAGTTGTAAAAAATATCTATTTTGAGAATACACAATTGTTTTTTTTATTATATTTTATTATTTTTCAAAAACATGTTTGAGTTATTTTTTAGAATTCAAATTCTATTAAGATTTTATCAATCTTTTTCTAATTTTGTCTCAACTTTTCTAAACCATCCAAACATATATAACTTCAAAAAAACAAATTCTCTCGATATTCGTAATTTTGAATATAATACAAAATAGTATAATATAATACAAAAAAAATCGTATACCTTACCCAAACGAGCCCTTATGTTTTTCAAATATTAAGCTAAGTGTGTGTTTAAAAATACACAATTTTACTAAACATCTAATTGTATTTTTAAAAATTAAGTTTTCAAGTCGTACAATTTAAAACTACAAAACCACACAGGCTAGCTCTTAAGAGAATTAAACGAACTTAATATATTAATAAAACTATTCGTTTTTACTGTGCAGTACTATTGTTCTTATTAATTATTATCGCCAACTACATTATTTTATTTTATTTTTAATATTGAGTTATTATCATCATTATTAGATGCTTATATTGCGGATGAATATTGTATTTCCAGGCATGGTGTGTTTCAATTGCTAAGCGGTTGGGCTGACGGGCCAGAATATGTAACTCAGTGCGCTATACGTCCTGAAAATAGCTATACATACAAATTTAAAATCACAGGCCAGGAGGGAACCCTTTGGTGGCATGCTCACTCATCCTGGCTCCGTGCAACCGTCCATGGCGCCCTTATCATCCACCCCAGATCCGGTCGTTCATACCCATTCCCTAAACCCCACAAGGAAGTTCCCATCTTATTTGGTACGTACGATATTTATCCGACCTGTCAACAGCTAGTACTGGGCGTTTTGCATGTTACCCAAAAATCTCTTACTATTTCTAACTAAAATTCTGCAATGGCAGGAGAATGGTGGAATGCTAATGTCGTTGACGTTGAGAATGAGGCGGCCGCTACCGGCGCTGCTCCGACCATTTCCGACGCTTACACAATTAATGGAAAGCCCGGTGATCTTTACCAATGCTCTCAAAATGGTACGTAACAAATTATGCACGTACCATCACCATGCACGTTAATAACATTTTGTTCTATTAATCATGCTTCAATATTCTATTTCTATCATTTTTAGCAGACACATATAAGCTGACGGTTGTGCAAGGAAAGACCTACATGTTACGTATAATCAACGCTGCGCTCAATAACCAGCTCTTCTTCAAGATAGCCAATCACAATATGACAGTTGTCGCTATAGATGCCTCGCACACGAAACCGTACGTCACCGACGTTGTTGTGGTGGCCCCCGGCCAAACCACCGATGTCCTTCTCTATGCCAACCAGCCTGTGGGGTCCTACTACATGGCCGCAAGGCCTTACCTTAGCGTTGCAAATGTGTCGGCCGATACCACGACCACAAGGGGAATCATCGTCTATGAGGGCGCCACGTCAGCTACTCCCCTAATGCCGGTCTTGCCGGCTTTCAACGACACCCCCACGGCCCACAAGTTCTACTCCAATCTTACTGGTCTGGCGGGAGGGCCCCACTGGACCCCGGTGCCAAATCAAGTGGACGAGCACATGTTCATCACCTTCGGTCTCAACCTCGAGCCGTGTGGAGTGAACGCCACGTGTGGAGGGCCTTCACAGCAACGATTCTCTGCGAGCATGAACAACGAATCGTTTGTGTTGCCGAGCAATAGCTCTCTGTCTATGCTCCAAGCGTTCTTCCTCAATGTGGGTGGGGTCTACACCACTGATTTCCCCAGCGTGCCTCCGGTGAAGTTTGACTACACCAACCCCAACATCAGCAATGATCAATCACTGATATTTGCACCGAAAACAACAAAAGTGAAGAAATTTAAGTACAATTCAACGGTGGAGATTGTCTTGCAGAACACGGCATTCTTGGCGGTGGAAAATCATCCTATACACATTCACGGCTTCAATTTCCACGTGTTGGCTCAAGGGTTTGGGAATTATGACGCCGCTACTGACACCAAAAAGTTCAACCTCGTTAATCCACAGACCCGTAATACCATTGCTGTTCCAGTTGGAGGATGGGCCGTCATTAGATTACAAGTTAATAATCCAGGTTTGTATTTAATTATTCTTTAACTCCCTATTATATGATTTAAATTAATCTTTTTTTCTTGTTTTTTATTCTTTGTTTCTTACCATATTGTATGTATAAACTGTAAAGGTATATGGCTCGTACATTGCCATCTGGACGTGCACCTGCCATGGGGGCTGGCCATGGCTTTCGAGGTTGAGAATGGACCAACTCTATCATCTACGCTGCCTCCACCGCCGTTTGATCTACCAAAATGCTAGAAGCTCTACGTCGGCCATGCATGGCTTTCAAGCTGTGTCGTAACTGTTTTTTTCTTCCTTTTTTTTTTTTTTCAATGTTTGTAGTTTGGCATTTCGTTAATTTGTTTGACTGAAAAACAAAATTGTAATAACGGGAGGAATCATCCGTCGTCTGTTTTCACCATTAATTTCTTATTAAATTACATTCTTGAAGTGAAATAATATGGCTGTTTATTGCCAACATTACTTTTCAATATATATTGCTGTTTTTCCCCCGAACCTTAGTGAAAATCTCGTGTTCAGTGATCTGTGAGCTGCCGTCCTCCAACCTCAACCTCTGACAATAAGTCCGACATCTTATGCTGTATATTGTATAAGCAACATAAACTTTGATTATTATGAAATTAATTAAGTCAACACAAAATATCCATTTTTTTTTGTGTGTGGGAGATCTTAATTATAAAACTCCACCATACCAGGAGCCTCTCTTTCACGTTCTATCCTTTACTGATCATATTCGACATTATTAAAAAAAACTGTTGAGCTTGTGTCGATGAAGTTGGTGGCGGAAATGGGTATTCCGTCCCCGCCACCACCAAAGTCAGAAAACGGGAAAAGTCATAAATACCACCGACTTTTTCTGTTGGAAGGTTGTTTTCGACATCGTTGATCAAGTCGGTGAGAGTGACGGGTGGTAGACAAAAAATTAAACGGGCTTAATTTGAGTTATTAATTTGGGCCTAGTTTGAACTCTTTATAGGCTCGATTTGAATGATTTTGGGCGTAATTTGAACTTTTTCGGCCTAATTTTTTCTATTTTCTTGTTTGAGGCTTTTAGAAATGTAATGGATTTTAATTTTTGAACATTTTTGGGCCTGACTAGTGATATTAACAGATTAGATATATATATTAATTAACAAATTAGCTAGAATAATCACAAGAATATATATTAACAGACATGCCACCAGAAACTAAAAGAAAAACGTTAAATAAGAAAATTAGTCCATCTATCAAACTATTATCCCACATAAGGTAATAGGAGAAACGTCACTGAAAAATAACATAATAAAATTACATTAAAAACAAAAGATTAAATATACTTTAGTCCTCTCAATTAACAACTAATTTTTTTTTTTTAATAAAGCTATATGAGCTGACAACTGTAATACTTAAATACATTAAATTACCATTTTTATTGTAATTAAGCTTCTTCTTTAGCGTTGACCTTCTGTTAGCTACGGGGTGGCCACTTTAAACAACACTAGCTAGCTAGTAGCACAAAGAAGAAACATCACAAGCCAGTAGTCACCATAATTAACCTTTGATCCCTTCAACATCCAAATAAATCAAACAAAAAAAAAAAAAAAAAAAAAAAAAGCCAGATTTCGTGTGGTTAATTGCACACGTGGTTGACTTTGGGTACGTAGAATAATGATACTTGCTTCCGTATACGTATCCCATATTAAGCAACCCCATTCAGAATGTAATTCAATTAGTTGACGATTTCTTGCCTTAAAAGTGACTGTTTGTGGCAGCTTGAATGATACCCGTTGTTCCAATCTCTACTATATATGTGACGCATCTAACAATTCAAATCACGTATCCTAACGGATTGATTCGGCCAACGACCATTCTGTGAATGATATCTCCATGTCAGTAAACTCCAGCTTTCTTGATTCCAAATAGCACATCTTTTAAAAAATTAAATAATGTAAAATTATTAACATCACTTATCAAACTATATATCATAAAAATAGAACGAATGACAAACGTCATGACGCAGTAAAAGTCCAAGTATGCAGAAAAAACAGAGGACTTGTAGAAAAACGGGCACACACAAACAGTAGCATGAACAGTTGAGTAGCTGAAAAAAGACTGAAATTTCCTGAAATTTTATTTAATTTTCACATTTTCCAATTTTTCTACCAACCAAACAAAACCTAGATCACAATGATCAAAGACAAATTACATGTATCAAGAGTTGGCATCAAAAGCACCCAATATTTCACAACAAAATTGAAAAATCTTGGGAAAAAAAAAAAAGAAAAAGCAAACAAAACAAATTCCCAACAAACCCATCAGAGAGAGAGTGAGAGATTGCTCAACCAACCGAAGTGCAAATCAACGAAAAACCTTATGACCCATTAGATAGTGAGAGAGAAAGAAAAAATAAAGAGAGTGAGAAACAGAAAGTGAAGAAGGCGGAGACAAAGGAAAATGAGGAAGGCACTAAGGAGGAAAGTGAAGAAGAGGGAGAAGAGAAAAAAAAAAAAATGATTAAAAAGTACTGAATGGTGAAAGGAAAAGGGGCATCAAATTTAGAGAGACTTTCTAACCGGAACTATTTTGTAGAAATAATAAAGAGCTTGATGCAAGGTGCAAATGGAGGATTTTCTCTAAAATTTGGTGAAAAGTTCAAAATGGAGAGCTTGATGTTCTTAGATGCATCAATTTTAGATCATGACCATAAAATGGATATATAGTATCAATTTCATTTGAAATGGAGATGATCTTATTCCATATTTTATCTTTCCATGTCATAAATTCATGTAATATAAGATGTTATAATCTAATGATGATCGTCTCATATTCAATGATGATTTTAAAGAATAATTGTAGAAGTCTCTCATATGTTACTCTTGTATCTCTCAAAAAATGAAGTGACTTTTAAAATTACTATTTGATCAAAATTTAATAATGATTAACCATAAGCAATGATGGGGGGGGCCTGTAGGGGCCATGGCCCCTCCCCCCATTCCACTTTCTTATATATATATATATATATATAAAAGAAAAAAAAAAAAAAAAAAAAAAAAAAAAAAAAAAAAAACAATTGTAAGGTTGGAGAAAAAATTGTAAAAAAATCAAAAAATAGAAGGTAAAAAATCAAAATTTAGCCTATTGGCCCTTACAAAAAAAAAAAAAAAAAAGTTTCTGGCCGCTGGCTCCTGCCCATAAGAACTTCTAACTTCGTCTCTGATCACAAGCTTAATTGTGATTTTAAAAGCCATATCATTTTTGGAGGGGACACAAGAGTAACAAAAAAAGACTTTTAGCATTACTCTATTTTAAAAGTTGCATTACATTTAGAATGACACAAGAAAAACAAGACAAGATTCCTCATTCTATCTAGTATTACTTGGAGAACATTTCATAAGTTTTTATGTGACTTTTAAAACTATCATTTGATTGAAATCTAATAATGATCTATTACACATCTAATAATGAATTTAAAATGTACATAATTTTTTTTTAAAAAAAAAAAAACACAAGAAGGAAGACGTACGTAAATCTTTCTTTTAGCTCTTTCTGAAGAACATTTACAGAGGAAGTAGAACAAGAATATATAATAGACCACAACCAGAAGTCAAAACTATCCCATAAAGATTAATTTGCTTCAAGATTCTAACTTGTATTTGTTTTCTTGAAAATGTTCCAACTGGTCAAACTAAACTGCATGCTGTAGCTAGCTAGATAACTTAATTAAGTTGCATGCAGCGAAACACACGCGGCCGGTGCCAACTCAAATGGCGCCCATACGAAATTCCGTTGGCTGAGTTGACAATGCGCTCGGGTAATTGTGGCAAAGGCTAGCAGCCAAGAAAAAAAAAACAAAAAAATTGTGGCAAAGGTTAGGGTTTTGCCTTAATGAATGTGTTTTGATGGTTTTTATTTTTTTTTTGTTTTTTTGTTTGAAAAGATGTAAAAATTTATGTTTTTAAAAGTGCTTTCCATTGGTCTGGTTAGGTTGTTTATTAAAAATTTTGTTTAGATTAAAAAAAATAATAATAATAATTAACAAATTAAACATATCTTAAATATACGAGAATTTAAATAATATACACACAGAACAGGCAGATATAGCTGCCAGCTGAGCAGACAACTATCTGCTAACACAACTCAACTGGCAGGGAAATCAAATGCGTATGCAAATTCCCGATGGATTATTTGACAAAAAACAAGGTTATCTGGAAACTGTGAAAAAGTCAAAAGATCGATGTATTTAATTAAAATAATACCACTAGCTCACTGAACACGCAGATTAATATATATTATATATGATATGCGTAAAACTGCATGCATATGCTTGATCTTTACTATAAATAGGAACTTCCCTTTTCATTCCCTCTACTTCTTGTCTTCGATCCTAGCCATCTCTCCATTAATGATGGCTCGTTTTCTGGTTTTGATATCATGCGCTTTAGCTCTTCTGTCTTCTTCACTAACCACAGCATTAATCGTGGAACGTTTTTTCAATGTAATTAGCTTACCCGTTTGAGCTCTTTTTTCCACTTCTGAGTTCTGACAGTATTTTTCCTACGAGTCTTTGGTTGAATAATGCCTGCAACATCTTTTTTTTTTTTTTTTGTCTTTTAATTACTTTTGCTGTTGCAGGTGCAAAACCTAACTGTCCAACGGTTGTGCCATGAGCAAGTAATAACAGCAGTTGGTGGAAGCCTCCCCGGCCCAACAATAAGCGTCAAAGAGGGTGATATCCTTGTCGTCCACGTACTCAATATGTCTCCCTATAACATTTCTATTCACTGGTAAATCCTCAAATCGCTATTCAACCAAAAGTACTAGCACTCGAAAACATGTTTATTGTTGTTGCATGCATGTTTAAATCGCTATTCAACCGAAAACATGATAACATTCTTCTTTTATTTCTTATTTTCTTCCATCTATTTCTACTATTAGCTGGAATATATAACATAACATATTTGTTATTGTAGTTAAGTTTATTTTTAAACTATTCGTCTAAAAAAAAAAAAGTTTATTTTTAAACTTAATTAGTTGACCGACTCTGTTTTACTATACCTAAAACAAAGTATATAATGTAAGCGAGATCAATTTCTGATTCATTAATTATTGAGTGGGAAAATGAGAGAAGGATAAGAGAAAGAAATAAATCATTTCTATTGTGTAATTATATGAATGAAGTGATATTTTCTTCGTTATTAATTGTTGCTTATTCTAATATGAATATATGATCGAGGGAATATATATCTATCGATGCTGCAGGCATGGAGTTTTTCAGTTACTGAGTGGGTGGGCAGATGGACCTGCATATGTAACGCAATGTCCCATACGACCTGGACGAAGTTATACGTACAAATTTCAAATCACCGGACAGGAGGGGACTCTCTGGTGGCATGCGCACGTGTCGTGGCTCCGGGCAACAGTGTATGGAGCACTCGTCATCTCTCCGAGACTTGCTCATTCTTACCCATTTCCAAAACCCGACGAAGAAGCTACCATTTTATTGGGTTTGACTCCTAACATCAATTATACACTACTCGATCTTTGTGTTTAAAATTAATGGAGGAATATTATTGGATCGAGGGGCTAACAAATGAACAGTTTTGTTTAATTCTGATATAAATTGTGATTGCAGGGGAGTGGTGGAATGCTAATGTCGTTGACGTCGAGAATGAGGGCCTAGCCGCCGGTGTTCCCCCTAATAATTCTGACGCTTTCACGATCAACGGACAGCCCGGTGATCTCTACTCGTGCTCTAAAACAAGTACTTAACCAGTCACTCGATCACCACAATTTGAAAAAGAAAACGTGTACATATATATCACCGGTAGTTTTGTCCCAACATTGCAGGCCTTAGCTTGATCGCTAATAATTCACTTTTCAAAAAAACTAAACACTTAACACACTTTGCCAAAAACAAAACATATATAACACACTTTTTAGAAAAAAATTAAAAAAAAAAATACAAATTAAAAATACATATATATATATATATATATATATATATATATATATATATATATATATATATATACAAATATATATGTATATCAAATTAATTTAATTAATTTTCAAACCAAAATACAAAACACTTTTTAATGAACACCAATAACTTGTTTAGTTGTTTTTCTCAATGACTTGTTGACAAATTTGTTTAATAAAAGAAATCAAGTTAAATTTTGAACTTAAAAAAAAGGAAGATTAATGCTGCTATTGTACATTTTTCCAGACACATATAAGCTTACGGTGGTCCAAGGGAAGACCTATATGTTGCGCATTATCAATGCTGCACTCAATTACCAGCTGTTCTTCTCAATTGCGAACCATAAGATGAAAGTCGTCGCCATCGACGCCTCATACACGGAGCCTTACATAACTGACGTGATCGTGCTCGCGCCTGGTCACACCACCGACGTCCTCCTGACCGCTGACCAGCCTGTGGGGTCTTATTACATGGCCGCAAGACCATACATTACCGTTCCAGGGATAGCCGATAATACGCCCACGACGGGCATCATCGCCTACCAGCACTCCACGTCAGCTACTCCCCTAATGCCGGTCCTACCGGAATCCAACGACACGGCCAGGGCCCACAAGTTCTACACCAGTCTTGTTGGCCTCGCTGGTGGGCCCCAGTGGGTCCCAGTGCCACGTAACGTGGACGAGCACATGTTCATCGCATTTGGATTGAATTTGGCACCGTGTGGGGGAAGCGGCACGTGTGAGGGTCCTTCTGGGCAGCGAATCTCTGCGAGCATGAACAACGAATCATTCCAACTCCCTAGCAGCAGCAGGTTGTCTATGCTTCAAGCTTTGTTTTATAATAAAAAGGATGGGATCTACACCACTGATTTTCCTGACAACCCAAAGGTGAAGTTTGACTACACCAATCCCACCATCAGCTCCGATCAATCACTGCTATTCGCCCCCAAATCAACCAAAGTGAAGACATTGAAGTACAATTCAACGGTGGAGATTGTTCTTCAGAACACAGCCCTTCTAGCCGTGGAGAATCATCCTATACACATTCACGGCTTCAACTTCCACGTGTTGGCCCAAGGCTTTGGAAATTATGACCCCCAAAATGATCCCAAAAACTTCAACCTCGACAATCCACAAATACGTAATACTATCGCCGTGCCGGTTGGAGGTTGGGCTGTGATCAGATTCACAGCCAATAATCCAGGTTAATTTTGTCTTTCTACCATATCTTTTTTTTTTTTTTTTTTTTATATATATTTTGCACACGTATTAAATGGACTTTAAATGATAAATATTATGTAGGTATCTGGATGGCACATTGCCACCTGGACGCACATTTGCCATGGGGCTTGGGCATGGCTTTCGAAGTTCTGAATGGACCTACTCTCCTGTCTACGCTGCCTCCACCACCAATTGATCTACCGCAATGCTAAGAAATTGTTCTTCTTGTATATCTTCTCATTCTGTGTATTTTGATTTTCAAATTTTACGGTTTTAATTGCTGGAATCAAATTTGTTGTTGCTTAATTTGCAAATATCGTGAAATAAAAGACAGAAATTCTTCGCATACAATTCTATATGGTTCGGCGATATGTTTGAATCTATTGGAGAATAAGAGTGTTTTCTAAGGATGAAATCAGGATTTTTTTTTATTTTGGGGTCCGAATCTACGTTAATAAATAAGCATATAGACATATACAATCTCTCTATGTTTGTGTGTTTGTGTCGGGGTATGAACTTACGTAAATAAATAAAGACATAAATATATAATTTTTTTATATGTGCACGCGCGCATTTATGTATAATATTAACAGATAAATCTTAAATTAAATTTCATATTAAATCATAATGCACTTGCGCTTTTTAAAAGTCAAGTTTATGGATATTTTGCTTCCAAACCGAAAGCGTGTTCAAGATGCATCAAGAAGAACTTCACTACTTATAACTCTTGATTTTTCATCACATTTGAAATAAAGTACACAAATTTTAAAACGTGTCAATTTAGAGTATCAATCTTTTAATTTTTTTTTTTTCAATTTCAATCCTTTGTTAGAACTTTTTGTTAAATCATATCAAAATTTCGAAAAATACCCATCTTTTTTAGGGAAAAAAAAAATTTCAAGACTTTAGGTGTTGGTCAGAATTTAACGAAAGTTGCAAAAATACTTATGCCTGAATCTTTAAAAAAATATATATAATTTTTTAAAAAAACAAAAACATGGGTATTTTGAAAATTTTAATAGGATTTAACGAAAATTTGTAAAGAATGGTTGATATTGAAAAATGGATACCCTAAATTGAAACATTTTAAAGTTTGGATACTTAATTTCAAAAATAATGATAAATCAAGCTTTATAAGTGAAATTTTTCCTTAAAATTAAAAAGATTTGACACAAGATTAGACCTGTCATATGAAAGATGGAAATTAAACATTCGACGGACCCACAATATAAAAAGTAGTATTTTTTATAAGAGTTTTAAATATTTTTGGGTTGTTGAAGACCCCCAAGACCTATATAGGTCCGCCCCTAGTGTTTTCATTACGTTCAATTTAGCACATTCTTTAAAATGCTTATTATAAGCCACTTGTAGGTCAACCTCCTCATTAGAATTTCTCTTAGATGATTCACGTTGGTCAAGTATGTCATCCCACTAGACTCATTGCCACTTTTCCAATAAGCAGTAAATGCCATGAAATTACCCTTCTAATTATCATAGGGCTAATCCGAGTCATTAGATGACTCATCATTTGTGAGGGGTAATAGAGTGGCTCATGAAATTGCTAAAATTGCTGCATCTTTGTCCCTCCACCAAGTGTGGATTGACACGTTTCCTCCTTTATCTGACTGCATTCAGAAGGATTATTGTAATCTTGCTATTTAATGAAACAAGGTTTTTGTTCAAAAAAATAATAATTAAGGTGACATCCATCACTTTGCCTTTAGACCTTTTAGATATTCATTCAATTCGCAATGAACTATTTTTTGGAATGCAAAGTTAATTAATTTAAAGTTTATACTTTGGTATGCTTTGGTAAATCTTGGCGAAAATTAATTGAAGAACAGAACAAATATTTATATGGTAATGTTCATTAATTATTCTGATCGCTTTATAAAATTCGAATAATACATGAATACTCTTTCAATCAAATAACGTACATAATAATTCTGAAGAAAACGATCTTAATTAACTAGCAAAGTGAGCCCTCAATCACTCTCTGTCTCCCTAATTTGCCAATTATTCCTCACTCACTTACACAAATTACAGAGGAACGACATGGTGTTGAAGAAACCACGTACACGATCGACATAATTACTGGGCATATGGGGCAGCGGCTGTAATTGATGATGTTGTTGGATTGCCAGAAACAGGGCCAGGGGCCACAACACCGGAACTCAAAAGCTCGCCCATCGCACGGTGAGGGTTGCTGCGCTGTCTCTCACAGAGATCCGGCAAAAATACTCCTGCATGTCACAAACCAAGTGATAAAAATACATTAATTTCCAAAAGAGAACAATTTTATTTATGAGTTTTATCGGTTGAACGAACAATTAATTCTTTGATTGAAGGAGAAGCAAAATCATTTTTTTTTAAAACAAAAAAAAAAAAAGCACCAAAGATCAGATGTCATGAAGCTTTCATGAGTAAAGCGGGAAGGCGACAGGGTAACAAGAACAGGAGTCGTTGTACAAGAAAGCTAGGGACATTCGGCAAATTCCTAGGCTGCTTTACGTTCATCGTGGGTCATGTCTAGAAGCAAGAATCTATTATGGTGCCAAGCGGCATATTTCATCGGCAACTCTTAAATTCTAATTTTTTTTTATCGTAAAGAAATTAATAAATCACTCTTATCAAATAATTGGAATGATGCTCTTTATTCTTCACTAATTAATGAAGTTTGAATTTTCAATTTAAAGACACAAACTCAATTACCTTCGCCGGCGGCCAAATTGAAGTAGAGATCAATAACGTTGGGGCACTCCTGGTAGCAAGCCGGCGAGCAAAGCTTGGCAGTGAATTGTGGCTCAAGAAGGGCATCCGATGAAATACCAACCATGTTCCTATCAACCCCACACGCATGGACGCACTGGTCGGTCTCTATGTACTCGGCCATCCTCTGAACCAACACCTCCGATGTCCTGCATTGGTACTCCACGCTTCCATCCCCGGCCACCGACGTCTCCAGCAAACACCTTTTCCCCGAAGACGCTATCGAAAAGGCGCAAACATCCTTTGGCAGATCCTCGCATACAAGCTCAGCTACATAACATTCAAATATATCATCATCAACAACATAACATTCAAACATCGTCAACAACTATCAAAACATTAACGTTATTCAATTCAGACACCATTTTGTGGTGCCTGTTCTTGGTCTTTCGACCAAGATCCAAGAGTTAGAAAGAAAAAAAAAAAAAAAAATGAGAAAAGGCCAGGATATGAAATGATACCGAATGCTGCATGGAGGAAGAGAGAAGAGAGGAAAAGAACCAAAGGCAATTTGGAAGAGAAAGCAGCCATGGCTGGAATGTGTTTTCTGCTTTGTTGGTTCTTGTGTTGGTTTTGAGGATGCAATAGCATAGACAAAACACCGATAATTATTTTGTTCTGTGAGAGGCAGTGATGCGGGAGGGGAGGTATATATAGGTGAAGGACGAGGAACATAACCAGAACAGAACCTATGGACTATTTATAGCAAACTCACCGCCTTTGAAGGCTCGATTGTTTTCTTATTGCTCGGTTACAATTAACGTGTCTATTTTTGGTGAGCGTTTTGGAAGGTTTTAGTTTATTATTGTAACTATAAACTCAATTTTGGAAAACCTGTCCTTGGGTTTCTCGGAAAGAACCCTTGCGTGTCTTTCTTTCATGATGTTTTATTTTTAACCATATTATTTTTCCCGCAAAACTATCTTAATTCATTTTGACAAAGTTTTCTCCCATCTAAATTAGGTTTTTTTTTTTTTAATGTAATTAACATATATTTAAATTGTTTAATTTTTATATTTATTTTAATTAAAGTATTTTTGTTTAATATGTTAAGATTTAAAAAATCATTAAAAAAAAAAAAAAAAAAAAGAAGGTGGGGTTCTTGTCTAGGAGTGCTTTATTTTTTAGGCTAGTAAAATTAAAGACGGACATTCATTGGATGCCCTCATGCCTGCATGTCGAAGTTTCCAATAAGGAGAGAATTTTGATATTCCTTTTGTTATTGTCCTTAATTTCCATCCTTTCGGCGGCCGCTCTGGACGACATCTCTAAAGGGTCCAAAACACTAGTAAATAATGGATATAAATTTAATAACGTATATGTTACCAAATAACAATATATTTTAAAAACACCATTAAATATAATAAAATAAAATTTTAATCATGAAACAGATATCTTCCATTACACTTATTTCTAGATCTTTAATTTATATATAGTTGTCTCCGAATAAAAATAAATCCTTAATTTGATCAAAAAGAAAAGGCACAACAAAAGATAATAAAATAGTAGAAAGTTAGTGGCCGGTCTAATAATTAAAGAACGCCGAATATTATATGCCCCTGTGGTATATATATATATGGAGATCATTTTCCCACTCTAACCAATTATTCCATTTTTTTTTTTTTTAAAAGTCGTATAAAATAAGTGATTTTTTTTAAATAAAATAACTAAAAAAATTTGTAAGATTTTATACTAGCCATTATAAATAGCAATGTAGCGTTTTACTTTGCTATTATAAAACCCTTGATTTCGTTGACTTAAAAAAACAAAACCCTTAATTACATTGACCTGGCTTTTGGTACTGGGTCAGATTTGGCGTGAATTGTATGCTATGCTAGCACACCACAAGACGTGCAGGAAGCAGGGTAGAAGCGAGGTCGGAGACTTGGGCATTGATCCACATTCTTTAAATTCGAGAAATTCCCGGCCAAGTACTGCAACGTTAGATTCCTAGTCCACATCGAAGAACAGGTTCAAATCACGGCGGTAATTAGAGACTGCCTGAAATAAAAGTCAAGGTCATGGTGGAGGTGGAGGTGTGGAGGCGCAATATTCTTCATAAAAAGCAAGAAACTTCCACGCGGTTCATAATCCGTGGAGTCTTTCCCACGAAAAAAGACCAAATACCAGTCTCGATCACCAATTAAAACCCGTGTCTAAAATTGTCATTAATTCACATGATATTGTCAAATGGCCAGTCGGAGGGAGAGGATTGACTTATAATCCATCGCTTGGCAAATAAAGAAAAATATTTGCAATTAATCGATATAAAATTGGAATTGGGTAAGAACCGTTCATTTTAAACTAACAGCCTAAAAACTGTCATTAAATTCAAAAAATAAAAATATTGGATCTCATTTTCTAATTCCTCTACCTACCGCGCTCCTTCTTCAGCTCTTCTGTCACCTTTTCACCACCATCGAGAACCCTTATCCTACCATCTATCTCTAGGGTGGAATATTTATTCTTGTAGCAACTCGGGATGGTGTGGCCGAACCACTTCGGTGGCCAAAGGCTTTGTTTGGAATCACCCCGCACTCCTTTTCCTCCTTTCTCACTCCTGGCACATTCGGCTTTTGACAGAAAAAGCTAATCACTTGCCCATTACCCAAAATGGACAAGTCAACCGGTGAAGAAGCTTCACTCATACATTTTGCCTAATATACCCTTTCACCTAATCATCCTTTTCACGGTTGTATATAGGGGTAAAATGAAAAAAATAAAAAATAAAAAAAAATAAAAAAAAAAAAATGAGGAAAACATGTTTTTTGTTAACCCAATCTACCCCTGGCTGTGTAGTGTAAACGGTTGTGTACAGGAGTAAAACGAAAAAAAAAAAAAAAAAAAAAAAAAAAAAAAAAAAAATGCCTGCCCTATCTTGAAAAAGCAGGCTGCTTTTTTTAAGCCTATGTCAAAGACTTGTCTTGCTAGAGTGCACGTGGAGAAATGGGGGGAAGGAGGGAAGGGGAAGGGTATATCAAACAGGGCCAAAATGAGTAATTTGGCTACTCTTAATGACTGGGTTAAAGGTGGTTGAACTACTTAGTAATCCGGCTATTTCAATGGCCTAATTGGAAGTGACTAAACTATCCCTATGTAAAAAAATAAAAAATAAAATAAAATAAAAAGTGTTTCGGCTATCCTAACAACCACTCACATGTGCAAGTCACATTTTTCCTCTCTATTTCATTTGTTGTTGCAGTCGCTCATTTTAACAACCCAAATAAAATTTGCACTATTTACAATGTCTTAGGTATTGAACCATCTTTATTTGGTAAAAGGGAAAAAGAAAAAGTGTTAAAGAAAAAGAAAAAGACGAAAAAATTTAAAAAAAAAAAAAAAAAAAAAAAAAAAGGTGAAATATCTACTTGTTTGTGATGCCAAATAGTCATAAGTCTAGATGTGAAATTTCTACCGAAATAAAGAAGTGGGACCTTGTAGAAATTGAATGTATCAAATAGTTGAAAGTCGATCTGCAGGCGACGGGCGTCAATGTTAATGGGGCTTTAATTTGCCGTCTTGGTCAAAGGTTTATTTTATTTTATTTTTTTATTTTTTTATATAGATACTTTGAAACAAACATACAGGGAAAGCAAGAGAACTAGGTGGAAAGACTCCTACCATCACTAAGGATGGAGGGGGGGTCTTTACCACTTACAATAGGAAATGAAGAAAAAGGAAGGGGAAAACTGGGAATGCTACCAGAAAAAGATCTGGTTGCGGCCCAACGTGCCATATGGTGGGCACAGAAGGTTGCACTTCTAGAGATTTTGTGAGCTTTCCAAGAGGAAGAGACTGAGATGGAGCCAACTATGTTCATGATGAGAGAAGAAATCCTCCCATCTTGAGTAATAGACGGATTATGTAAAGCAGAAATGACAACTTGTGAATCACCTGTAAGAAATTACATAAATGTCCCTTATGTCATATTTAATTTGATGTAACGGTTACGGCTTTTAATTACTGTAACGGTAATTATAATAAATGTATTCAATATGATTTAAACAGTTTTTATATTCCACATTATGGTTCATGATAATAACGGTTTTTTTTATATTTATGTTTATGATTTAATTCCTTGATGGGAGGAATAAAATCAGCTAACCATTAAAGATGAGGGTCCCTGGCCTACCTATATAAAGAGCCCTATGTATCCATCTATTGGCACCGGTAGGCATAGGTCAGAAGATCTTCAGTCTAAAATTTTCTTTTTGCAGAATTTATGTTTATCGCTAAGGCTTCTTCATATGTTTGAGCAAAAATGGCTGGAGGTATTTATATTTAATTCCGCTGCTTATTTTATTGAATTAGCATTTTATTTACTATTATGCTAACATGTGGTATCAGAGCCTACCTCTATGTCAATTTGCTCAGCATTAAGTTATTTTTATTGAATTTCGTTCGGGTCAAATCCAATAGATGATATGGGAATAATGTTTGCTTAGATTTATGTTCCGTTCATGTATTGTTTTTAGCATCTATGCCTTGATGATTTATAATAATTGTAAATCATAAGATTTTGAATCTGTAAGTGCTTTGTGAGTAAAACATTTTTTTAGCACTGTTTTGGCAAAACAAAGATTAAAAAAAAAAAAAAAAAAAACTAATTGCTTCGAGTGCTTTGTACTCTCGAAACTTGCAAAACTTCAATATTTTAGCACTTACAGAACATGAAATAAGCTGCCATGAAAGTGAAACCCACCATAGCACCACCAGCCGTTGCTCCAAACATTCAGCACTGGCTATGACGAGAAAAGTGCCGCATAAGGTTGAGCGACAGCCCACTAGTCTCATGAAACCACCTTGAAACCCAATGGGTGGTGTTTGGAGATGGTTCTAGGTGGATGGCCGACTGGCCATTGGTCATTCGACGGCAACAGTGTTTCAAGGCGGCCCAAGAACCTCACCGCAAAGCCCCATAAGCTGAGCTGCATGGGATAAGGGCCGCATAAGGCTGTGCGGCAGCCCCAGTGGCAAACCGCCGCATAAGGCTGTGCGAGGTAGGGGTATGAGGGTGGCGGCTACAGAGCTTCAGGTATTCCAGGTCAAAGGTTGTGTTTTCGGGTCAAGGGGATAAATTTTCGGGTTAGGGTTAATATGGGTTTCGGGTATGGGTTTTTTTTTAACAACAAGCCCGATCCAGTTTTAAAAAAAAAAAAAAACTTGGATCATCAAGTGGGCTGACCCAGAATTCCAACCCATTTTTAGCCGCCCATCCCGAATTAAAAACATTTAAGTTATTGTGGGGTTTAGATCTTGGGCTCTCTAAAGGTTTTAAGACTACTAAAACCATTGGGTCATAAGTTTTATTATGTCTTTATATTGTAATTTTATTTGTCTTATAATTTTTTCATTATTCAATATTAAAATTATTGTTTCTTTAATACTTGAACTTATGGATATATTCAACTGTTTAATTTATATTGTTTAAATATAAAATTGCTTGATGCCTAGACCCAAGAATAATTAGCAATACCATACATGCTGGTGTGTTTACAGTAATATCCAAGAATGCAATGTCTAGAAAAGTTCTGGCTAAGGAAAGTCTTGGGATTTAAGTGTGTCCGTTGTGACCCCCCTCACTTTCCTGGGAACTCACCTGGTTGCACATTGGAAAATGCTGTTTACCCCATTTAGGTATTGGTTTGTTATATTCTTGGGGTCATTTGTGGGTATCTATAAAGTTGATTAGATGTTAATGAAGTCGCAATTATTATGATAATTTTGGGAGAGTCAAAGCATTCCAATTTTTGAATAATAATTGCATCAAGATTACACACACGTAATTATCATAATAATTTTGGGAGAGCCACAGCATCCCATTTTTATTGATAATTACATCAGGATTACACGTATGAACATCGTAAAGAATTTTATTAGATGTTCATGAATTGCAGCGTAATTATTATAATTTTGGAAGAGCCATAGCATCCTAATTTTATAATAATTACATAAAGTTCGTACACAATTGAACTTCATATAGAAAAATTAACATCATGTTGTAATTAATTCATAAATTTAATTGCTTATCCCCACAGGGACGTTTTTATTTTTATGACTTAATTAGAATAAGATAACAAATTTAGCATTAAAAGTAAAGTTTCTCTTAGGCCCACAGGTACGGAGAATTTTATTTATTAATGTTTAAATTTATTAGTCTTATTAATAAAGGGTAAATTTCATGCGTGATGCAACCTTTGCCCACAGGTAGGTTGAAATTTACTATTTACTATTAAATTGGCATTGGCTAATTTAAAATAAAGTTACTTCATAGCATTAAAGTATTCCTTTGTTTATTTTTTTTGGTTCTTGCAGTTATTCCTATCACTCTACTTTTAGTAGTTGTATGTTCCAATACTTTATGCTAATAATTTTTTCTGACTGGAAAAATGCTTTTATAGTCTCAAAAGTGTTTCTAATCCCATTATGGGAATGAAGGATATGATAGGTTAGCTTAATTCCCTAAAGATTGAGATTTTTTAAGTCATTCTTGGTATATTTCATTTTGAATTTTTTCTTCTGATTATTTTATCTTGTAGCACACATAAAGATCATTGGTTAATTAAAGGAACTTCTAACCATGTGTGTTCAAGAAGATGAGAGAATCCATAAAGTCTTCACATGATTACTCATGTTAAAGAAAATACCAATAAAGGCAATTATGTCCAACATTTAAAGCATGAGAATAAGGTGCCAATAAAGTATTTTGGTAATCAAGGTACTTATTTCTCTTGCAATAAAGAAAACATAAGGGCATATAAAGAAAAATTGCATGAAGAAAGAGAAATGACTTGAAATTAATAAAATCTCATTTATATAGTGTATAGTGAATCTCCTTTATTGACTCCTTTAAATATGTTATGGATTGATTCTGGTTAACAATCCATGTTGTCAACACAATGCAAAATTTTCTTAAAATGAATAACACGTGTTTACAATTGAAGGTTATTGGGATTTATAGATTAATTTTAAAAATTCAGTTATTTTTACCTCAATAATGTTTTAAATATTCCAAATTTTTCAAGAAAAATTTAATTTATATTTTAGTTTGTTAAATAAAATTTCAATTTTTTAACTTGAAATTTTTATTTAGGGTGGAATATTAATTGATGGTTTATTAAAATTTATCTGTATCCCAAGTTTGAAGCAAATTTATTGTTTATCTTTGCATAAAGATGTTGACGTATAGTGGAGTATTATGAATGAAAAATGCTCTTATCATGGCATTGGAGATTGAAATATATCTCCATAAAGAAAATAAAAGTCGATAAATAATAATTTATTGATTTTGGTACTTGTGTGGACTGCATAAGGGAAAGTATATCAACAAGACCACTAAAGATGCCAAAGAGAGCCTTTTGAAATTCTTGAGATAATGTACATTAATAGGTGTTGACCTTTTCATACTCATTGTCTAAATAGTCAGAGATATTTTTATCTCATTTAGTGATGGTCATATAAGGTTTATGTATCTCTATCTTCTAAAAATAATAAAGCTAAGGTATTGAATGCTTTCAATACCTATAAGGTAGAAGAAGAGAAACAACATGAAGATCATAAGATCTAAAATATAGGCAAAAGAGTATTATGGTAGGTACACACAAAAGGGGAATTGATTAGTAATACTAATCTTCTATTACCCTTATCGAGTAAAGTCTTAAAGACCGTTGTGTATATATTAAATAGGATTCCATCTAAGGTTGTCTTAAAGACACCTTTTAAAGTATGAAATAGATGGAAGACTAGTTTAAATTATTTACACATATGGGGTTGCCTTGCTAAAGAGGGGATTTATAATCCTCGTCTAAGGAAATTAGATTCAAGGACAACCAACGAATCTTTTATAGACTATCTAGTAAACTTTAAGGGGTTTTAATGTTTTATTATCCTTCATATAATCATAAAGTTGTTGATTGTAAAATTTCTAGAGGATGTTGAACCTAGTGGGAGTGTTTATCCTCAAAGATTTTACTTAGAGGAAATACAAGAGTTGACTAAGGCTCCTTCATATGAAGGATGTTTGATTGTACTTATGGAAAATCAAATTGATTACCTTGAACTACAATCAGTTTTGGAATTGTCAACTCATGAAGAATAGGTTCAGTTTGAATCTACTTAAACTTTGCAAAATGCAGAGGAAGTAGAATTAAGAAAAACTTCTAGAATAAAGAGATCAACAATCTCTAGTGATTATGTTGTGTACCTCATGAGTCTGATTTTGAAGTCAGACCTAAAGATGATCCAAAATTGCTTTCACAAGCCATGACTGGAGATAATTCCACATTGTGATACAGTAGCTCATTTTGATCTAGAGCTACATCAAATGGATGTGAAAACAACTTTCCTGAATGAGGATCTTAAAGATGAGGTTTACATGGCACAATCTAAAGGTTTTATAAATAACAGTCAGAATGCTTGCAAATTAAGCAATTCTATTTATAGGCTGTGACAGATCTCTCATTGGTGATATACTTTTTATAAGGTTATTGCTTCATTGTTTATTGAAAACCTTATTAATTAGTATATACACCTTATGGTCAGTGGGAGTACAATAATCTTTCTAGTCCTATATGTAGATATTATTTTGCAAATAGTGATTTAAGTTTGCTACATGAAGTTTCTTTCTCAAAGCTTTGAAATGAAGGATTTGGGTGAAACTTCTTATGTCTTTGACATAGAAATTCACAAGAGACATAAAGCACATTGACATTGTCTCGGAAGGCCTACATTGAATAAGTTTTGAGAAGATTTAGAATGAAGGATTTGCACCTTCAGTAGCAGCTAAGAGGGATAAATTTAATACATATTAAATGTCCCAAAATGTATTGGAACAAAGGGTAGATGAAAGGTCTTTTGTAAGTATCTGCATTATGCAACCTAATGTAAGCATAGACTTGCACTAGACTTAACTATTTGACTGACAATAAGATTACTGGGTCAATAAAGTACTGCAAATAAAGTCTTGCGGTGTACGCAAGGAACCAATAAGTACAGCTTAACCTAAAAGATACACTTTCCATTTGGAGGTGGTTGGTTATTTATATTTTGAATTTTATTGATTGTGTAGATAGTAGAAAGTCTACTTTATGGTATATATTTTCTTATTGAGAGATATATCCTAAAGATGCAGAAAACAAGCTATAATTGTTACGTCTACCAAGAAAGTTAAAATTCTTACATGCTATGAATTTGGTACATAGGCATGATGGATGAGACATTTTGTTGAAAGTCTCAATATTGTCGATTTATAGTTAGACCATAAAGATATTATGCGGTACTATAGTTTTCTTTTATAAGAATAAAGAGTAGAAGCATAAGTAAATCGACATCAAGTATCTCAGTACGAGAGATAACATTAAGAGACATAAAGGGTCTATTGAGCATATAAATGATGAATTAATGATTGCGGATCCCATGACTAAAAGTTTACCGGTAAAGAAAGTATAAAGTCATGCGGAATATATGAAATTCATTAATTCATTTTTTTGCTTAGTTTCTCTCTATTTGGTCTATAGACATCAAGTTATTGTTAATAAATTTTTGTGCACATTTGTTATATTATCCATGGGGATAAAATTAAAGTTGGACCCGAATAACTTATAAGAAGTTCATTCATAAAGTATGATTGCCCATATAGTGCTCATTTAGGGAATATTTTATATGTAATACATGGAAGGGACAACTTATTATATAAAGTTTTACCGCCATGATTCATGTGTAGTATTCCTTATGTGAGTGGGAGGATTTCATGAATTATTGGAATAAATAAAGTAATTGTCATATTGAAGAACCGAACATCGTAAGGAATTATATGTATCATAAGGGCCAAGTGGGAGAATGTAAGAAATTACATAAATGTCCCTTATGTCATATTTAATTTGATGTAACGGTTACGGCTTTTAATTACTGTAACGGTAATTATAATAAATGTATTCAATATGATTTAAACAGTTTTTATATTCCACATTATGGTTCATGATAATAACGGTTTTTTTTATATTTATGTTTATGATTTAATTCCTTGATGGGAGGAATAAAATCAGCTAACCATTAAAGATGAGGGTCCCTGGCCTACCTATATAAAGAGCCATATGTATCCATCTATTGGCACCGGTAGGCATAGGTCAGAAGATCTTCAGTCTAAAATTTTCTTTTTGCAGAATTTATGTTTATCGCTAAGGCTTCTTCATATGTTTGAGCAAAAATGGCTGGAGGTATTTATATTTAATTCCGCTGCTTATTTTATTGAATTAGCATTTTATTTACTATTATGCTAACATCACCTTCCAAAATAAAAAGATCGAGATAATGAGATGAAGCCATCGAGACAGCTAACTTGGCAGCAAGGGCTTCTCCATAATTTGGTTGACAAGGGGGGGAGAGCAAAGAAGCCATATGAATAATTTTTCCTTGTGAATTGCGACAGACTGCAGCTTGGACTGAGAAGGAGCCTCTGATAGCTGTATCAAAATTAATTTTCACCCAGGGATGTGGAGGAGGCTGTCATTTCTCCATAACAATGGGAAGAGAAAGATGCTAAGCATTGAAGTGCTTCATAGTAACCTTATTGATATGCTGAGAGATAAGGCGAACATCAATGCTAATTTCTTCATGATGAGATTTATTTCTGTAAAACCACAGGAGATCACAAGCCACCGCTGCAAAGATCTGAAATTTATGATGATCCGTTGGAGGAATATGCAGAGAAGTCCCTAGAGAAATAATCTGTTGAACCCAATGTGCCATAGTGCTGAAGTTGAAGGCTGAAGAATCTAGAGGCCAAAAGGAATTCGCCACACAAAGCAGGCAATAATACAGTTAAAAAATAAGTGATGCAGAAAATCATCACCAATTTTACAAAGTGAACAAATTGGTAATCTATTAGGGAAAGAAAATATGAAGTTAATTCTGGAGGTTGTGGGAAGGATACTCCAGGCAACTTTCCACAAGAAAAGTCTCAGCCTATCATTTAATTTTAATTTCCAAAGATGTTTCCAAAAGGGTTGGGAAGAAATGATAATCAACTCAGGATGATTAGTAGTTAGGATAGAAAGATAAGCTGAGCTAATTGAAAATTTCCCTGAATTAGCATGAGTCCAGATATAATTAGGTGCGGAAGAAGGAGATATGTGAAGTTTGAGAATTTCTTGTGCGGAAAGAACGTCAAACAGGGACAGGATATTAGAAATATTCCACATAGATGATCCTGGAATTAAAAAATCTGAAATAAACAAAGAAGGTTGCTCCCTATTACCTGGAAATTTCAGGCTAGGTCTGAAATTTGGTAAGGTAGGAATTCAAGAAGTGGTCCATATAGGAAAGTGAGAATTGATAGAAACCTGTAGACATGCTCCAAAGGTGAGGAGTGACTTGCAATAAAGAATATATTTTCATAACCAAGAAGCATTAAACACCGTTGGCGAACCAAAGGTTAATTTAGAACAACAAAAAGAAACCGTTGGAGTTACGACGATGATTTTAGAAATAATTTTAAGTCAATGAAGTGGACGGTAGCGCGTGAATTAATTGCATCATTAATTTCTGCTTATTCTGAAAGGGAAATGCTTGCCTTACAACCTCCACTCACATGTGTGTGGGGTGAGTGGAAGTTATGTGAGAGTTAGGTGGGGGTTGTGAGTGTTTCATCTCCCTGAATACTATTATGAATTGACATCCTTGGCCTGTTGTTCCATGATGCTTCAGATGATCACGTACTCTTTCGTGATTCGTCCTTTTGTCTCTTTGGGTCAGTCGTACGTCGTCGTTCTTTGTAACTCCAATTTCAAGAATTCAAACAAAACCTGCAAGACATCTCTGTAAAACGCTTTCCTCCGAATAAAGCCGTAGAAATTAAACTCTTCCAAAAACATATGTCAATCTCATAAGCTGGACTGGAATAATTTATGTCAAATCAATTTGGACAAAAAAGTTGTTCTAATTAAATAGAAATACTTCTTCTTGTTGTTTTTTGTTTTATATTTTTTATTTTTTCTAATTTAAAGCAGATGGAAATAAAATTTTAAATATTCTCAACTGTGTATCCAATATTTTTATTTGCAATATTCGCATCTGCATATAAATATCACTTTTAAATATTTACATCCGCATGCATCTTATTTTTACTAATCGGATCTGCGCGGTTATTATATGATATCTACATATTAGGTAATGAGTATATTTTTCTTCTTTCAAGTCTTCTTTGAATCTCCATTAGGGCTTATTCTAAACAATTTTGAAAATAATTTAATCTAACTTTTAGTGTTTTGGGCTTATTTTAATATATTTTTAAGTCTTAATATTTTGAAAATGTATTAATTTTACATTACTTTTGCCTTTTTAACTTAGTGTTACACGATAAAGCAACGCAGTCAACTAAACCAATGTAAAACTTATACCTAATCCAAAACGATGTCATTTTGATATTAAATACCAAAACAAAGTCGTTTTGGTGAATTTATTAAAAATATTTTTTATGTATAAAACATTCAAAATATATATTATATATAAACGGTATGCAGATGCGATTAATAACCGCATCCACATACCTTAAAATTGTTATTTGTATCTGCATTTATAGATAGTGATTTTTGTTATCCGCATTCACATGTGCGGATATCGGATGCAGGCGGTTAATATCTGCCTGCATGTACTCGTTCTGCTACATACCATATTTTTATCTAATAACTATTTAACAATGTTGATATGACAGTTTCAACAAATTCTTAAATTTTTTAATATTACTATTATTTAACAATAATTAATCCCAACATTAGTTGAAACTGTCATGTACACATTATGAAATAACTATGCGATAAAAATCTTTATATAACATCAATGTGACCCATATTTCTAAATTATCATCGTTGTTTTATGAAAGTGACGAATTCATATTATAATCATATATGAGTTTGGACCAAGGTATTTTTGTGTTGTCGTTTTATTTTGAAATACATTTAGTGGTTATTGTTAGTAATCCTTTTAATTAATACAAGTTTTTTGACACATGTCCAAATTAAGTTGGAAGAATTTTCTCAAATTCAGTATTTTAAATTGACATGTGTCTAAAATGCTTGTGATTGAGTTCGAAAAAATTTCTCTAACATAATCTATTAAATTAACATGAGTTTGAAAATGGATGTGAGATTCACATTCATTTTTAATTTTCACAGACATCTTTAACAAGATATGTGATTCTTATATGTATTTTTAAAAATGTATGTAATAATCACATGTATTTTGGATGATATCAATTTAAAAGACTGAATTCGAGTAAATTGTTCTAACTTAATTTAGAAGAAAACTTTGTCCTAAGTTTTTTGTTCTCTTCCTTTTAATTTTGTCCACAGGAACTCATTAAGGGCATGTTTATTACGTTAGGATGATGATTACCTGAATGAGTATTACTAAGAATATAAGAATTGAATACAAATAACAATTCTTATTCATTTGTTTGGAGGCAACATAAAAAATAGAAAGATTAATATACATTTTTTGTAAAAATAGAAATAAAAATAAAAATAAAAAACTAAAAACAAAAACTCAGGCTAACAATTAAGTACCCCAACCGCAGCCAGTAAGCTGTTGGTTGGGCAGCTACCCCTGGCTGCTAGGGTGGCCACGTGCCACCCTCGGCCACTTTTAGGGTGGTGCATGACCTCCCCCAGGGGTTGAGGTGGTTGCCCGTTTTCTATTTTCAATTTTTTTTAAATATATATATATATATATATATATATATTATGATCAATACGTGTCACCATCTTATTGGCGTTAATGTGGCGTCTAACGGAATTTGTCAAAAATTTTAACAGAATTTGACTCTAGGGGGCGATTTGTAAACTAAGCCAATCACAAGGATCTCTGAATTAATTTTGATACCAGATGGAACGATTTCTAATTTAGGCCAATCACAAAGATCAATGATGCAGTTTTTTCTTTATCTATTATCATTTATTTTTAGATGAGTAAGAAGAAATACAAACAAAAATACAAAAACGCTAAATTACATAATCCAAAATATTGAACATCAAAAAGAAAACTCAAACTTAGCAGCAATCCAACCATAGCTCCAGAGAGGATCCTTAATGGCAGAGAAGGCAATCGAGAATGTTGTCAACGAAAGTAGTTGTAGCGGCACATAGCGTACAATGTGAGTATCAGAAAACTCATTTTAACTTAACTCCTAACCAACTTATGATTGAGCTAAAAAGACTATGAAATAATTATACAATAGCGCAGGAAATACCATATGGGGTAGATTGGTTAAAAACCGAGATTGAATATGTTTTTAGTCCCCAATGGGTAGTTCAATCGGCTGGAGACCACGCCTCATAAAGCGGAGGTCACTAGTTCGAATCCCCCCTCCCCCTCTTGTGTGGACATGTCAAAAAAAAAAAAAAAAAATGATATTTTTTTAGGTCTAGAACTAGATCTGAAATTTGACGTAATTCATTCAAACTATAATTTTATTTTATTTTTTGTCTCTGTTCAACTATAATAGGCTTTTTATTTATCCACTTTGACCCTTTTGAGTTATGGGCTCGTTCTTAGGAAGGCCCTTTAGAGTAAATATTTTACGATGTGGACTTGGACTTTAGATTATCCATAAAGATTTTATTGGGCTTCAATTGGACCCTCAGCCCAAACCCAATCCAACCATTCCAACTTGAGAATGTAATCCCTCGTCGTATTGGAGTCCTAAACGAAACCATTATCACAGAAAAAAGGAACGCCGAGACGAGGATAAGTGGGACCGGAAGAATCAGAAATGGTTACCCACCTCACAAATTCACAATCCCCTCCTTCAGTGCGCAATCTCTGTTTCTTGGAGAAAAGAATCAAGTAGAAGAACACGACGAAGAAGAAGAAGAAGAAGAGGAGAAAATCAAGAAAGTAAAGAAGCCGCCATGGTTTCAGTAGCAGCAGCAGCAACAACAGCGACGAGATCACCATCCCTCTTCTCCAACTCTCTTTCTTCTTCTAAGTTTCGTGTCTCTACTTTCTATCTCCGCGGCAACCTGGTGCAAACAGTCACAAGCAATGGCACGTCCAAGATCCTATGCAAAGTAGCGGGATCCACAGTGACTGTCGCAGAGACCAAACCCCAAACGAAGGACAAGAAGAACGAGTTCCAAATCGAAAACCTAACGACATGGCTGCTAAGGCAAGAACAAGCCGGTAACATAGACGCCGAGCTCACTGTCGTGCTTTCAAGCATCTCTTTGGCATGCAAGCAGATTGCTTCGCTGCTTCAGAGGTCAAGCATTATCAATCTCACCGGGGCTCATGGCACAATCAATGTCCAAGGCGAAGATCAGAAGAAACTTGACGTTATCTCCAACGAGGTTCGTTTTACGTCGACGTTTTATCAATTATTATCAAACCATCGTCTGTGTTAACTTTTGCTTAATGTTTCGCAACTACTCTATAAACATTTAAGACCATAGTTGTTGCGCACAGCTAGATATGTCTCACCAGTTGCTCTAATCGGCTGTCCAAATTACACGCAATTACGAAAGGTGCGGAATCTACCTGTGCCGAAGGGCAGGTGACCCCCCACTTCGAACTGCACCTGCCCACTTTGTGAAAACTGTCTGAATTGTGCATGGCCAATTGCAGGATCCTGTTCTATAACCATACGCTATATATTGTAACTAGTATTCGATTCTAAGCTTCAATACTCACAAAATATACTCCCAACATTCATACGGAAAAGACTTAAGATTTTCACATAATCCCAATGCAGTTTTAGCACTTGATGCATTATCCACACAACATTTTAAGCTTTGATGAAAACAATTATTGATCAGAGGTTGTTAATTTGAAGTTGTTCTGCAACTGCCTAAGGTCTAGCGGCCGCACAGGGATTATAGCATCAGAGGAGGAAGATGTACCTGTTGCGGTGGAGGAAACCTACTCAGGACACTACATTGTCGTGTTTGACCCTATTGACGGATCTGCCAACATTGATACTGCCTTAACTACTGGCTCCATCTTTGGCATATATGCCCCTGACAAGCAATGTCTCTTTAACATTGACGATGACTCCACGGTAATCCTCTCATACCATTTCCATTCTTATTCTTCTCTGCTTAATTGTTCAACTCTGTAACAACACAGCTCGATCAAGCAAAACAAAAATGCATCGTCAATGTTTGCCAGCCAGGCAGCAACCTACTGGCGGCTGGCTATTGCCTGTATTCAAGCTCAGTTGTCTTTACACTCTCATTAGGGAAAGGAGTGTTTGCATTCACCTTGGACCCCTCATATGGGGAATTTGTTTTAACACATGAGAATATAAAGATTCCAAAATCAGGAAAAATATATTCATTCAACGAAGGTAATTATGACCTGTGGGATGAAAAACTGAAGAAATACCTTACCCACCTCAGGCAACCAGGCAATAATGGCAAGCCCTATTCTGGCCGTTACATAGGATGCCTTGTTGGGGAAATTCATAGGATGTTGCTATATGGTGGCATATATGGGAACCCCAAGAACAAGAATAGCAAAAATGGGAACTTGAGGCTCTTGTATGAGTGCGCACCAATGAGTTATCTAGTAGAACAAGCAGGAGGAATAGCAACAGATGGTCACCAGAGAATACTGGACATCAAACCAGAGGAGGTAATGATATAATTGCAAAAGCCTCTCATTGTCAATAACTTTTTGCACAATCGACATAGTTCTGCTATTAATTTATATAACAAACTTAAACAGGACATTCGAAATTTGTGCATGAGATGTGCTACAACAGGAGCTAAACACATAAATACAGAGCTTCTTTAACCAAAAGAAATGTCTCGCTATGATGGAAAATGTAAAAAGCTGACATTTACTTTGTTTTTCTTTCACAGGTTCACCAGCGTACACCAATTTTCATTGGAAGTCCAGATGAAGTAGAAAAACTGCAAACTTACTTGGCTTGATCCTTGTTGCCCTTATTTTCTATTCTATTTATTCCTATGAATATGCTTGGCCTTTCATCACACTTGAACAGAGAAAGGGGGAAAATAAGTACATGTAACCAAAATTTCTATTAAAAGAATTCAAATCTTCCATATCAACTTGTCAACAGCAACCTCCATAAAAATGTACAATCCATTGTCAAGAAATACAACACCCAGTAAACGGAGAGAGTGTAAATCCAACAAAGACATATTACTGCTGTAGGATGTCAACTAGAAAATGGAATTCTAGGGAATGAATCAGTAGTCTAACGCTGTACCAAAACAAAGACAGCTTCTGTTAATTGTCGTTCAAAACATTAACACAGTTAAATATCTTTTGCTGTTAACAGAGTTTCCATGTTAGCCTAAGAATCATTCCTTTAAGCAGTTAGTTTCTTCTGAGTAATAATCCCCATGCAGAGAACTCCTACGACTTTTTGCTGCAATTTCAAAGAACGTGTTAATTATTCTCAAGTCTTCAAACAAAAATGAGAGGAAACATAGCGAAAGAAGAATATAAAAAAATGAGCTTACCAGGGCTTAAAATTGTTATGCATTTTGTTATGGACTTCACTGCAGTCAGAGAATCGGAGCCTGCAGAAGTAAATCAACTCAATAAATTTACAATAAATGGATTGCATTAAAACTGAAATAATGTAGAAGAACAATTTTATCACCATTGATATTCATGCCTTTCTCAGACAATACTTCTGTCATAGTTGATGAATATTCTGACATAAGTTGATTGGCCTCCACATTAACATCCACCGATTCAAGAGATGATGAACTTCATGCAAAATGTAGAAAGGTCAGAAAAAGGAGTCGGATCGACAGAAGCAAATAAGAAATACAGTAGACTCGAAGTGAAACAATACCCTGAAATGTTGAAAGAAGAACCCAGGGTTGGATGGCAACTATAGTCAACTCCTTCCAAGTCTAGATCAAGATCTCCTAACATTTCAGAGAAGGAGAAATCTCCAAGTGCATCTAAGTTAGGAAAATCAATGTCAAAAATGTCCACTTCCTTTCCAGACTCAGATGTAGAAATTTCACCGACAGTTGGTTTGTCTGAATTTGTTGCCACATCAGAAACATCAAAATCTAGCCTTCCTTTTACATGATCCCTCTTACTCTGCCTCTTCAAGTTTGTCTTGATTGGTGATGAAGCAGAAATGCAATGGCTTCTCTCCATGGAATACAGTATTTGACTGTTTGGGCTCACCGTAACTCTCTTGGAAGAGATTACAGTGCAACGAGTCGGGGTGATCACTTGAGAAGTGTTTCTGTTACTGCAAGTTGCACTGGAAGAGATCTCCAGAGGAGATGTGGATTTATCACTTGGAGAGGAGTTCGGTCTCACAGGTGTCTTGGGGTCCGATGAATTGCTTGGGATAGAGAGCAAAGGCCGGTTGAACAAACATTTAGCAACACTGGATCCTTGAACCAATGGTTCATCAGGAAGACAGTTATCAGGTGATGATCGAATTGCACAAGAGGGTTGAGCAATTTCCTGGCATTCAACTGCATTATCTGATTGCGGAAGTGTATTCACACCTGCCAGAAGAATGGACATCAAAATCGTTTGGGGACTGGAAATAAGAAGCATAAGAGTTACAAGCCCGAGTAAAAATTACCTTTTTTTGGGATGTTCCTGGCGGGCACCTTACTGCGAGATCTCTTTGCAGCTTGAGGCGCATCCAGAGAAACTTTGTCGTCCTTTCTCTTTTTAACAGAGGGGTCTGTGATTGGTGAGGATAAACTTCCGGGCTTCATAATGGTGTTGGCAGGCGTGGACACTGGATTAACAGTTGTATTGCTTACTGGGCAACCTAATCGGTGGGCACCAAGACAAACAAAGTCACTAAACGATAGCAAATTTTTCAGGAAACTATCCAAAGATTGTCTTCATGATTCATAGTGTGATGACAATTCAGTAGGAAGGACATACAGAATAAGGTACATAATTTGGAGCATAATTGATAATCATTCTTCGTATAACAAGTTGACCCTAACAAGTTAATCTCCGAGCACAATTCATAATGTCACGACCGAGTTTTTGACATTCACGATCCAATTCAATGCAATTTGGGATACCACAGATAAATCAAAACTGGATCTTTATCATCATAATTAGTTCCTTTGATATCTCCCAAAATTGGAAAAATCCTAATCAATTCGCCTATGTTTTCCCCAATCCACTTAGAATCAAATATATCGAGACCGACTTAGTATAAACCCTAATGACTTGTCAGCATTACCTTCTAGCAATCTATGCAAAAAACAATAAAAGCTCGAAATAGATCTATAAGCCCAACCTCTGGAGATCTAGCTCTGAGATACCATACGATACTATGCTAAGTTTTGTCAATAATATTTTCAAATTATGCACATCGGACAGGACTAACAACTTGGGCTTAGGGTTGTACCTGAAGGAGAACTATTTCGTAGGACTGGTTGTGGAACCGCCACAATCGCCGATCTGGTGGCGCCGTTGGAGATATTCAGCTGCGACGGGAAGGCTCCGCTGGAATTGTAAGTGTTCATGACAGCTTGCATGCCCTGCAAGAGCGTCTGGACCCGGCATTTCTCTTGCTCCAAACGGACCCTTTCCTGATCCACCATCACCTTCTGCTCCTTCAAACAGATATATTCGTTCAACATCGCCCCCAAACTCAACAGGCTCTTGGGTGCCTGTCAAAAAGCAAGAAACCCACAAATATTCTCAGATTTCCTAACAAAAATCAAAAGCCAGTTGGTAGAAAAATAAAACACAGGTGTTTGACAAAATGCAAAATGGGTACCTCTCGAACGGGAGAATTGGAGATGAGAGAAGAAGCTTCGGTTCTGAAAACGGAGCGAGTTTCGGAGTATTTGTTGTCTAATAGATAGCGGTCCACGATGAATGCGACCTGGATCGGGGTCACCTTCCCCTTACCGAAAGTCTCTGGCTTTTTAGCTCTGGATCTATTCCTCATTTCCTAAGAGAAAGAGAAAGATAAAAGAAGTAGTTTTGGTTTCAGAGAAGGTCGTGGAGGAAGAAGAAAGACATAAATAAAATTTTTAGCTCTTGGGCGGCTGGCGAGTGAAAGAAAAAAGGAAGGGGGACGAGGGAGTGAAAGACGCGGGAGTTTTTTGAAATTTTTGGAGGAAGAGAGGGATTAGGAAGCTTTGGCGGTTACTTTTTTCAGAGTTTGGGCTGGGCTCTCCCCTCACTCTACACATTTTCCCTTTCCCTTTTGTTTGTTTTTCCTGCGGGAAGGTTATGAGAGGGATTAGGAGCATGTGAAAATTTAGAAGGTTATGTTTTGTGTAATATATATAGTTCGGATCAATTCTGTGCGTAGGGGATGCTAATTATGTGTATAACAAATAAAAATTTTATATATATATATATAAATTTTATTTAATTTTGTAAAAATATTTATAAATTTTTGTTTTTTCCAAAACATTTATCAAATTTGTACCAAACCAATTTTCATTTGTAGGCCCTACATGCAATTAGGTGGGGGCAAAATATCTGACTACCGTCTACCGACCTCTTACCGACTGCCTACCAACTAATTTTGGTTAAGTAGTCAGTATAAAATTTAGTTCTGACAGTTGGAATGATATTGAACCTCCCTTTAATCGACTGATTAATTGAAGTGACATAAACAAAACGACATCGTTTTCTCAGGACAGAAATGAGACCATTTCGTTTGATCTATTTTTAAAATAAATAAATAAAAAATGCGACGTTGTTTCATTACAATTGAAGCAACATAGTTTTGAAAGACTCCCCTTCTCTTTCCGCATTTGCGGCTAAACGACGAACCCTAACCCTCACATTTGAAGTCGACACAACTGCCCGCCGCCCCCTCTCCCTCAAAAACTGACAAAAATGAATGATTCACTGCTGCAATGGTTTGGTTACAAGGTTGGTGAAGTTGGCCTTGCTGGAATCAATAAAAAATAAAAAAATAATAAAAAATAATAAAAAAAAAAAAGACCGAAAATCCAAAATCAAGTACTTTTCGTTTAAAATAAGCATATAATGATAGACAACTTCTAAGTTCGACCTGTTGCACATAGTTACATATGGTCAGTCAAATAAGTTTAAGAAAGGGTCATCAAATGAATTCCTCCCTCCAAAAAAGCTTGGCATTAAGCTTCTAGAGGAGTAATTGGTGCATAATTGTTGTGCACCACTCTAGAGACATGAGATGGGTTCCACGCGGGACCCTCCACCACATGGGACCAATTCTATATCTCTAAGACCTTGCACAACTATTGTACAAGAGTAATTTTTTAATCTTCTATTACCCCCCAAAGCCCCCGTAACCAGCAAAAGGATCACCAAAATCAAAGAAAGCATCCCTTCCACCTCTGCTCCCAGCATTTTCAAGTGCTATGAACCCCACCACCCCCAAGGAAAAAAAAAAAAAAAAAAAACTTTCTACATTAAGTTCCATTGATCAATCAACGTCTCAAGAAAAGGAACCCAACACCATGATGATCACTGTTACCATCCATGAATCACCCTATGCAACAACAAATCAAACAAAGCGCATAGAATCTACACTTAAATGGGTAGAAGACAATATATTTACGTATCCATAATCATAGAAATACAAATTATGTCCACCAGATAACTAAAAAATACATGGAAATCGTAGAAGAGGGCTGCTACACTTACACACACTTTTTTACACCCACTTTTACACCCTGACGTGGCAAGACATACTTCTTCTTGTTTTTTTTTTTTTTTTTTTTTAATTTTTGTAATTTAAATCAGAAAGAAATGAAATTTTATATATTCTCAACGGTGTATCCATTTTTATTTGCAATATTTGTATCTGCAAAATGTGGATATCACTTTTAAAGATCTGCATTCCCGACCGCATCAATTTTTTACTAATCGCATTCGCGCGATTATTAAATACGGTTATTATTTGCTATTCACATATTAGATAATGAGCATATTTTCGTCTTTCGAGTCTTCTTTGGGTCTCTATTAAAGCTTATTTGAAACAATTTTAAAAATAATTTAGTATGATTTTTAGTGTTTTGGGCTTGTTTTAATATATTTTTAAGCCATAATCTTTTGAAAATATATTAATTTCACATTACTTTTGCCTTTTTAACCTAGTGTTACACGAGAAAGTAATACAATCAACCAAACCAATATAAAGATAACCTATACATAATCAAAAACAACGTCATTTTGGTATTAAACACCAAAACAACGTCGTTTTGATGAATTTGTTAAACATAATTTATATATAAAACATTAAAAATATATATTATATATAAATAGTATACGAATCGCATTCACATACATTAAAACTGTTATCTGCATCCACATTTGGAGATAATGGTTTTTGCAATCCACATGTGCAGATAGCGGATGCTGGTGATTAAAATTTGCGCGCAAGTATACGCCTTGTTACATACCATATTTTTATTTAACAACTATTCCACAATGCTGATATGACAGTTTCAATAAATTCTTAATTTTTTTAATATTATTATTATTTAACAATGATTAATCCCACGTAAACATTATTGAATAATTATGCGATAAAAATATTTATATAATATCGATGTGGACCGTGTTTCTAAATTATTCTTTTATCTTCGTTGTTTTATGAAAGTGACAAATTCATATTATAATCAGACATGAGCTTGGACCAAGGGATTTTTGTGTTGTCGTTTTATTTTGAAATGCATTTAGTGGTTATTGTTAGTAATCCTTTTAATTAATACAGGTTTTTCGACACGTATCCAAATTAAGTTGGAAGAATTTTCTCAAATTTAGTATTTTAAATTGATATGTGTCCAAAATGTATGTGATTGAGTTCAAAAAAATTTATTCAATCTAGTCTATTAAATTAACATGTGTTTAAAAATGCATGTGAGAATTACATTCATTTTTAATTCTCACATGCATTTTTAACAAAATATGTGACTCTCATATGTATTTTTAAAAAAGTATGTAATTAATAATCACATGCATTTTTGGATAATGTCAATTTAAAAGACTGAATTTGAGTAAATTATTCTAACTCAATTTAGAATAAAACTTTGTCCTAAGTTTTTTTTTTCTCTCTTCTTTTTAATTTTGTCCACGGGAACTCGTTTAGTGCACGTTTGTTACGATAGAATGATGATTACCTAGGTATAAGAATGTAAATTACTTTCTTTTATTTCTTTTTTCATTTTTTGAACAAATCATGATTCTATTTCATTGAAAAAACTCACCCCCAAATTAGGGTCTAGGGACCACAAATTCCCTAGTTACAATCGCCAAAATAAAAGGAGGTATATCCTCTAATCAAACATTATCAATCTTACATGACATCGCATATCGAGCAAGGGCATGAGCTACCCTATTGGCTTCCCTTTAAGCATGTGCAAAAGTAGAATATCTCAAACCAACACGTTCCTGTTGAAAACTCTATGCACAATGACCTATTCGGCTAGTATAAGGGGGTTTTGAATTCATTTCCCGGACTACTTGTAAAGCATCCCCTTCAAAGATCATATCAAGAAAACCCACCTCCTTACAAAACAGGACCGCATAAATGGCCGCCATCGCTTCTGCTATCTTCGCATCAACTGCCAAAGAAAAATACATACTTTTTGCTCCCAAGACATGGCACCCGCAATTCCTCGCAACAATGTCAATGCCAATACAACCCTCATTTATATTAGTTGCTGCATCCCAATTAACCTTAATCAAATTCGGTGAAGGGGGCTGCCATACCTTGGTTGCAGGCAACATATCTTGTTCTTGAAGGGAGGATCCACGATGTTCCTCTTGCTGACACAAGGTAAACTCCTATAAATTCTCAGCAGCACAAGAAAACACCTTTGCAGGAGGTATGAGCAAACCTTCAAAGACTAATGTATTCCTTCTCAGCCAAATTATTCTAGCTAATACTGCCATTAAATCCATGTCTTCACCCCTGAACCTGCCCATAAAACCCTCAATTATTTCCAAGATAGTAGCTCCCCAGGAGTAGGACTTTTGAAAAAAATTCGGTCCACAGCCCCAGACATCCCTTGAGGCCGGACATGACCAAAGAGCATGAATGATAGTTTCTTCCTCCAATTTGCAGCAAGGGCATAAGGGAGTCTCCACCACCTTCCTTTTAAACAGATTTACCATAGTTGGCAAAATATCATGGCATGCACGCCACATGAAGACCTTCACAGTATTTGGGACTTTAAGGTTCCAGATTACACACCAGATATCTTCCTCCTTACCATAATTTGAGCATGCTCCCAATGATCTTTGATGAATTTCTTTCCCTATGTGATATGCACTGCGCACAAAGAAAAGGCCATTAGAGGTTCCCTGCCACTCCAACCTGTCAGGAGAGAGAGCCGGGCTGAGTGGAATATTTGATACAACCCAAGCTTCCTCTTCATTGAAAAGAACCGATACTAACTCCAAATTCCACCGTTTGGTATCCAAGTCAATAAGGCAAGATACAATGAAATTAAATGGTAGCATCCTAGGGGCTGTTTGCATCGAAAAGGAAGTAGGTGTAGGCAACCATCTAGCCCCCCAATTGGAATACTTAACCCATTCCCCACACGCCACACCAAACCTTGTCTCAAAAGATCACTGGCAGCTAGCAAACTCCTCCAAGCATAGGAGGGCTTGTTTCCCATGGTAGCTTCCAAAATTGTGTTTCTAGGAAAATACTTTGCCTTGTAAATTTGAGCAACAAGGGAGTCTGGATTTTGCTAGAATCTCCATAACTGTTTTGCCAAAAGCGCCTTGTTGAAAATAGAGAGGTCTCTAAATCCGAGCCCTCCCATAGATTTTGCTTTCCCCATTTTCTCCTAGCTCATCCAATGAATTTTTTAGGACTTTGCCAAGTGGCTCCACCAGAAATCCTGCATCAACCGATTAAGATCTCTACATAGGGTTTAAGGAAGAAGGAACACACTCATACAAAAAGTTGGGATGGCCTGAACCACAGCTTTAAGCAAAATTTCCCTTCCAGCTTGAGATAAAAATTTAACCTTCCAGTTGCTCAGCTTCTTCTCCACTCTTGACTTAATATAATTGAAAACTTGCAGTTTGGATTTACCAATCAGAGATGGTAATCATAAGTAAGTATCATATCGGGTTGCCTCGGAAAGCCCTGACAAATTAAGAATTTCCTGCCTCTTTGCTGCACTTGTATTTCTACTAAAAAACACTGTCGTCTTTTGGAAATTTAATTTCTGACCCGACCCCTCCTCATATGTTTCCAGAATACCCAGCACGCTCCTCCATTCCACAGAACTGGCTTTGCAAAAAATCAGACTATCGTCTGCAAAGAATAAATGATTGAGCTTAGGACCCTTTGGAGAAGTTGGAACCCCTGTAATAGTACCCACTTGCTCAGCTTGATTGAGGAGGGAACTCAGCGCCTTAGCACAAATGAGAAACAAGTAGGGTGAGATTGGATCCCCTTGCCGGATCCCTCACGTAGGGTGAATATTCCCCACCAGGTTTCCATTAACTATCACCGAATAGCGCACTGTACTCACACAGATCATTATCAATTTTATCCACCTGGGGGAGAATCCCAACTTTGTGATGATTGTTTCAAGAAAACGTCATTCCACCCGATCATATGCCTTGCTCATAGGAATGTATATTACTAAGATTATAAGAATTGAATACGAATAATAATTTTTTTTCATTTGTTTGTTGACAACACAAGAAATAGAAAGATTAATATACATTTTTTTGTAAAAAAAAAACTCAAGCTAATAATTAAGCACCCCCACTGATAACAACCAGTAAGTTGTTGGTTGGGCAGCCATCCCCGGCTCCTGGGGGTGGCCGCGTGCCACCCTTGGCCACCTCTAGGGTGGCGAGGCCTCCCCTAGTGGTTGGAAGTGGTCAGGCCACCCCCAAATGGATGGCTGCCCGTTTTATAATTTCATTTTAAAAAAATAAAATAAAATAATTATTTTATATATATATATATATATTATGATTGATACGTGTGACCATCTTATTGGCGCTGACGTGACGTCTAACAGAATTTGACTCTTGCTAGCGATTTGTAAATTGAGTCAACCACAATGATCTCTGAATTAATTTTGATATTAGAGGAAGTGATTTGTAATTTAGGCCAACCACATGAACCAATGATGTAATTTTCCCTTTATTTATTATCATTTTTTTTTAGATGAGTAAGAACAAATAGACACAAAAATACAAAAACAGTAAATTACAGAATCTGAAATACAAAACATAAAAAAAAAAAAAAAAAAAAAAAAAAAAAAAAAAAAAACTCAATCTTAATAGCAATCCAACCATAGCTCCATAAATGATCCTTAATGGCGGAGAAGGCAATCAAAAATACTGTCAACGAAGCTGATTGTAGCGGCACATAGTGGACAATGTGGGTATCAAGAAATTCATTTTAACTTAGCTCCTTACCGGCTTATGATGAAGCTAAGGAGACTATGCTCTGTTTGTTTCGTTGTAAAATGGTTTATGTAATAAAATATTTTCAGGAAAATCATATTTCAGAAAAAATATTTTCTATTGAAATCATTTTTCGATATTTAGCGCATATGGAAAATTACAAATATTTTTTTATATTTTTATTCAATCATATTAATTTATAAAAATCAAATTGTATTCACAACATAAAAAAATATTAATGTAAAATAATATAAAAAATTTATTTTTTATAAATATTTTTATTCAATTGGTGCTGGATTCCGGTGAAGATCGTTAGAATATGGCACAAAATTTATCAAGTATTTTCGGTTAAACAGAAATTTTTTTCAATTGACTATTATTTTCGTCCTTACCAAATACCGAAAAATGTCAAAATCATTTTTTAAAAATAATTTTACGCAGAATCAAACAGAGCATAAGAGATAATTGTACAATTGGCGTAGGAAATACCATATGGGGCAGTTAGGTTAAAGACCGAGATCGAATATTTTTTCGGGGTCTAGAACTAGATCTGAAATTTGACGTCATTCATTCAAACTATAATATTTTTTGTCACTGTTCAACTATAATCGGCTTTTTTTAATTTATTTTTCCACTTTGACGTTTAGGCTTGAAATGATAATGGATCTTTGACCCTTTTGAGTTATGGGCTCGTTCTTAGGAAGGCCCTTTAGAATAAATATTTTACTATATGGACTTGGACTTTAGATTATCCATAACGATTTTATTGGGCTTGAATTGGACCCTCGGCCCAAACCCAATACAACCCTTCCAACTTGAGGTGTAATCCCTCGTCGTATTGGAGTCCTAAACGAAACCATGATCACAGAATAAAGGAACGCCGAGGCGAGGATAAGTGGGACCGGTCGAATCAGAAATGGTTACCCACCTCACAATCCCCTCCTTCAGTGCGCAATCTCTGTTTCTTGGAGAAAAAAATCAAGTAGAAGAACACGACGAAGAAGAAGAAGAAGAAGAAGAGGAAGAGGAGAAAATCAAGAAAGTGAAGAAGCCGCCATGGTTTCAGTAGCAGCAGCAGCAACAACAGCGACGAGATCACCATCGCATCTCCTATTCTCAAGCTCTCGTTCCCTCTCTCCTTTCCAACAATGCGTTTTTGACTCAAAGACACTCGTTTCGTGTCCCAACAACAGTAATAGTAAGAAGAAACATGTCGCTGCCGGGGTTCGGTGCATGGCTGTGGGCACAACAGAGGCGGGCGCGAAGAAGAAGAAGGGTGCGTTTGAGATTGAAACGCTGACGAACTGGTTGTTGAAGCAAGAACAGGCGGGTGTGATCGATGCCGAGCTCACTATTGTGCTGTCCAGCATCTCCATGGCGTGCAAGCAGATTGCTTCGTTGGTTCAGAGAGCTAGCATTTCCAACCTCACTGGGATTCAGGGTGCTGTTAACATTCAAGGGGAGGACCAGAAGAAACTTGATGTTGTCTCGAATGAGGTTTGTATAGCTTCCTTTTTCTTTTTCTCTCTCTCTCTCTCTCTCTCTTTCTTCTTCTTCTTTTTTTCTTTTCTTTTTCTTTTTTTCTTTTTTTAAATAAAAAAAAAAGAGCAATATAATGGGAAAAAGGGCAACAAAAAATGCTAAATGCAAAGCCTCTAACGTGAAAATAAAAATTACTATTGAATTTTAAATAAATTACAATTGAATTATGAATCCAATAATAAATTTTAACTAATATTCTAACCATATTTTCACATAAATAATATGTTTTAAAAGCCTGCACAATTGGTTATTTATGTGAAAGTAAATAATATTAATAAATATTGACAACTACCCATTATTTCCGATTAATAACCATCCCGTCCATAGACTCTAAACAGCAAACAACATGGGTTAACATGTGAATTGCTTTGTTTTTGTGTTTCATTGAGAGCATTAATTAACATCGATCGCTAGGAAGGCTTTGGAACATTGGTGATGGGCCTGATGGCCCTTCAGAAAAATAACCCAAAACAAGATAAACTTCCGTTGCCGGGACTTGAACCCGGGTCTCTCGGGTGAGAGCCGAGTATACTAACCAACTAGACTACAACGGAATGATGTTCTTGACCATCCAAGTTTGCAGGCATATTTTATTTTCTCTAGTCCCATTATGTGGACAACTACAATAATTTGGCATTGATGACAGGTTTTCTCTAATTGCTTGAGATCAAGTGGAAGAACGGGGATCATAGCGTCAGAGGAAGAGGATGTGCCTGTAGCAGTGGAAGAGAGCTACTCCGGCAACTACATAGTTGTATTTGACCCTCTTGATGGCTCATCAAACATTGATGCAGCAGTGTCCACCGGTTCTATTTTTGGAATATACAGCCCAAATGATGAGTGTCTCGCTGATCATGGCGACGATGCCACTGTACGTCAACCTCCATCTCTTCACGTACGTTAAATCAATTTTAAATTAAGGATTTAATCAATAATTTAACGTATAATGGCATTTGGCAGCTTGACAACGTGGAACAGAGGTGCGTCGTAAGCGTGTGCCAACCAGGAAGCAACCTTCTTGCTGCTGGCTACTGCATGTATTCAAGCTCCGTCATCTTTGTGCTAACAATTGGAAAGGGTGTGTTTGCATTCTCCTTGGACCCAATGTACGGGGAATTCGTGTTAACTCAGGAGAATATCCAGATACCTAAAGCAGGAAAAATCTACTCATTCAATGAAGGGAACTATCAGCTTTGGGATGACAAGTTGAAGAAGTACATTGATGATCTCAAGGACCCCGGCCCTACTGGCAAGCCTTATTCTGCTCGGTACATCGGTAGCTTGGTCGGCGACTTCCACCGGACATTGCTGTATGGTGGCATTTATGGGTACCCCAGAGACAAGAAGAGCAAGAATGGGAAGCTGAGGCTTTTGTATGAATGTGCACCGATGAGCTTCATAGTGGAACAAGCTGGTGGGAAAGGATCAGATGGCCATAACAGAGTACTTGACATTAAACCACTTGAGGTGAGTACAGTTATAAAATTATATATATATGAGGTTGTGCAGCTAATTTCTTGGTAAATTTAATAACTAGGATTGTGTTTTTATTCCCTTTTGTTGGACAGATCCATCAACGTGTTCCGCTTTACATTGGAAGCCAGGAGGAAGTGGAGAAACTGGAGAAGTATTTAGCTTGATTAACATGTGATAATAGAAGAGAAAGTAAATTTGTTTCATCCCAGTAATACTTTTCTTTTTCTTTTTTGGATGAATGAAATTTGTTATAACAAAACACAAATGAATAATAGAACATATATCTCTCCGGCAAAGAGCTGGAACACAGATGCAAAAGAAAGCATCCACAAACAACCTAAACAATCTATAGAGACCCATATTCTCAATCTTCTGAGATTGAAGGCAGCAGGCCCGCACTCTGTTGGGATTTATCTTACCTCGGTTGTGAAAAGAGTTGGGTGATCAATTTATAAGTGTGAGAGAAAGCCTAACGAAGTCTTGGGCCTCTCTCAACCCAAAAGATAACTCATTAGGGGAGGCTTTCCCTCACAATTATAGCCTGACCACCTAGCCCCTTCCACTAGCGATGTGAGATAAATCCCAACACACTCCTCATTATCAAAACCAGCTCAGCAGGAACACAGGACAAACCCATAACAACCAAACCCAGCCAACCTGCAGAACAGAGCAGCAAAACCAGCCAGACCTGCCAACAAACAAGCAGAAATCCACTTCTCAATGCCAGCTCTTCAGAAGCACAACAAAACAGAACCACAAAGATCAAAACCAGCAAAAATACAGAAAGTTCAGCACCCAAAAAAATCCAGCAGCAACGCCAGAATGCTAAACTAGATCACTTCGACAGAACTGCATAGGGCCACTTTCTCATCATTTCCTTTAAACTTCCCCTGTCCCACAATACGAGTCCTCACCTCCCAACATATTTTTTGTATAGTTTTCCTTCATAATACAACTTGTTAATTCCGAAATCTCCATATCCCAGTAATATTTTGGTTGGAACATTAACAAAAACAAGATTTTAAGCATATTTTACACCAAGCTTGTGAAGAAATTGACAAGTTATATTAATTGCTTATATCTGATGGTCATATAGCTAGGATTTTCAGCAATATGAATATTCAAACAGAACATGCAAAGATCGGATTGCTTTTAGTGCACACGATGAAAGCAGTGAAAGAAAGACACTTCACATGCAGTTGCACCTTCTAAGATCAACAAATGTTGAAGTTTTTAGTATGTGCCTTTTGTGATGGAGAGAGTAGTTTAATTAATTTCACGCAATTTTATAAGAAACATTTCTGCCTAGATTGTTGGGGAATTATTAACCCCATGATAGGTGGACCCCGAGCACTGGGCCCCGGGATGTACCCCCGGTATACACACCCAGGGCCTAGCCCCGATATGCACGTCTGGTACCTACCCCCGGTTGGTTGGGCAGAAGCCGGATACAAGTGGGATACCTTGGAATTGTATAGATCGGGAATGACTAAAATCCTCTACATTATCAGAATCTTTAGTACTTATCAGTCTAGTCAAAACAAGTCAAAAATCATATAAGATGTCAATATAGAATCCCGTGCCTGACATAGTGTCAGAAGACTATGATAGGTCATTATTAACACAAGGCTTTTCCCATACGTCAACAGAGAAAAATGGACTTTTAAATACACGTATTATTAACAAAAGGGGGTATTTGATCTCAAATTGCTTAATCTCTCCATTTCTCCACTCTCATGACTCTTTACTAATTTGATCATCGGAAGAGGCTTCGTCGGCCAACCCTTGGCAGACCTTTGCTGTCTTGCAAGTCACAGGCGAAGGGATGACTTCGATGTTACCACGTCATTGGACTACTGAAAACTGCATAAACATATATTAATATAAAAATTAACAAATCCTATCATTTCAGCTGTAACACCCTAGTCCCATATTGGGAAGAGATGAATAGTTCACAGAAGATACTCATGGGTGTTAAGTCCCACATTGCCTAGTTACTAAGTGAAACTGGGCTTTATAATGGATTCTTAGAAAATCTTCAAATTGACTAGTCCTTTTGGAGTGATAGCGCAGATGTGGCTAGCGCTTTTTTTTTTTTTTTTTTTTTTTTCCTTGGGTCGTTATAAATGGTATCAAAGCCATTGTCCAGCCTGAGATGGTGGGAGCGTGCACAAGCCCAATGAGGGACGCCAGCGGGGACGCTGGGTCCAAAAGAGGGGGTGATTGTGACGTCCCACATCGCCTGAGAATGAGGATGTGCTTATATGTATAAATGCACCCTTTATGACATAACGTGTTTTAAAGCCGTGATGGCAATGAACCTATCAGAACTCCGCAGTTAAGCGAGCCGCTGCGAGAGCAATCCCAGGATGGGTGACCTCTTGGGAAGTCTGATATGGGGAGCCAAAAGTGGACAGTATTGTGCCATTGGACGAGATCGGGAACTAGGGCCGTGCGCTTTGGTTCGTCTGGTGTACGCCCTGAGGTTGTTATTGCACATGTTAATCGAATAATAAACACTTGATTTTTTTTTTACATATGAAAATTTTATTTCTTATTATTAAATAACTGCTTCTATGTTTTATTAAAACACCTGCTTTTAAATTTAATAAATTTATATCAATTTAAGTTCCACTTTTATATTTAATATTTATAAAAAAAAAATATGAGGACCAGTTCTTATATTTTTATGCAATTTTATTCTTATTAAAACACATGTTTTAATATATAAAACCCTAGCAGTCAAAGAATAAAACCCTAACCCTTATATATACCCATTAGCCGTCACTCTCCCCTTCCACCCTAGAAATCCTCTCAGCCACCTCCTTCCAAGGTATGGACGATCTGCTTTAACTCTTCCTTGCCTTTTTGTCTGTTTATTTTTTTAACTGATCATGGGCATAGCATGTATTCTTTCCATTCTTTCCTTCTATTTTTGTTGTTGCCAAATAGTCTCACCTCTTGTCCTTAGTGTTTTACTTCCTTTTCTTTTTCGGTGACAGTGACTGACTTTCATACCAGCATGTATTGTTGACTATTCTTTTCATGGCCTTGTTATTTTGCCTTTCTACTTAATATACATCCAAGACTTTTGTTTTTTTTTTTTTCCCCTATTCTTTCCTTTTTCTAATACCACCGAGAGGTATATAGATATATATATATATATATATATATATATATATATATTTTTTTTTTTTTTTTTTTTTCTCTTCTCTTTGTCTTGGCCGAACTCAATTCAGAATTTTTGGATTATGAAATCCTCTCACTTTTCAATTCAGCCAGTGGCTATTTTAGGGAATCGATAAATTGTTGTCTATTTTGTTTTATTTCTTTTCTTTTTAGTTTTATGTACAGATTTGGGTTTGCCCTAAATTCTTTCACAAAGAGATGTATAGTCCTAAAAAAAAAAAAATTCTATTTTTGGTACAAAGTAGTTTAATGTAAACATTCAAATCTTCTTGTAAATTCCTTAAAAATCATGGATCATTTTTATAAATTATTTTACTTAAGGGTATAGTTTGTGATATCAGAATTTATTAAACTCTATAATTATAAAATAAAATATTTCTGATGACAATTACCTTTATGAAGTCATATTTCTAATGTCAATAAAAGAAAATGTGTTATTACTTATTTAATGATTTAATTATTTTTAGAATAATTAATGTTGTTAAACATACCTAGGGAATCCATTCTCAGTAGGTTAGCAAGACAAATCTTAATGGTGTTAGTGTGTAGTTTAGTGTCTAGCACGAGATACTGATTTATTTAAACCTGTACCAGGTGACTAGTTAGCAGTCGAGATAGTCCAGCGACTTATTGCAATCAGAGATGTAAGGGATCCTCTATCCCTTTTCAAATTGTTTTATGTCATATTACTTTATCCTTTTTTTTTAAAACATATTTGCAATTAATTGTTATTGTTCTATATTTCAAATTATATTGATGCATGAAGGACTGTTTTAAAAATAGTTTTGAGATGAAAATTTGTCGGTATAAATGTTAATCTTGAAATCACTGTTTTAAAAGAAGCTTTGGTTATAAAGGATTTTTCTAATTATTCGTAAATTGTGTAGTTGGTTCCCGAGACGGGAAGTTACAGCTTTTTGAAATTAATGAGAAAAGGAGAGTAAAAACCCTTCCACACGTTGCCTCAAGAGTTATCAAAGGAATAAGAATAATTTGTGAGAATGAGATTTTTATAAAGGAGGCACGTGTGTGGAGGAGACTATTATTTTGACCCCAGATATATTCACAGAGATTTGCAGAGATTAAGCTCGGTACCGTTGCTTGGATGGAAGCGCAACCGCTCAAGGACTTAGAGAAAGCGGATCCATCCCTATGTCATGCTAAGTGCACTTCAATTAATTAGCTGACGGGGCAGGGCCTGTGGCCACAGTTTACCTGCTTGAGGTCGCAGTAGACCGCGCAACCCTAGTACACAGGGCGTAATAGTGTACATGGGCCCTACATATGAGAAATTTATTTTTCAACCAGTAATTTTATGTGTTAAGTAAAATGCCGAATTTTTTATTTGTATTCTAGAAATTTAGATTTCAAGTGTATTTTAATAATTGTTTTAAAGAAAATGAAGTTAACTCAACCGTTTTATGGTTGAGGGTTACCTTACTGAGCATTTTTCGCTCACCCCTTATTTTGTTTTGTTTTCAGGTTATGAGCAGAGAGACCTAGGCGGCCGGGATGGGA